>NW_022145525.1:0-496028 GCF_000002235.5 Strongylocentrotus purpuratus
TTTCAAGCTTGTATATTACAGGCTAATTACATTTCCCAGACCAGCCACGCCTGTTTCCAACAATTTATGAACACTCTTTAATTAACTGCACAACATATATGGAGCTGAGCTTGGCTAAAACGGGCATTATCGCTATTATCATATTGACATACTCTCGTATCTTTCATTTATCTTTATTTCCAACATAAACAAAACAAGACAAGATGTTGACATGTGCAAAGCATGTTTGATATTCAGTTTTAACCAACTTTAAAAGAAAGACTTGGATCTTAAAACAATAATAACGTATAATTTTGTCATACTGTACGAGACATTGCATTAATCGGTTCGTTTTCAATTACCAAACGCATGAACAACACAAGACAGAAAAAATTCGCAGGCCGACACGGAAGATAATTTTTTTGTTAAAAGACGAATTAAGAAGAATAGAAGATTAAACTGACCTTACTTAGAGCATCATTTTTTACCCCTCTGCTCCTCTCAGAAATTAACATTGCTTGTCATCTGTTGGCTGCCTTTTCACTGGCCTGTAAATATAATTCTGCTTCTGGTTTAGAAGAGCGTCCATCCAAATAATGACGAAACTTGTTTCCAAACTTTTCCCACCCCCAACCCGAACTTGGCTACCTGCCGGAACTTGGCTACCTGCCCGATTTGTAACAGGAATAGTTGTAGATTCGTCGTGTATTGGAAAATTCCATTCAGATTGTCTACATGCACTATCAGAAAACGGCTACCACGTGCATTCTCTCCCTTTCTCCCTCTCTACCTCTCTCTGTCCTCTGTCTCTCAGTCTTTATTATTATTATAACTTCACTTTAGAAATCCAGCCATCTGATTGGTCGAAATTGGGTCGTGATTTAAGCCATTCCCGTAAAGAAACATAAATGCCAAACTATTCTAGCTTCTCTGTTTTTTCTCATTGCACTGATTACCTAATAACAATTTATTCAGCTTTTTTAGGGGTGGTAAAAGTTTTCTTTTTTTCTTTCTTTATTTCTTATTTTTTTTATTGATTTAATACTTTTATTTATTCATTTATTTGTTTATTGACTTCCATTAAGTATTCAATATAAAATAACAAATGATTGTAAGCATGATGAGTTTTGTTTTGCGATGCTGAATTCGCTGAGGGTCGAAACAAATTTGAGTTCCTAAAAGAACATCGATGGAAAGTGTAAACTTCTATTGCCATACACATTATAATGCAATCAAGCGCGTACGCAGCGGGGGTGGGGGGGGGGGGGTAACTCCCCCTCAATTTGTTTATGTGTGTGATTTTTTGATGACCCCCTATCAATTTGTTTTTAATAAATAAAAAATAAAACTTTTTTGTGACCCCCAAGTGACCTTACCCCCCCTCCCTTCCACTGAACGAAATATCGGTCGGCCAAATTTAGAAATTTCCAGCCCCCCTCCCCCCCCCCCCCCCAAACAAAAAAAACAAAATAATAATAATAATATAAAGTAAATAAATAAAGAAAGAAATAAAACAAAAAATAAAGTAAATAAATAAATTTAAAAAAAATAGGAACAAAAATGGAGTTGTGGGTAAAAAATTAATTCACTAACAAGCTAATCGCCAGTTTTATAGGACTTTCGGAAATTTCCGTCTAGTCTGGAGAAGGTGTCATTTAATAAAGGTTCATTCACTTGACTCTCAATCCAAGGGTCGAGGCTTCGAATCTCATCCCGGCAATAACATCCTTTGACAAGACATTAATCTCCTTTAGCCACTCTCCATCCAGGTTAAGATGGGTACCATATCGTCGCTGTTTTCACGAAGTGACGGTAGTGAAAAAAAATTGCATTCACTTTGCGTTACGATTTTCCTCACTACCGTCACTTCGTGAAAACAAGACGATATATACCAGGGTGCTTCATATTTCGTTCATAGTCATTATGACAGGTGTAATGTGTTGGAGCGCTAGAAACGTCACGAACTTGGCCACGTGCCAATTTGAATATCGGCTATTGTCGAAATAAATTGTGAAATCTCAGTTCTTCTCTAGTGTAATAAATAATGTACTTCTCCTCATCGTCATTCTGTTGTCACTGAATAAAACAAATGCTTAATATAGAGCGCCGCAGAAAATATGGGGATTTCCATCACCAACGTGATTATTCTTTTTTCATAACTTGTTTTATGAGTTCTACATACTTCTCTTTGAGTGTGTGCATTCGAAATCGTAATTTGGTTTAACATTAATTCGCCTGACTTTCATCCAGCATTTCTAATCAAATATCTAAAAACGCCTTGTCTAGAGCTGATATATACCACTTTGCCCGTTTCCATTTCTTTCCTCTTCATTTTTTTTGGTGGGGGAGAGTGGGGGGAGGGGTTGTGCCAGTGGTCTTATCACTAGTTTGTATGAATTTCAGGAAGTATTTTTCTTTTTATCCCGAGAAGGTTTCGTGTAATACGGCGTATTCACTTGACTCTCGATCCGAGGGTGGAGGCTTCGAATCTCTTCCCGGCGCTAACATCCTTTGACAAGACATTAATCTCCTTTATCCACTCTCCATCCAGGTGTAGAGTGCTTCATATTTCGTTGAAAGTTATAATGACAGGGGTAATATGGTGTTGGCTACGTGCCAATTTAAATGTCGGCTATTATCGAAATAATTGTGAAATCTCAGTTCTTCTCTAGAAATAGTAAATATAATGTTTCTCTTTGTCGTCGTTCTATTGTCACTGATGAGCAGTAGCATGTTCATAGAGCGCTGCAGAAAATATGTGGATTGCCAAAACAACGTGACTTTATTCGTTTATATAATTTTGTTTCGTGTTTACTTCCTATTTCTCATTGAGTGTGTTCATTTGTAACTGGTCATTTGTTAAAAAAATAATTCATCTGACTCTTATCAAGCATTTTTAATGAAATATCTATAAACGCCTTGTCTAGAGCTGATAAATATCACTTGCTTGTTTCTATTTATTTCTTGTTTTAATCCATGTGGTGTAATTACCAGTTTGTAGGACTTTTAGGAGGTTTTTCGTCTAATCCCGAGAAGGTGTCTTGTAAAGCAGTGGCGGATCCAGGGGGGGGGGGCCGAGGGGCCCGCCCCCCCCCCCCCCCCCTCTTGAGAAAAAAAAATCATGTAAATCACGTGATTTTTACCTTTTTTTTTGGGGTTGGGCCCCCCCCCCCCCCTGGCGCTCAAGGGGGGGGGGGTGCAAATTGAATTTTTTTTGAGGATCAAAAAAAAAAATGTGCTCACTAACCCCCCCCCCCCCCCCCCCCCCCCCCCCCCCCACTGAGCGACTTTTCGGCGGCGCGATTTTCAAATTTTCGGGAGCAAAAAAAAAAAAAGTTGGGCCCCCTCCACTAAGAAATCCTGGATCCGCTTCTGTTGTAAAGAAAGGTTCATTCGGTCGACTCTCATTCCAAGAGTGGAGGTTTCGATCCCCACCCCAGCACTAACGTCCTTTGGCAAAGCATTAATCCACTTTTGCCACTCTTTACCAAGGCTTAAATAGGTACACGATATGCCAGAGCTGAATAATTATTCGAACGCCAGCTATGACCGGGTAGGGATGTTACAGTGTCCAAGCCCTTTACAACGTGACAGTAAGTGCGCTATATACTGTGAACTTGGTCCTGTGCTCAGGTACCGCAACAAAGTGCCCCTGTAGGCAAACAGGATGTTAGACCAAATGGAATTATACCAAGTATGGTCAAGTACTGGTCATACGATTATATCGTAAGATACAGAAACATATCTCGATTTAGTTTTTCTGATTTGTTGATTGTGGTTTATTTTGGAACTATATCTACGTTAAAATATTAACTAGGCGCTCTGAATCTCCCTTACTCCCCAAATAAAAGCACTGAACGCCTAATGTAAGTTGATACATTGCATCAATGACCTATGGAAGCAAAGACAAGCCAATTTTATAACTATGACATTGTTACTTATAGAGTGATAAAAAAGTTGTTTTTGTCTTTTTCAAAAAGTGGAGAATTTTATCTTGCGTATACACTAACACTCCATTCAATTTATTTACAATGCAGTCTTGTGTAATTCTCTTAATAATTGTTATTGTTGTTTGGATTCTGTAATTGTTTTTTTTTACAATTTTTGATCACTAAAGAGTTAAGAAAAAGATTGTTTTAACTTTTTTCGAACAGGACCTTATCATTTAAATGTAAGTAAGGCCGGGTCAAAGCTGTGCAATAATCGTGCACGATTATCAGAGGCGGCGAACCCGGGAGGGGGGCAAGGGGGCACAGTGCCTCCCCCCCACTTTTTCAAGTACCCATAAAGTGCCCCTTTAAATTTGTAAGAAGTGCCCCTTTTTACATAAAAAATGCCCCCTAATACTTTGATATGTGCCCCTGTTAATTTTAAAAAGTGTCCCTCTCCTTTCCACCTCTGATATGTGCCCCTTTTATTTTGACACGTACCTCTTTTCCCAGACAAGTTCCCAGTTTCCTTTGCAATAAGTGTCTATTTTCCATTCTCATAAGTGCCTTTTTAATCTCTAGTAAGTGCCTCTTTTCGGATACGAGAAGCGCCCCTTTTCACTTTAGTTAAGCGCCTCCGTCACCTCTGATATTTGCCCTATTCAAATCTTAGAGGTGCCCCTTTTACTTTGACAATTGCCCCTTTTCCTTTGTAAGAAGTGCCCCTTTCCCTTTTAATAACTACCTCTTTTTAACTCGGATAAGCGCACCTTATATTTTCACATGTGCCCCCTTTCCTTTCTTACAAGTGCCCCTTTTCACCTATGAAAATAGTCCTTTTTCATTCTCCTACTAGTGCTCCTTTTCATGTCTGGTAAATGACCCTATTCAATTCTGAGAGACAATGGTTTTAATTTGACAAGTGACCCCTTTTCCTTCCTGATAAATGCTCTTTTCATCTCTAATAACACCCCCTTTTATTTTTAAACGTGCCCCTTTTCCTTTCTAATAAATGCTCTTTTTCCTTCATAATTTCCGCTTTTCATGAAAGCCCCCTTTCAAAAAAGTGCCCCTATCAAAATCTGATCGGTGCTCCTTTTCTTTCAACAAATGCACATTTCCCTATATTATTAGTGCCCCTTTTTCATTCTCATAAGTGCCTCTTTCATATATGGTGTTTGCCCCTTCTCAGGTGCGATACATGCTCCTTTTCACCTCTGATAATTAACCTTTTTTAACAATGATTCGTGCCCTTTTTCCTTTCTTATGAGGAACCTATCCCTTTTTCATAAATGACCCTATCAAAATCTGATGGTTGCTTCTTTTCCGTCGACAAATGCCCAATTTCCATTCTCATAAGTGCCTTTTCATCCCTGGTTAGTGCCCCATTTTCACCTCTGATAATAACCCTTTGCTCCTTTTATTTTCTAAGTGTCTTATCCCTTGTCTTATCCCTTCGGTAAGTGTCCCCCTTTCCTCTCATCATTAAACGTGCCCCTAATTTCAAGCGATTAAGAGCGATATCTCCCAAAGCTCGCTCGCTACGCTCGCTCACATTTGTAGATGTTGTAATTATGTTACTTATCAAAGGTCATTTCAGTTTGCTGTTATGAAAATGTGCTTATTTATAACCCGACGAGGATTGTTTTTTCCCCTTTATAAGATGTAGTTTTCGCACTGTGACCTCACAAATCTTATATTTTTCCTCGCTCGCAAATGATTTTTTCGACCATCACACCCAACTGCAAGGTATGATGCTTTAAAAAGCAATATTTTATATAATGTATCAAGAGAAAAAAATATTGAAATCATCCCTGATAATGTAATCAAATTTTAGGGGTAAATACCAATGTCTAAAAATTGTTAATTTTCGCCTTGAGATTTCCCTTTGTAGGTGCCCTTTTTCCCACAAAGTGCCCTTTTTTGTTGGTGCCCCCCCCCCCCCCCCCCCCCACTTTGGAAGTCGCTCCGCCGCCTCTGACGATTATAACTTATTAGAAACATTCGTCTATTTTCCCCGCTCACTCACCCTACCAATAAACCTTTTTGTCAACAATGCAGGTTGCATAAATATTGGCGTTCAATTATCATTTAACAGTATATAAGAAGAGCTTGAAAAACAGTATAAAAACAAAAAAATTGATATAAATCGAATTAATACTATGATAGTCATGAATACTTGAAATATCAAATCGGCAATTTTGTCAGTGGATTGTGATGTAGTCACGGACAAAAATGCCGTTTGTCGTTTACAAAATGTATCATTAATATCTGTTTTTTCTGCTAAGCGCCTTCTCCTTCGGGGCACCACCTAGAACATCTTATGGATAGTATTTTTGTGTTTGTCCTCTGAAAAGAAGAGACCCTCCCGGGTCACTCATCATGATAAAGATTACATGTTTGTTGTGCTTCAGTGCTTTATTATTTAAAATGATGTAATTTATTTAGGGTTTCACAGAACTTTGTTTCAATACATTGGGTAATCTTGAATTATTTGAAAAGCCTACTTTCTTCTTGTCTCATGGTGTCTGCTTCCTTGAGTTTGTATTTGCTTACGTGTCCGCTGCACAATTTCACATGCTTAAGGAGCATAATGTGTTCATCTCGAATAGTGAATGAAAAGTCAAAGGTTAATAAACCCAAATGCAAGAAAGAAAATATATGAGGATAAGTGAACAAAATGACAGTAGACTTTCATTAAACATGGATAACATCCCAAATAAACTTTATCCATTTTACATACCTCAAAAGAAGGGTAACCTTAAACCAAAGATTTGAATGAAGTCAAGATTGTAATCATCATAACAAAGAGAAAGGGAAACAAAGTATTTCCTTGATTTTCATTTGATATTTTAATATTTACACCTTTTCTTTTTAACTACCTACCAGTCAATGTAAATAGGTGAGCAAATATTTGTGGAATGAGATAACACAAACATATTGGCTTTTGACCCACATGCATTGCTCAAGCCCGAACTTGGTACAAGAGAATTTTGACAGTACCTTATAAAGAGCCTGCAGCAAAATTATGAATATGTATAGTATCATTAGTCAGGGTATTAGTTACCTGTTACCATGATTCAAGGTCATATAGGGTATAATTTTGTAATTAGAAGCAACCAAAGTTGGTTTCACTTTTTGTATACGCACTGCAGAACAAGGCTAAAACCGATGAATGTGTGTGTGTGTGTGTGTGTGTGTGTGTGCATCTCCCTGACATTCCCTCTCCTTTTTTTAAGGGCGGCAAGTTGATTTGGGGAGGGGGCATATGTTTTCCTACATATACACCAATCATAGTCACAACTGTATTATATGTGATGTGATATCTGTTAGTTTAAACAGCATTCGGTATCTCTATCTTGCTTTAAGTGACTTCTGTCTAATAACGTCAGGGATACCATTCAATAATGAAAAATAACACTCATGCAAAAAGGCAATTAGAATCTGATAACTATTTATTATAATTTGACACAATTGTACAATATTCGAATATTCATGTTTACAGTCAAACCTGTTAATAGCAGCCACCTCTTTAAAAAAAAAAAGCCACCTGCCAATGGAGGTCATGTATTTTGTCCCCAAATGTGCGTTGTAGTACCTGCCTTGAAAGGCTACCTATCTACAGTGGCCACTTTTTTGTTTCCCTTGGGTGATTTTAATAGACAGGTTTTCCTGTTTTATGTGATTCGCACTTTCATCACCCTCTTGCAGTTCTACATAATTAATCCTACATTCATCTGTCCTGATTACATTATTTCTCTGGGTATTTACTGTTAACAACTCAATTACCTTGCATAGTGTGTGTAATACGCTAAGTACATGAATTCGACAAATCTATTTTACCCAATTTATGTTTTCTGAGCTTATGACATATTAAGTAAGCCTCACATCTAAAAGTATTCAACTAAGGAATCCAGCAAACCCGCTTTTCATTTATGAATTACGAAGAAAAAAAACACAACTTTTTTTACAAGGGGTTCGAATAATTAAGTAGTTGACTGTAAAAATTGTGCATAAGAGTTACTAACATTGTATTTACATGCGGTATGTTGCTCATTTCTGCTCGATTAGTGCCATCTTCAAATTGCGAGCAAATTATGCAAACTAACATTTCATGATATTGATGTTAATAACCATGACTGCATAAGAAATTTACAAGAAAGTATTTCGATCAAACTCAATTTTTCGCTAACATAGAAATGAATAGGGACACGACTCTGAAATGAACTCCTGTATAATGCATTACTGGTATATATATATATATATATATGGAGGGTATTCAGGAGCAGATATAGATGGTCTTCCCCAATTTCTTCGAGCCCCTTTTCTCATTACAAATTAATTTAAGCGAGACATATATAGATATATATGAGATGAATAGAAGAACCTCATCCACAACCACAACAATGATAATAGTCACTAATTCCCTGTAAACAAAGTATCTACAAATATTAAGTAAAAAATGGAATAACATACATCAGTTATTATATACCTTTTGCTCACTCAATTCAAATGTGTTTGTCAAAATTGTATCTTGTATCTACTATATATAAATATCTCTTTCTTTCACACTTGCATTACAAATATGAATATTTATAACATTACTTTCCATAGTACATTATTTTTTCATATCACATACTAAGCATGTTCGATATACATCAAAGCCTGCCTGAAACACAATACAAGGCAAAACAAATATGAGTAATAACAATACAAAACAATGTAATACAGAAAGTAGAAAACGGGCAAAACAATGGACGAATACCAACAGATTCAGATTAATAGTAATTTATATGACAGCAGTATATTAAGATTCACGTTGAAAAGTAAAAAGATGATGAGCTTAATAATGTGGGGTACAATTGTTTCTAAGGTCTATTTGAGACGATCAAGTTGAGAAAAATAGAGAGAAAAAAAGAGGAAGAGAGAGAGAAAGGGAGTGGGATAGCGAAGGTACAGAATAGTGTTTTAGATGCATGGTGATTATCATATCACAATGTCGTCTAGAAAGAAAAAAATGTATAAAATAGTTTAAATCAGTCTTATTGTAGCCTGTTCAGCTACATAACAAATACGACCATATTTGTATTTGTATTTATTAACATTTATTTCCTTCTCAACAGTACAATATGAAATACAATGTATATATCAATTATTAAGTAACAATTATTTCAACATAGAGTATACAGTAAATAATTCAGATACGGAAGGAGGCGAAAACCATTTGACAATAAAGGCCTAAGAAGACTGTAAAATTGCACTCATAATCTTTTAATTTTTGTATGATGTATCATCGTGTTTCGGTTTAAGGTCGAAAGCAAAACTTTAAATATAGTGTAGTTACCAAACAATTAATAACAAATATACAACTTCGTCGAATATAGATAACCAACTGTAGACAGTGTATTCTGTCCATATCAAGAACATAGTGAAGAAAATTGCCCTGATAGAGGATGATGAATATTTAAAGAACTAGAGGAACGTATGAAACACGTTCTTTATCTCTACGAATGTGATCTTTATTTGTTACTCATTTCCTGTATATTTCATTATGAATAAAAGTATATTCATGCAACACTCTGATAATATGATATATTTAATTGGTAGTCTTAGTTGGCATATGCATGAGATGAATGCAAGGACCTTAACCCCAAACCCCAAAATAATTATACAAATTATAAACATTAGATTCAATTGTTTATTTATAAATGCGAATGATAGTAGTCACTTATTCCCTGTAAAAAAACGTATAAACAATTTAAGCGAGACATGTATATGAAATGAATATGAGAACCTCATCCACAACCACAACAATGATAATAGTCCCCAATTCCATGTAAACAAAAGTATCTACAAATGTAAAGTTAAAAAAAATGGAATAACATAACTCAGTTCAGTGTTAAATACGTTTTGCTTACTCAATTCACATGTGTTTGTCTCCACATGACATGTGGGGTGTAAAAGTTCATTTTTAGATAAATCAATATGCACAGCTTTAATATAAACATAGTCAAAATTGTATCTTGTATCTACTATCTGTATCTTTTCTTTCACACATGCATTCATGACAAATATGAAAAATTATAACATTACTTCCTAAAGTACATTCTTCTTTAATATCACATACTTATAGCATATAGGATAACAATTAATTATCTTGAAAAACATCAAAGTATGCCTGAAACACAATACAAGGCAAAACAAATGTGATTACACATAATATAAAACAATTTAATACATAAGAAGAGAGTGGGACAGCGAAGGTACAGAATAGGGTTTTAGATGCATGGTGATTATAATATCACAATGACGTCTAGGAAGATAAAAATGTATAAAATAATTTAAATCAGTCTTATTGTAGCCTGTTCAGCTACAAAAAAAATACGACCATATGACAATAAAGGCCTAAGAACACTGTAAAATTGCACTAATAATATCTGAATGTTTGTATCATGTATCATCGTGTTTCGGTTTAAGGTCGAAAGCAAAACTTTAAATATAGTGTAGTTACCAAAAAATTAATAAAAAATATACAACTTCGTTGAATATAAATAACCAACTGTAGACAGTGTATTCTGTCCATATCAAGAACATAGTGAAGAAAATTGCCCTGATAGAGGATGATGAATATTTAAAGAACTAGAGGAACGTATGAAACCCATTCTTTATCTCTACGAATGTGATCTTTATTTGTTACTCATTTCCTGTATATTTCATTATGAATAAAAGTATATTCATGCAACACTCTGATAATATGATATATTTAATTGGTAGTTTTAGTTGGCATATGCATGAGATGAATGCAAGGACCTTAACCCCAAACCCCAAAATAATTATACAAATTATAAACATTAGATTCAATTGTTCATTTATAAATGCGAATGATAGTAGTCACTTATTCCCTGTAAACAAACGTATAAACAAAAGTAATAGATGGAATAACATACACATGGGGGCGTTTCACAAAGCTTGTCATCAGTGACAAATGACATTTTCTGTTATAAGCTAGTGAAATCCTTACTTGTGATTGGTTATCAGCAAGATTTGTCAATAATTTTTGTCATTTGTCATTGGAAAAAAGGCTTTGTGAAACGACCCCAGTTTTAACTACGTTTGGCTCACTGAAGATAATTCATTTATACCAATACTTGCATAAACAGGCTCAGCCCCCGCCCACCCCAACTTTACATAGGTGAGCTTCTTATCGAAACGAAAGACACCAGTGATATGAAATATTCGTACACATAACTGAGGATGCAATATCTAAACGTAGAAAACTAAATGTTTATTTTGAAATGCAAACTGCGTTGTGGAAAAGTGAATGGTTATTGTAAATGATTTCAATTGATATATATTTATCTATTTAATTACTCTTCAATGGGGTAGTAATGTTATTCTCATTTGAGATTTATTTCTCAACTTGCTTTTATAGAGAGCATTGCATTCACTTTAAAAAGCAGGAAACCTACTACAAATCAAAACGAAAGAACATATTTTATATTACTTATTAGGGCTACAAAAGTTCAAAAATGAACATACATGAAAATTACCAAACATTGTTTTTTATAAATCATGTCAAGTTGTGTATACATTTTTATACAAGCATTACCACTCGTAGCATGTGTTTGTTTTCACAAAGATATCTCTTCTATCCTTTACTAAATTGGACAAAGTTTGACATTTATCGTGTACAAGTTCATTTTTAGATACATCAATATGCATAGCTTTAATATAGACATAGTCTAAATTGTAGATTTTTTTTTCTCTAGTTTTACACATTTACATACATGTTTAAACAAAGAAAACTCAAACATACGCCCCAATATATTGCGCGCTATTATGCAAACTAATATTTCACGATATAAATATTTCTATAACTAAGCATTACTGTATAAAAAATTGCAAGAAAGTTTTTCGATCAAACCTAAATTTTGCTAACATCAGACAAAAAAACTGAACAGGAAAATGATTCCGAAATGAAATTAAAATGCAATACTGTTATGGAAGGTATATTCAGTAGCGGTTTAGAGGGGGCGCTAGGGGGCCCAAGTCGCCTCTCTAATTTCATCAAGCCCCTTTTTCATACCGAATGAATTTAAGCGAGGCATATGTATAGGATGAATGCAAGAACCTTACCAAAATATCCGAGGGTATATTCTCTTGAATATACATTTGACCACTTCTTTCGAGTTTGATTCTAAACAATGTTTTCTTTTAAAAATTGTCAGCATTGCATTGGATATCTTTTCCTTACATGAGCACCATTGTTATAACATAATCGATATCATCCTAAGTTTAGACACTGTTGATTCTTTAATACTTACAATGTATCATATCTTGCCTTGCACAATTACATTCGAAGTATGAACATTGATAACATAACTTTCATACTTCATTTTTGTCTAAATATCACATACAAGCATTATAACAAATATCAAAGCCTATCTGAAACACAAACGAAGACTAAAATAACCATCAGTACACATGATAAAAAACAGTTAAATACAGAAAGTAAAACATTGGTCATATATCAACAGATTCAGACTAATAACAATTTATATGACAATAGTGTATTTACCTCACGTTGAAAAGTAGAAAGATGATGAACGTAATTTTGGGGGTACAATTATTTTTAATGTCTATTTGAGACGTTCAAGGTGAGAAAGAGGTATATGGAGAAAGAGGGAGGTAGACAGCGAGAGAGAGAGGGGAGAGAGAGAAAGAGAGAGAGAGTGAAGGTACAGAAAAGTATTCCAGGTATAATGACGCCCCCAACCCCAAAGCACAGACAACAAACAAACAAAATATATAGAAATATATAATAGTCTAAAATCCAGTCTAATCGTAGCCCGTTCAGTTACAAATAATGTAAACAAATGTTCATATAATCATGTGGAAATATAGGCCTAAGATTATTTAATCATCATATTTTATTTTTTATCATGTATCATCGTGTTTCGAGAGCAAAAAAAATAATACAGTGTAGTTTTAAAAAGATAATAATAAGTATACATCCTCGTGAAATGTAGATAAGATTACTGTAGACAATGTATTTTGCCTATACCAAGAACGTAGTGAATACAAATGGCCTGGTAGAGGATAATGAATATTGTCTCAAAAACGGAAACAGTGGAACATATGAAAAATATTCTTAGTAAGTCATGTCCTGTATATTTCATGTAAAATAAATTCATATGTACATTGGATACCATATGACTGCTTTGCTAATATTTGTTTTTTTTTAACTTTCAACCCATCCCCACCCAATCCCATTCACCTTGTAAATTTTACATAGATAAGCTCATTACACAAATGAAAGGCAACATGGATAATACAAATACATAACTGATAGAGAAGGGAAAAATCCCTTAAACCCACGAACACGCACACATACTTGCAAAAGCGTATGTGCGTACTCAATGTTAAAAGATATATTACATAATTACTATTATTATCATACATATACTTAATACTTCCTTTTTACAGTTCATATATACACCACGTTGTCTATATACTCCCCTCTTCAGATAAAAATAGAAGATGATACCCCTTTTCATCCCCTGATATAATGTATAGAGAGAGAGAGAGTATTACAACATGAGCTGTTCCTTCAATGAGGACTGCTTTTCGTTACTCCTACGACGCATAAGCTTAGATTGTGTCAAATGTATGAATAAAATGATGAACAAAATCACCAACATTGCAAATAGAACCATATTTACAGGCAAAAGCGTATTTTTTGTAGGATGAATTTCTTCTTCCTTAATTTCACCTTTTGTTGGTATTATTTCTCTCATATTTGAGGAAGAATGATCATAATGATAGGAGGTGGTTAGGGCAGGGATATGTATATCCCTGGTTAGGGGCACATGTGTGGTAGTTGGACACGGGTCTCCTGGGTTATGTACCACGGCTTGGGACAAGGAGTCCCATACGGCGTCATTACAATCGCATCTTTCCTTGGGTTCTATCAGCTGGGAAGAGCAACAGTATACATGGTGGCGATTCTTCTGTACCAGTATGGTCTGTTCCAAAGTGTTATCGTTTTCAGAGGGTGTACTTAAATAAGGCATTCTCGTTCCTTCTTGATAGCATTGAATCTGCCCTAACATACTCCCAACTGTAGCTATGCAATGCAGCCTCTCCCAGTCTCCTGTATAGTCATGACTACCACCAAAACTACAGTCTGCCACGCCGGGGAGAAAGTCCACATGTAACCCATTCCTTGTGATGTAGTCTCCTATGTATGCCAGGAGGATATATGTTCCTCCATCAAGTCTCTTCGCTGGATCTATACTTAGCTGGAGGAAACAAGTTCCTTCTTCATTCGTATTCTCAACTGTCAATCTTTCGGACTCATCATGATTCAAATTCAGAAAATCTGGTGTTTCTGAATCGTAAAATGGAAGTCTTTTTCCATACTGCAAAGTGACCTCTGTACTGTTACATGGATATGGAAAATAAAGCTTAACTGACTCTCCCTCTATGGCATTTATAAATGAATCACATCTAGTTGGTGTTACTAAAGAAACAAAGATGATGAAAGCACTAGGAAGGAAAGCTTCTCTAAACCAATACATGTTTTGTGTCTTATGTCAACCCTAAAAGAGAAAAGTTCAACATGCAATGGCGTCTGAAAATTGTTATTGTGCCTACCAAACTTGATATGTCACTTGACAATAATCGTAAGATTACTATTTACAGAATAGGTACGTTTTTGCGAGAAACTTTCTTAAGCAGTCCTTGGCAGTCACTCGGGATGATGACGGTGGCGATGATGATAATCACGATAATGTTATCCTTTTTTTCCTTTTCAACTACATAGCATATGCGGGTCTTTAAGTAATCTTAATTTGTTTAACAGAAGAAAATAAACAGCCAGTTGCTCAGTCTTAGAGCTTACATATGTCTTCACTTTCCAACGTGGTCCAGAATTGACTTCATGAAAATTCAAACCCAAACCTGTTTCTCTCTAGCAAAGTGTACGGATCCTTGAATGTGATGATGGTGGAGTAAGGATAAGAGGATAATCTCTCCGAACAACGTTGGCAGAGGCAGAACGGATCTTATCGGCACTGATCACTAGCAGTCGTTTGGTTTGGAATCTGAAAAGATAAGGTAGATTTACAATTATAACATAATTTGTATATCGAGACCATTGAAGGCAATAGATTGTTATTGCTATTTTGAAACTCGAAGCGTCAATATTCCAATTCCCGTTTAAATGTTAATAAAAAACCATGCCACACAATTATAGTTCATTATTCTCTGAATGAAAATGGATTCAGACAAGCAGGTAAGTCGTTTTTTTTTGTTATTAACGGAGGGGAGTGGGGGGGGGTACCGTCATTGGCGTAAGAGGTCAAGAATTTTGTCAACAAAGAGTCGGCCTATAATCACCCGGGATGGACTACGAAGGAAACCATTATTCAAAATATCATAAGTCGTGCTGCACTAAATTATTCCTTGTGTATAAAGCCATTTAACAATTAATTCTATTGTTCTCACTTATCTTTCCCATATTAAATTCAATGTATATATATCTGTCTGGTTTTTAAATGAAACAACAGAACAATCTGTAGAGAAATTATACAAATGTTGTGTAACTGCAACTTTTAGATGCCATTGTCATGTTTCCTCTGCCAAATCTGACTGACATGAGCGCTATACAAGAACCCACTATTATTATTATTATTATATCTTGCCCGATTCATTTTCTTTTGTGGTGGTTGCCTCTCGCACGCACACACAAACACAAATGTACTAGAAACCAATTTTCACGCCGACATACTTCATTGATTAATTTGAAAAGAGTACATAATCATGTCGTAGTTGAGTACCGACAAACACATACCACCAACGCACACCCCTTCTCATCGCACGCCATAGGCCGCCAAAAGAACAACTTTTGTCAAATGTGATTATGACATGATTGCAAATAACAAATCGCGAACAAAATCCGACGTAGGAAATTGGTTTTGTAGATCTTACGCCCTTTAAGTATGGCAATGCTTTTTAGTTTCACCAGCCAAAGGACCAACCTTTGTCAGAATTTGGTAGTACTGGTGATATGTTTGATATGTTTGATATTACACAAAATATACTTTGACTCCCCCCAAAATGTTCTTCATGTATACAAAAAATAGCGCGTGTAACCTTCCGCCTTTAATGATTCAATCGCTTAATTCAGTTTAGTTTATCTATCACAGTGTAAATTTGGAATATCGTCATTATCTTTTGATTTCTAGTCAGTAATATAATAACAGGTATTTATGTATGTAGCATATACACATATTACATAAATGAATCTAATCAAAAGTCAGGACAACATAAGTTATTTTGTTCATTATTTTTGTCCCACATCTTAAAGGATTCTTTCTCTCTCTCTCTCTCTCTCTCTTTCGACTATTGTGTAAAGTATTGCGAAATTTTGTTATGCTCAAGCACTGTCAAACATTTCCTTTTGTGTAGAGTTCGATTGCGTGAAAGCCCCAACAACATTTTTTCCTGTAAGTTATTCATCCATGAAAAACATTTTACACTGAGACGGTTCTTTAAATGCTGCCCACGCAATGGCAGAGTGAGGTAATTAATTTGTAGAGCATTCGACTCTTATTCTGGAGGTCCCGGGGTTGAAACCAAATTGATGCGTTTAGTGCTCTTCTTTAATGCATTAATCCTCTTTACCGAGTCCCTCGGATCGGAGGAGACTTAATTAAAGAGAAGGTTGAGTTCTGGGAAGAGGTGAAAAATCATTTGTGAGCGTTACTCATTCTTATTATGCAAGTGAGGAAGAAAATCGGATAAGACATGTTCCCTAAAAAGCATGGCTCTTCAAATGCCTTCATATTCTAAATATGCATGTAACATCGTAAAAATCGGGGGGCCGGCTTTTTACGCCACGTGTTCGTGTAGTCCCATATACATCTTTCTGTGTACAGTGTTTGTAACTTTACGAAGACTTGGCCAAATTTCTTATCATTTTGTTGATTCCAAAACCTTGCAATACACACAAATTCTTATATGCTAGATGATCAACCTTTTCTGTTCGGTTCCACACCGTTTCTTTCACAATGCATTCATCTTTAAAGATATACTTGAGTTCCGGTGAAAAAAAATGAATTCTCACAGAATTAAACGAAACGTGCACTGAATGTTCAGGACTACAAATAAATGACATTTCCCAAACAATTTTGGTAGAAAATGTTTACTTGCTGAGTAATGAGCATAGAAAGATAAGGAAATCAAGGTTTAGTAGCCCCGACACCATTTGTGCCCGGATTATGCAATGCAATTAGACAAGGGTTTAACAATTGTACTATCTTTAAAAAGGTGCCACAACCCCTTTTCCCAAATATAATGGCATTTGTTATGCAACGTATTTAAAGGATGTTCATATATCTATGCAATTTTATTAAAGAGAAGAAAAGGAGTATATGTAAAAGTTTTCTTAAATAGAAATGCATTTTCGACCTGAATGATAAGAGTTGGGAAACATATTGTTCCATTGGATTTAATTGTACCATTGATGTGGGCTTACGATGGTTTTTCAATGCATATTATATACGAATGATCTTACTGTTTAAAATGAATTTAGTCCCAAGAAAAGAATGTAAATTTTGTAATGAACAGATTGAAACAGTTATACATCTGCTATTTGATTGTACGCATGTTAAACATATTTGGGATAGGTAAGAGCACTGGATATTATACTGGACCCGGAAATGAATTAACATTTTCATTACAAGATAAACTATTTGATTTAAGAGGTTCAAATAATTATGCACTGAATTGTATACTGATTGTGGTGCGACAGATGGTGTATACTTGCAAAATAAAAACAACTGCCCGACTTTGATAATATTAGAGTTTCGACTATAAATTATTTCAAAAACGAAAATATATTGTAGATTCGTATTGTAGAAATAATAAATTCACAAGAAAATGATTTCAATTCAGGAATTTGTTTACATAAAATGATATATATGTTTTTCTTTCCATGACTGTCAGGAATGAATTATTGAAAATTTGTTAGTTTTCTGTTTACTCAACAGTTCAACAAAACTTGTATCTTGAGGAGCCAATTTTATTTATGATATACATGTAAATCACCTTAAATATATATTTGTTAATTTGTTGCCAATGAAAATCAAAAAAATCCCTGTGGAGGGAAAAATATAGAGGAAAAACAAATATCGTGACAATGCGTGAATAATGGCGTGAACAACACGTAAGTATAGCGTAAGTATGGCGTAACGTAAACGTGACGGGACAGTGCATGTCATGTTGTTACGCATTGCACAAACGATACACGGTCTTCGTGCAACTAAATGTCACGCATTGGCACGCCTCAATGCGGGGCAATGCGGGAACAAAAATTCGTGCGAGTGTCAGGGTGGCTTATCTAGAGCAGATGAATGCAAGTATAATGTTTTAATTAATTTAGGGTATCAATATTTCGTATCATTGTTTGCAAATACTACACATGTAATATGATATCTCCACGAAAGTTTATTATCGACACAAACACCGGGAAATTGTATAGATGAAAATTCCTCTAAAGGAATATCATCAAATTCTATTTTACCAGGAAGGGTATCTAAGGAGTTGCTAAAAAGCTTAAAGTTTGTTTTGTTAAGGTTTAATGATAGTTAATTTGCAGCATTTTTCAGTCTAGACCGCGGAACCTAAATCAAAACTGCGCCTTACCTTATTTTCGAACCTCTGAATTCTTGAATCAAAGAAATGCTGATAAATTATGTCCATAAGCTATTGATCCATTCCAATTCTTTCAGTGTAAACACATAGGCTTTTCTTTCTAAAAGTTAGACTACGCTATATTGTAGCGAAAACAGTCACAGACAACAGATTACCTCGTCACTCTTAAGGCAGCAATGAAATAGTAACTAGACTTTAATTCGTCACTTAGACGAATTAGGTGATACGTATGATAATGGTCTACATAACGAATAATGCATTACACGATATATTATTTTGTAAAATGCTTCTCCAATTCATATGCTTCTCCCATTATGATCTAGTCATATGTCAAGATTAAATTGTGTCTCCTTGATCATCATGGATCTAGGGAAGATAGACTGAAACAATATATGACCTTTGACCCTGTGCAGTAACCAGTTACACATTTGACTCTAATTTACATCATGAAGAACACCTTTTGACGATTTTTATCTTATTCAAAGAAATGAAAATGTAACTGATAAATGATTATCATCATTATGATAATGATGATCATGATGATCATGATCATGATCATGAGCGCGATCATGACATCTTATTGAAAAAATGAGGGTTGATTTAGATAGCATATAGTCTCAGCTACAACATACTCAAAAATCAACAAAAGCCAAGCCGAAATAACGGCGATATTGCTCGCAAAAGACAGGAATGTAGACTCCAGATTTTAGAAAAAGTCATCTCCCATAGGGATTACACGCAAAAAGTAATGGATTAAGTAAAAATAGGGTAATAATAAAGTAAATACGGTTGTTTATTACATTATTTGCGATTGTACGTGTTGTAATATTCAAAGGAGATGGTACAGTGAAAGATTAAAAAAGAAAAAAAAGTGAAGAAAAAATAGTGTTGGAGACGCCCGGACTCGAACCAGGGACCTCGAGGTCGGAAGTCAAGTGCGTTACCGATATACCAAAACATTTCCCATAGAGATTACAAGTAAACGGAAAATTGAATTTTCAAATCCCACTTTGCAAGTGAAATAAAAGCATGATCCCGGCATCTGATCGAAAAATAAAGGACACACTAGTGATAGCTTATTGTCTCAGCTACAACATACTCAAAGCTCAGCGTAAACAAAGATATAACTACGGAGATATTGCTCGCGAAAGACGAGAATGTAGAATCCAGTTTTGAGAAAAAGTCATGTCCCATAGAGAATACACGCAAAATGTCAAAAATTGACTTGCCTCCTTTAATTGCAAAAATACGCCATGATGCCCTTGTCAAAATGAAATATTGAGGACACTGCATTTGTAGAGAATTGTCTCAGCTAGATCATATCAAAATTTGGAAGAAAGTCGATCAAATATTTACGGAGATACAGTCAATTTTCCAAAAATCTGCTGACGTCATAATATGCAAATTGAAATTTTGAGTTGGGAGGCCATTATGATGACGTCATGAGTTAATTGAGGGTCAAATGAGACATGAAATCATATCTCCAATTCATACTCTATCAAAATATGGAAAAAATTGGGTTCACCTTGCATCCTAAAGCGCTACATTGAATTTTGTATAGGCATGTTTTTGCCCATGTATGCTATGTATTACAAGAGCTCGCACGCACGGAAATTATCTTAAACGGACGCTCATTCCGTTATTAATGGTCAGAAAAAGGTGAACAAGGTATCAAAATGCTATCAAAGTGCATATTAGTAATGAAACAATAGAACAAGTAAGAAGTATCAGATATTTAGGGATTGAAATTGATGATAGATTATCTTGGGATATCCATATTAAATCTCTTACTAAATCATTAAGTTTTAAGATTTTTACTTTGAGAGAGCTCAGTAAACTTCTAAGCACTTCCATTTTGAATAAAATATACAAATGTACCATACAGCCAATCTTAGATTATTCTTGTTCCGTCTGGGGAAACTGTTCTTTGCAAAACAGTAATATTCTTTTAAGACTACAGAAAATAGCAGCACGTATTGTCGTAAGGAACTTTGATTATGATGTTAATAGCTTGAATATAATGAATTCGTTAAAATGGCAATCCATTGATACTAGACGGGACTATATTTTATCATGTATAATGTACAACTGTATTCATGGAAAAGCCCCCGTACGATTATGCAATGAAGTGGAAATGGTTTTCGATAGACATGGTTTTAGCACTAGACTTGCCAATACGCTGAATGTTGTTTTACCCAAGCCTAATCTTGAATGTTTTAAGAATTGTTTTTAGATACGCTGGTGGTAAAATCTGGAATAGTTTACCTTTTGCTAACTCTATTGATGTCTTTAAACGTATGTACAAGGACAATTTGTTTAAACCTGTGTTATACAATGCCGATTCATATACTGTTCTTGACATGGATTATTTCTCTCGCTTTCTCTCTCTCTCCCTTTCTCTCTCTCCCTTTCTCTCTCCCCCTCTTTCTTTCTTTCTCTTTCCTTCTTTACATTCTACCAATTTCCTTATATCTTTTCTCCTCTTCTAATCTTTTTTGTGATATTTTAATGCCTTTTATTATTATGTGATTTGATGTTTTTCCGCTGTTAATTTCAATTATTATATTGTCGTTTTTTTTTAGTTTTTTTTTTATTATGTTTAATGCGTGTTATTCTTATGTGTTAGTTTTATATTATATACCTCATACATGTCATTCACTGATTGGTCGAGACTATATCACATGTCAAGGAGCATTTCGATCTATCAAGTATCATTACGTCAGAGGGGTTGATAGCTACTATCAAACCCTGGGATAGGACCTCTAACCCCTCCCGCGACTTAGTTGCGCACTCAAATTATTTGAGTTGCTAGGCTACCGCAATCGCGCGGTTACGCGCAGCGCGTAGGAATTCAATACTCTTGCCTTGGACTTGATGTTGGATTTTTCTTATTTGAGTTAGTAAATTCCTCTTGATCTCGTTTCCTGTTTTTAGAGCTAGATCTAGACTTACAGCTAGACCTAATCATGAATCAATAAAAATGATGAGGTATATAAAACAAATATGGACTGCTCTGTAATCGGATGATGGTGGGAACTACCACTCCCTCGGTGGTGTTCACACCGGCCCTTCTATCACCCCCTCGGCTTCGCCTCGGGGGTGATAGAAGGGCCGGTGTAAACACCACCTTGGGAGTGATAGTTCCCACCATCATCCTCATGAGCAGTCAATATGTGTATACTGTACTTACCTTTGCTTGTGAGCTTTGGTGATATTCATTATTTATAGTTCAGTGTACTACATTTTTATTCTGTTCAGGACCATGATGTAAAACAGATTTTGTATCTACAATGTATATCTGATTCTTGTTATCCTGAATAAATATATTTCAATAAAAAAAATTAAAAAACACACACGCTGAGTTTGCTAAATATATTATTCATTGCGGATATACAGTAGTTTCGAAAATTATATCGGAAGTGACATTCGTTTATCTCGCAATGTATGGTCAACAAGGTATCACTAGCGATATTATTTTCAACACTAGGTCTGTATGGATAATAACTTTACTTATTGCGATATAATAAAACGTCTGTATAAGTAAATGTATTTGGTTTGTCAATTTAACAATCGAATCGAATAAACGGGCGGGTTCTAGTCGTCTGGCAAGCAATACCCAATAATATTTGACAGTGCAGAGGTGTGCTTACTGTGTTAAGTATGTAGGTAAGGAGTTCTGGCATAAGGATTGAATAAATTAAGTGAATGGATTAGGATAAAGTTGAAGAAATTATTGTTGCAATCACAAAATAAATACATATTTTAACATAGTGAATATGGTACATGTATTTGTCACACCCCTCCCTCCTACACACACTTTTTTTAAAGCAATTTTGTTTTATTTCTCCAAATGTATAATACAAACCATAACATACAATTAAATAAAATATACGTGTTCAATATTGATTGCTTTTACATAATTAAACAAAAACTTATTTGCAGTATATATAATTTAGCAACAAAGTAAACGTATAAGTACCTAAACATAATATATATGTCAATTGCAAATGTAATTCACTTATTTTTTTTTTTTTAAATCAAAAAAAATCTGGAGGTATTTTTTTACTGGAACAATGCCTGCTCCTCCCTGCCTCCCTCCCTCACACAAACACCCACCTACCCACACACACACATACTCACCAACCCACCCAGCCCCCCCCCCCCCACACACACACTACTCACTCAGTGGATGTCTGCTAACATTCTCATAAACACACACATAAACACACATACACACACACACACACACACACACACGCACACACGTACTCCCTCGATCGCCTCTCTCATATGAGGATACTGTAGCTTCATAAGATATCAACATTAGTAATACTCTTGATACGCGATGCATTTATGCCTCATATGAGTATTTATGAAGTGACATTTGTATAAAGGAACAGAAGTTCTCATTTGCCAAATACTATAAATCAATTGAGTATAAAATACATAATAACTTACATACAAGTGCCCCAAACTTCACGAAGTATATCTGTTCACGTCTCTGGTATACTTCAGGTCTTGTCTAAGCCCAACACTCCACAAAGAAATATGGCCTAGCTTTGATCATTGAAAAGAACCGTCTGCCTCCTGTTAACAACCCATAGAAACTGGAAGCAATGATAAATGATGTTTGGAGCAAACACCGCCTAACTTCAACAAAAGATTCCCAAATACATATCGCTGCAGGTGTTTATTAAAATCAGACGATTGTATTGCACATTTCATGTGTCACCATAATGTACATGAAGTAGAATTCTATGTTTGTGCTTTGTGGTGTACATGCAGAATAGAACCCAACATATGGGCGTTCTATTTGATTGGCGGAGAAGGTTGACGAATTGAGAATCTAAAGTGAAAGAGCTATGGGAAGAAAGGGGTGTAGAGAGAGAGAGAGTGAGAAAAAGAGAAAGAGAGATAGAGAAGAAGAGAAAGAGAAGGATAAAAAAGAGAGAGAAATAGAGAGAGAGAGAGAGAGTGAAGGAGAAAGAAAGAGAGAGAAAGAGAGAGATAGATAGATAAATCTTTGTCTGACTCTCTGTCGGTCTGTCTGTCTGGCTCTCTCTCTCTCTCTCTCTCTATCTCTGTCTCAAAAACTACTTCCTCAAACCAGGCCCTCCTGCTGATATGATCAGCTAAAGATTTCCAGAATGCACAAATGTCGAAAGTTATCATGGCCCAATTCTTCTTTTATTTTTCAATTATTTTTCAAAAATAATAGCGGATGAACCCTCCAAAGTACCCCAAGAAATATGTGAGAGCCCAGTTCCTTACTTTCTATGTATACAGTGTACTCCTCCCGACATCATAACAAATTATCCGATCTACGTTTATTTTAGCACAGACTAAGTGAAGCTAGATATCTTGTATTCCATTAAAGCATTTTTTCGGTTTAACCCTTTTTCTAATTCTAAATGTTTTTACATTAATTGTATTTAGAGTTAGATATTCAAGATTAAGACAAGGGGAGCAAACAAAAAAAATATGGGGCACACACAATATCGTGGCATCGTCCATGCCCTTTCGGAAGTGATAGGATGCCCAGCAAAATCAGAAGGCTACCACACCTTCGTTTCACCTTACTTTTCTCCTTTCCGCTGAAATATTTATGTTATAACTTGCCAAATCTTAGGACCATTTTGGGTATCTTAACATCAACTTTGCATGTTAGGTTTCCTGGGAGAAGTTTCAATTGTTGTAAAGATTATTTGTTTGTGGCTTGCAGCCAGGAGATAAAGATCGCGTGCTCGATCTTGTAATAGAAATTTAACATGGAGCAAAAGTGTTTAAGCAAATTAATTTTACAAAACTTCAATTTTTATTTTTATATATCTTTTCATCAACAGTTTGTAATAATTCATCAGTTGTCTTCAAAAAATTACCTGAAAACTTCCAACACCTTCGTTTCACCTTACCTTTTCTCCTTTCCGCTAAAAAATATTGATGTTATAACTTGCCAATTTTTGGGACTATCAATCAGTCAAGCCTCAATAGGCTTTTAATGATGGTCCTTTTTATTCTTCTTATTTTATATGAGTTGATTTCAAGTACCTTGCATTTTATCTATGACATGCTTTGTATATATTTCAATGTTTAAAAAAAATTAAAC
Source organism: Strongylocentrotus purpuratus (assembly GCF_000002235.5). Lineage (NCBI taxonomy): Eukaryota > Metazoa > Echinodermata > Echinoidea > Camarodonta > Strongylocentrotidae > Strongylocentrotus > Strongylocentrotus purpuratus. Next base: position 24,733 of record NW_022145525.1, read on the forward strand.
TGGAGAATGCGTAAAACTGAAAGAGTATTTCCTAGTTGTTTTGTTGTTGTTGTTTATATTATAAGTATTGTACATGCATAGTGTAAAATAAAAAAGCAATTCTTCAACCAGGTATTGAATGAAACAGATTGCAGTAACATATTGATTCTCACCAGTATAGCTTTCTGAGTTAGCTGCTAAAGGGATTACCCAATCAAGTACCAAGGTCTCATTTAATTTCGGTGACGTAATGGTTGTATTAAATTTTACTTATGTTTCATATGTTGCTATTGTAGTTGGTCTAACGATGCCTCGGTATTGTCTCTTTGGAGATACCTTCAACGACCCATCCTGGATGGAATCAAATGGACTTGGTCAGTTAACATTTTGGTTTCTGCAACAAAAATCATTTCAGCCTATCAATATCCAGATTCATCATTACTCCAATTTGTTTTTTTAACGATGTTTCTCTTTATACTCATCCAACTAATTCTAAATCTTAAACGGTTAATAGTTACACATTTAAAAGACTCAGCCCTATACTGCAATACAAAAATCTCATTTGTATTCAAACCGAGTAACGTAGGCTTAAGAAGTAGCTGAAGTTACTCATCTCATTTCGGAAATAATTTTCATGCACTTAAACTTGAAATTGATTCTTTTTTCATTATCATCATTAAGATAGAATTCAATTTCACATCATGACTTTGACTATACTGAACCACAATACCTGGAATCATAGTTTGCCTATTCTATATAAATCGCGGGTTCACGTGAAATAAGAGAGAGAGAGAGAGCATTGTTTTTCCTTTCTAAATGTCTACAACGAAAGGCCTAACTGATGATCTATATATTTTGGGATTTCATTTTCGAATTGACTTGGGTGATTCTTTTTACAGCTCTGCGAATCCACGTTAGTCCATGGTGCAAAGAGGTTCTGGATAAGCTTGGTGGTTATGAACTTGAAGATCGAGGCCTTGTTCCAATGAAGGTAGCTACAATGAAATTATTATACCTTCAAAATATTCCAGCTGTTGAAAACAAACCCTATGATAAATATGTACTTCAATCACAAACATTAAATTTAGTGAAATCTTGATATCTAGCCAATTGAAGGATGCAATGTAGTTGTATACAACAAGAAGTCTGACAGAAACATCTTTAGTTACAACTTCCAATAATAATGTAATATAGTTTCAGATAGTCGCAGTTAGTTTATGTCATAGACATGTCATCATTCAATCGACTGCTAGTCTGGAAGCTGAAATTTATAAAATCATTAATTTTGTATATTCTCTGTGTGATTTGTTTCCAGAGTAAAGGAGAAATCCATACCTTCTGGTTGCTAGGACAAGATCCAAGCTACAAGATCACCAAGGTCAAACCACCACCACAGAAGCTCACTCACGAGGCCATAGAGATCGCTGCTAATCGTGTCATACCTGATGACGTCTAAATAAACAACTCACTAGTACAAATACAATCAACAACAAATTAAGTGCCATGGAGAATGTTACCAGATACTTTTGGTAAAATGCAAGGAATGTTATTTCCAACCCCTTCACGTTGAATATAACGTCGGGTTGGTCTTAAAGCTTACATAATTCAGTTAGCCTTGTAAGAAACATATAAAATGTCTGAAAATATTTCATACGTTTATAGAACCAATAAATGTTACTTTGGTCTGTTGATAAAATGAGTTAGAGCAAATGTTTAGCAGTTACTACTCCCCTATGAGCAGTGGTTTGATGAAATTGAGTCTACAATAAAACTCCTGTTTCGAGTTAGAGTTGTCTTATTGAAATAAGGAGAATTCCATCCATTGCTAGCAAAGGAAAATTGAACGTAGAACGTAGTATAATCGCATTGACATTATTTTGCTTCATCATGGCGTATAAATTACGTGTGCCTTAATTTCATCTCAACGAAAAGCCACTTGGTAATGTTTATTTACGTGCAGCGTCAAAATTGAACATTGTATGGTTATTTTACATTAAGAAAACCCCCAGGTGGTTTGCATTGAATCTATGTAACTTGAATTGTTCATGACGAGCAAAAAAAGAATTGAATAAATTATTCGTCATTTAACAGCTTCTTGTTTACATTGTTGCCAGTTTGTTTTATCAAAGTGTATCGAGTGATATTTCCTTTCTCTCTAATAGAAAAACAGCTTGGATCATTTTCAATTAGATATTCAATTAATAACTATAACCATCATGAAATTATTAACGGCAGAATAGAATGGGCTAGGGCAAGAAGAATTAATAGAAAAAAGGTATAAAGGAAGATAGCATAGGGAAATGTTAACGACTTGCCAAAGAATTTCATATGATGGTGATTTGTAATGAAGATGGCGTTTTATATTCCAAAATATTAATCACTTTCACATATATCACTTTATCTAGTTTAGGTTAATAAATATTAAACGCAAACAACGTTATAATTAAAAAGTAATGGTTGATAAAAAAATAATTTTGTTTTTGATCACTTGATACAAGCAGACTAAAATACCTGAATAATGCATAATTCGGCAGATAAAAAGATGAAAACACAGTCAAAATAAAGATACCGTGCGAGCAAATATATTGTTTTCCTTGAAATCACTTGATATATAAGGTGACTACTTCATTTCAACAATGCAACGACAGAGGATAACAATTTGTAAGAATGAAAATAAAAACACAATTTTAAGCAAAGTAATGCACTATCCTTTTGGTTTAACAAACTTCGATAAAATATGAATAGTCAAAACAGTTAAATGTAAGTCTACGAGTGAATAACGTAATAGAAAGGACGTACTATTTCAAAACTTTAAAAAAGAGAAGACTTTGACGTCAAAAGAATGAAAAGACTTTTAAAAGCTTTATTCCGATTATAAATTGGTTATAACATTATTGCGGTTTCGTATAACAATTCTTAATATATGATAAACCCATTATAAACCTCATTCCTCAGTAAAAAATTACTATAAGTTTACAATTAATATATTTCAGCAATGATATTGAGAAATCCCTTTATCCCATACGGAGAATGTGTTGATAATGTCCACCGTGCATTATATACATATTGGTCAACATAAAACAAAATCACACAATATAAAAATAAATTTTTAATTCAAAGTAATCCCAAAAATGTACAGTTTGGATAAATCGAATATATCTGAACGTAATATATATTTCTAATGCATTATTCTTTAAGGGACGCCAAAATAGCTTATATCGATTCACGTGCATGTAAATACAATTACGATACAATACAGTATTTCGTGTAGGTATGTGTATATGCAGTATTTTGTGTGTGTGCGTGTGCGTGTGTGTGTGTTAGTGGGTATGGTGACTAAATCTTATTTAATTTGTGTTAAGTGGTGGCATTTTTATGAGCAATCTGCTTTGTGGTCCTAACCATATAATTGCTTTTATTCTATTTTCTATTGTATGTTTTTTTCTTTTTACATGTATATGGTTTGATAATTAAATTAAATTCATGTTCTCAAACCCACCGCTTTCTACTTAGCTTCAGCTGATCCTCAATTTAAACATAACTACGTATCTGAAGTTTGAATTTATTACCGAATCACCAACATATACCTTCATTTTTATTCAATACAATATACATACATATTATTTGGTAACTAGAGCTAATTAAACAATATCAACATGCTAATCGAGGTTAGCTTCTGAGTAAATATTTTGTTGTTCAGTAGTAAATCTTTCATTATTTTCTTCAAATTTAAACCAAGTTTTCGAATAGGAAAGTGGTTGGCAGGGGTAAATAAGTTTCCAAATAGGAAGGCTCACTAAGTGTCGGTCAGTATTCAAAGGTTTTCGGAAGGGGCCACTAGGTTTCGGACTAGGAAGGCGGTTTGAGGGGTTCCTATATGTGTCAGTAAAAGAAGGTTTTTGGAAGGGGTCAGTAATTTCTAAATAGGAAGGTGGTTGAAAGGAGTCACTTAGATTCTGGATAGGAATTTGTTCAAGAGGTCACTATAAGTGTCGGTATCAGAAGATTTTTTGGAAGGGTCACTAAGCTTCGGAATAGGAAGGTGGTTGAAGGGGTCACTAAGTGTCGGTCGGTATAAGAAGATTTTTTAAAGGGTCATTAAGTTTCGGAATAAAAAAGTTGTCGGAGGGGTCACTTTGTGTCGGTATAAGTAGGTATTTCAAAAGGGTCACTAAGCTTCGGAATAGGTAGGCGGATGGAGGGGCACGTTATCTAATGTGCCCAAATAAGTATCATTGGATGCGAGCGGCCCACCCACGTTCAGATCTAAATCCTCTTCGTTGAGGGCGTCCTTTTTAGGCAAGTTTTCTGCTCCATTGTAGTTGGTGTCCGCAGAGACATTTTCGAGGCTTGGATTACTGATTCCACCATCTTCAAAATGAACCTATCAAGAATAAAGAATTTGACCAGTTAATAATATTATAAGACAATTAATACTTGTAGATGGCAGATACCACTCAGTGCTCTATGCATGTTGGGCTTTTCAACTATAAACATTAGCGTTGGAAATCATGAATACAGTCTGTTGTTACTACTGTAATGAAAAGATGTTATCTCTTACAATGGAAAGACGTCTCACTTCAGTGTGTATAGTGTAATTTTCATTGTGCTTATAATTTATATTCAACTATTCTTTTACTAAACCTATACAACCTTGGAAATGAAGCTATGACCTCACACTTACATGTTCTCCCATTATTGGTTTTGAAATACAGAACGCTTCTAAAATAACATTAGTTGTATTCATGGAACCTTTAGGTTTGTACGCGCACAATGGCTGATTAATACATAAGGTTGAATCGGCCTAAATGTTTGACGGTAATGGGTAAATATAAATACCTCTCCTCCTGTCATTCGAACGGAGCTGTTGTTCGTATTCAGCTTAGCAGAACCAGTCCGATGACGATATCTATTATGAATGAAGAATAACGATTGATATCAATATACTCAATTATGATGGGTACTCCGATATACGATACGATGTAATTATCCTTCGACGATTATTGTTCCAGACGATTTAATTTGTTTTTCTATAAGCTTAAGGCATATTTGGGCATTTAATTTACATAATTCCCAGGGATATCGGGCGTGTCGGTCGTATGGGGAAGGCATAATGCATCCTCCAGTCATAAAAACTTAAATAAAGCCTATAGTCCTTTTAAAGTTAACGATAAAGACCAGTTATGGTCATGCGATTGCATTGTGAAAGAAACGTTGTGAAATCGATCAGAAAAGGCTGATCATGTACTGCAATTCAGGTTCTGGAATCATCAAAATGAAAAGAAATTTGGCCCAGTCTTCATAAAGTTACAAGTACTGTACACAGAAAGAAGTATATGGGACCACACACACGTGTGCGACATGTGCGTTTTTATCTCTCACACACCAATAGATAAACTAATTTACCAAATAGTAGGCGGTTTCCCGGTAAAAATTGTTATCGTCATGTATTATTCAAAACGTATTCTTTCACATGATTGGTAATAAGAGCGTCCATTTCATTTTTTGAAATTGGGGCGTTTCCAATACTGGTCTTTACCTTTAAGAAGTAATGTACGCGATTATGACATATTTTAAAAAAACATTTGGTTTTGCAAAAGGACATTTCCGATAAAAGAATGATGATTATAGTTACGCGCTGCCAATCAATACTTACATTATGAATAAAGCACATGTGATGATGAAGACAGGGAGAAGTACTCCAAGCAATGCAGAAATCATTACCAGAGCTGAAGAAAAGACATCAAGAAATATCAAAATTTCTTGCCCTATCCTTGAAGTATATTTTTCGGAAAACTAACCCCGGGTATACTATCTTCAAATATCCTTCCCCCCCCCCCCCTGTAGCTTTTAGATATGTTAGACGTACAGAGTACAGTCGTGGTCTAGCAAAGAAATGTGATGAAAATAGTGAGTTTGAATTGCTTAAAAGTCATTTGTGAAATATATTATTTCTCTTCTTATAAGGAGTTTATTGGTTACAATTTTGGCCTGCACAATTTAATTTGTTTTAAATTTGAATCTTGATGGATATAAACATCTGCAATGTCAAATTAGATCAATTCGAAAGCAGGGAAAACTGGGGGAGAAAACAAATTGTTCAAAGAAAATTGTGTAAGATCGCGCTGGAGAAAATGCTCTACTGAAACATATCACGGCAGGATATCTCGTGCCAGCATGGAAACGTTTTCTCGACTATTTATGAATAAACATCGGGATTAGAACAGACAAGGCCAGGTATACCTGGGCCCTGTTTTATAATACAATAACTGTTTTAAGCTACTGAAATCGTGTCATCTGATTGGTTGTGAGCAGTTGTGCAAAAGATCTGTGGCACTTGTTATGTTTTATGAAACGGGGCCCAGGGCTTAGGTTAGCAGGTGAGAAAATTGAGACCTAGTATATAATCTTCTTACTCTGCTTTGATGAGTCTGTTGTACAGACTAGCTCGTGTTTGCTCCAATTGTTATTACTAAGGCAGATCCACAAAGTAGAAGCTGACGAATCACGGCATGAGACAGTCAACACGTCACCGTAGAAGTATAGATTTGTCGGATTGGTGAATTCTGTTCCTTCTGGTGGATCACTTGGGCATGAACACATTAGTTCCGTATGTACACAGAACAAAGAAATTAATTGATGCAGAGGTACTCCCAATATTTCCTTTTAAATGATACCAGAAAATGTACTCCGACAAATGAATAGTTTTTACCCTTCCTGTTATGCATTTTAACCCAAAAGAGACCCAACAGTTTACAATAATTTACAATGTAGTCGATATGCCTCCATTTATTGTTGAGGAATAGATTTAGAAAAGATGCTGCATGCTTCAGATTTCCAACTAAAAAGTGATAATATATTGACCTAGTCCGAGGAAGTAGCACGCAATTGAGAAAATAATGAAATAATGAAACGTGGGAGTAAAAAGTCATAGCACGATTATATGCATGGTACATTGTTACATTAAATGGAGGATCTCTGCCATCTCATGTTTTATTCCGCATCTGAAGATTCCAGGCCTCTCATTCGTCGAAACTGCAGGCATGGAAGTCAGAAGGAGGGGCGGGGGGGGGGGAGGAAGGAGAATCTATGTTTCCAAAAATTTATACCAAAATTAACATTTGGGCCATGGCTGCCTTCAAATTCTAATTACCAGTCTCTTCGTACTCGCCCAGCTCGGTGGTACATTCTACAACTTATTAAGGATATTCTGGCGAATATCAAAAACAACGATTGTTAGCGTTTTCCGCTCCCTGCTACACACACTTAATGTAACACACTTAATTAATCTATTTAACTGGACAGTTTATATTTGAGCAAGAGGTTTTTGCACACCCGCCACAAAATTGTTTCTGTATGACTATCAAGGATGTAAAAATGTGAGTTCGTTGTACGACTGAATTAGATGGTTTTGCAATCTTCTATTTTTATTTATAATCGCTCAATTTCTCATGATAGTACAAAAGTAATCATAAATTATCTTTCGCGAGGAACGCTTTAAACTCCATATTCTGTAACAACATTTGTGATGTTAAGGTTCTAGTCATATTTTACAGACAAAAACATGAGTTAGATGAGAAAAATTGAGTAGCTACTTACTGATGTGACAATTGCTTCCAGAGTATCATGTCATGCAGATACATTGATATGAATTTACCCCTTCCACACACGCGCCATTGTCACCACATGGTGAGTTGCTACAATCATCTATATCTGTAAAGGAGAGAGGGCGCTATTCCATACGGTTATGATCGATGAAATTTACTCTCCTTTTGGAAGCTAAAATTTCTTTAAAAAACAGTTCTTCATTATTGGGATGAATGAACAAACGAAAAAACAGCGGACGTTGAGAGTCGCGTGAGAAGCGAAGGAGACGATAGGGAAGGGTCGAGGAAGGAGATAAATAGCACGTTTGCTGAGAAAACGGCGACCGATATTAAAGCTGGCAGAGACCCCGGTTCGTGTTCATGCTTCAGTCAGACATCCCACAGCGGACCGGAACCAGCTTACATGCAGGGGAGCACATTTATCTCGCACTATCTAGGGTAACATCTCCTGATGGTTATTGACACCAACCCTTTTCTAAGAGAAAACAGTGAAAATCTCCTCCGAGTTACTTTAAAGGATGTTCCACCATCAGTTAATGATGAGGTAATTATTCATGAGCTAGAAGGAAAAAAATGCAAAGTGAGAGGGAAAATTGTAGACAACGTCTGCGAGTGAATTATCAGCTCACAACATGTTTGAACATGCAGCGACAGGGTCTTGATCGTTGAAAGCTAGAGAAACCCTTGACCGCCATGTTAGGCTTGCCTCGTTCAAGGCACGCATCTGCCACGACGGCCAAACACCAGGAGCGATGCCTAGAGACTGGTTATCATGCGTCAACGTGCGTCAAGGCATATGTATGCAAACGATGCAAAGGATCTGAACACAAAAGCTAAAGAAATGATTATATGATACAAATGGAAAATAATATTAATGAGAAGACTGTTACTTTCCAGTCACTTAATGTGTGGAGGATATGGAATAATATATAGAAAAGGAAACTCAAGAAATTCCATGGTTAAAAAACCAATAGGCTGATGTCTTGCTTCTGCAGGAAACTTTTCTTACACAGGACCTGGAAGAAATTTTTTAAAGAGAATGGAAGGAACAGTTTTTTCACTCATTCGGAAGCAACCGCGGAAAAGGTGTTTCGATACTGTGTAAAGAAAATTTAGATATTTGTATTAATTCCAGCGGTATAGATACAGAAAAGAAACAGAAAGCAACATTTTTTCAAGGAAAATAAAATAGGCCAGTTAGCTGATGATATGACGCTTTTCTATATGAATTTGATTTAAAAAAGACCTTACTTGCTTCGCAGTTTGTTCCTACATATCGCTCTGGACATAGACACGAGTAAGCAGCTACAAGATCGATACATGTCCCTCCATTAATACAAGGGTTACTCGAACAGTCGTTAATATCTGTACGAATGATAAAATAACCCGAAATAGTTACTCATTTTGTTATAAAATCTGGATGAATGTCTCGCTTTTCCAAAGAGGTTGATCTTGAAGAGGCCCTCGCATTACTTCGAATTCATAAAATAGAATACTTTGCTTTCATTTTCAAGCATTTTGTTTGATTAAAATTAAAACAAGTTCATCTCATGGATCTCATCGCATGGTCTTCTAAAAAAAATTAAGCCATTGTTTCTGCTATTGAACTTTACAATGTACAATACAGAGTGATACAAATCTGAACTCTTGAGTTATATGAATAAAAAGTCCTGCTTTTATCTTATACCTAGTTTGTATATTTACAACATTGACAACTTTATAAAATATAGTACATGGAAAATTAAAATTAGAATATCATAAAATCAGTAGGCAATCAGAAAATTGAATGTTAATACCTGCGTCAAGATATCCTGAATTAGCCTAGTCTTACTGCTTTTATTCAAGAGGCATTCTGGCTGCAGACCAGGGGAGTGTTTCACAAAGACTAAGATCAACTTTAAGTTCGATTTAACTATGAGTCTATGACAGGCTGTTTATGCCACTGTTTGCTCTAACCATTATGATCTTTAGATAATATTGTTTCTTCAATAATGAATTATCAACCGATGTAAATTCTGTGGCTTTGTGACCAATTCCATCATAATTATGATGAGACCAAACAGTGGCAGGAACGATCTGCCATAGTTAAGTCCTACTTAAAGTCGATCTTAGTCTTTGTGAAAAACTCCCCGGTGTTGATATTTTTCACTGAATAATTTGTCATTAACTATAATGAAATCATTGTATTCACTCATGAGATTAGTTTGAATATTTCCCAGTGGGTTAATCATGATTTCTCCTAGACGAGCAATCAATAGACAGCAGTTCATATTCACTGGTCCTGATATACGTACATATTTCACAGTTCTTTCCCATATATCCATCGACGCACACGCATTCGTAGTCGTAGACCTCGTCGATACACGTGCCACTGTTTTGACATGGAGACATCTCACACTGCCTGACCTCTGAAAATGGGAATGTTCATAAAAGAAGGAATGACGATTAGTCAAAGATATTTTTGAAAAATGGTAACATTTGAAGATTTTTTTAATTCTAATCCTTCTTAAACCTTGCCGGACTATGTGTCGATGTTGTGATGGTCTTGAGTTGCAGAGACATTACGACAATTTAGAATTATATGGTACGAATCCATCAATAAGGATTATTTGGAGTGTTGTGTAGCATTCCTGTTACGTTCCTTTGTTTCGAGCAAGCTATGGGTAATTCTAACCGGAACTAAAAGCAGCATTGTGAGAAGTTCATAGTTACTATTTTGGGCTCGTGGAAGTTAATTATTACATTCTATGGCAACGATAAGAGGGGGGATAGGTATGCTCATTCAGATTTACTTTGCAAATGAGAAGGAAGACTGTGGGTAAAAAAGGCTTTTTATATTGTTAGAAATTTAGTTGATAAGGTTTTTCGGCAGCTTTTCAATTTGAGCAATGTTTTGATTACTTGTGGACAGATTTGAAAATCTAAATACTTTTTTTTCCCAGCTCGGAAAAAAAATATCTTCGAATTCGGTTCAACATTACTCCGTTCGAAATGGTCTATTAAGGTTAATGAAAGAACTCTTGTTGGTGATGTTGTGGTGGATTAATACTCTTGAACATGTGTCATGACAGATATCATTAGTGGTGGTCATTTATTACGCACATGAACGTCAACTAATGACCCTGTACATACCTGGGTTGCAGTTCACTGTAATCAGCTTAGAAGACTCAATACATATACACATGAAAGCATTGATCAGGTCGACACATGTCCCAGTAGTACATGGAGAAGAAGCGCATTCGTTCAGCTCTGGAATAATAATAGTAAAAAGAGAAGGAGTTTGTAATGAGAATACATGGCTCATGGCATACTTTAAATTTCCGCTTCCCTACCATAATATTAATAATAGTAACAATAATGGTAATGGTAATGATGATGGTGATGATAACAAGGATGATAATATTAACATTAACAATACTTCTAAAAGAGCTCCACTGGTTACCAGTCCGTCAAAGAATTTTATTTAAAATGTTGTTATTTGTGTATAAATCATTGAGTGGTCAAGCTCCTAGTTACATAACAGAATTACTTCAACTCAAAGTCCAGTCACACAGTCGTAGCCTGCGCAGTTCAAGATATAAATTATTGGGTTCTAGGACAATTACCCCCTGGGCAATCACCCCCCGGTAAATTACCCCCCGGAAAACTACCCCCAAAGGACAATTACCCCCTGGAATATTACCCCCCGGAGTATCACCCCTCGAGGACAACTACCCCCCAAGGACAATTACCCCCGGAAAATTACCCCCCGGAGAATTACCCCCCGAGGACAATAACCCCCCGAGGACAATTACCCCCTAGGACAATTACCCCCCGAGGAAAATTACCCCCCGAGGACAATTACCCCCCGATGACAACTACCCCCCGAGGACAATTCCCCCGATGACAATTACCCCCCGAGGACAACTACCCCGGCCCGTGGACAATCAGGATTCAATAGCAAAAGACGATCTGACACATTGAGAGACACAAAGATCGGTTGAACTTTTTTAGACCCCTCCCCAGTACGTCGATCGAAAACATGTATGTGCCCCCCCCCAAAAAAAAACAACAACAAACAAACAAACAAACAAACAAAACAAAAAACAACTTCAAACTCTGGCTACGGCCCTGTGGATGAGGGCCCATTATACATACAAAGACAAATGCACGATCAGCTGATTAAAATAGTTACAGAGGGGGCATAAAGGAAATCTTACATCCTAATTTCTTTGTTGTGCCATTGATGGTGAGAGAGGCTGTAACGCGTACTCATCTGCGAGGAATGAATTGTTCAATATCTAAGAAATGTAATTTCTGTTCTTCACGCGGTAGCAAAACTACAGTGGAATTGGGCAACCTTCACCCCTCCCCCCAATATTGAATTGAATAATTTGAAATGAACTTCATAAATAACAAAGAAAATAAAGGTTTATGCAATTTCCTGTAAATAGCCATTTGGAGAGAAGCTTGCATTATACTTCACAGTGTTATAAATTACTCGGGGGTGATTGTCATTGATTGTCCTCGGGGGGGGGTGGAGTTGTCCTCGAAGGGGGAGGGGTAGTTGTCCCCGGGGATAATTGTCCTCGGGGGGAAGTTTTCCCGGCGGATAGTTGTCCTCGAGGGTAATAATAATGATAATAATAATAATAATAATAATAATAATAACGTTTTATTTACCAAGGGTAGCCACTTCAGTTATTAAACTGCTCTTCCAGCGGGCCCTGCATAATTGCCCGGTCCCACTGGCCGATGGACACAAAATGTATGCATAAAGGACACAGCGGACGAGCAAAATTTTGGGAATGGCTCCATCCGTTTTCATCCGCTCCAGAAATGGACAAAATTTGCGAAAATTTGCGAAAACAGAACGGAAAATAACGGACGTGGGTAGTATGTAGCGGGGATGTTAAACGGATGTTCATCGGAAGCCTATCGGATGAAAGCGGATGGAAGTGGATGACAGCTTTGAATACTCTATATACGAGATGCATACGCTTACATCCTTTCTATTTCTGTGCTACTAACGATGTATAGACGTTCCATGTACCTTATCTTTCCTCCCTCTTTCCGTTTTCAGCTGCAGTTGATATGAGTTGCGAGGACACCCAGAGGATGCAGAGAGGAAACAGCGGACGTTTAACGGATGATTATGGACATAGAACGTTTGTTGCTCGTATTTGTCGCGGATTTACATCGTACACGGCGGAAGTTCATCCTTCTAAAAGTTTTGTGCAGCTCAAAACTTTTTTGCGCGGATGAAATCACAGTGGACGGATGCTCGATGGATAGAGCGTATGAAACACGTACGCAATGAGTACACAACGGATGCATAGCGTTTTCCAACGGATGGCAAGATTTTTTTACGTTTTACATCCTCTTTGCATCCGTAAGTGCAGTGGGACCGGGCCTTAACATAATATGATATTACTACCCTTCTCCAATCTAATATGCTGAGCGCCTAGCTAGTAGGCAGAAGGTCCCATTGTTAAAAAATATTTGGTATGACTCGGCCGCGGTTCGAACCCACGACCTCTCGTTCATGAGGCGGGCGTAGTTGTCCTCGGGGGGGGGGGGGGGGTAATTGACCTCGGGGATAGTTGTCCTTGGGGGGTAATTGTCCTCGGGGGGTAATTGTCCTCGAGGGTAGTTGTCCTCGGAGGGTAGTTGTCCCCGGGGGGGGTAGTTGTTCTCGGGGGGTAATTCTCCGGGGGGTAATTGTCCTTGAGGGGTAATTGTCCTCGGGGGGGTAATTTTCCGGGGGGTGATTGCCCAGGGGGTAATTGTCCTGATACGAAATTATTGTTCCAGATTCCCCATTGCAAAACTAAAGTAACTCTCGGGGAACGCGCGTTTGCCATTGCTGCCTCCAAATTATGGAATAGCTTGTCAATAGAAATACGAAGCTCTCCATCTCTCAATGTCTTTAAATCCAAATTGAAAACATATTTGTTCAATCGAGAGATCCTTTTTTTTTATGTTGTAGAATGTAGTAAAAAAAGGAGCTCTGAAATGGCGCAGGTGAATATATTTTGTATAAAAGCTGCGCTATACAAATGTATTACTATCATTATTACTACCACTACTTTTACTACTACTACTACTACTACTACCAGGGGCGTAAATCCGTACCGAGGAGTGGGGGGATGATCGGCGATAGCCATCACATACTAGCACGAGCACACGCCCACACTAATTTACGCAAGCGCGCGCGATCGCGCACGCACAAACACACAACACACACACACTCTCCCGCGCGAAGCGCGGAAGCTTTGGCATTTCATTAAATTATTAGAGAAAGTAGACGATTTGTTAAACCGTGCTCGACTCTTAATCTTTGTCTGAATTCGGTTTACTCCTCCCGCGCAAAGCGCGGAAGTTTTGACGTTTCATTAAATTATTAGAGAAAGCAGACGATTCGTTGCACCGTTTTTGACTCTTATTAGGCCCTATTTATCTGAATTCAGTTTCCCCCTCTCGCGCGAAGCGCGGAAGCCTTGACGTTTCCTTAAATTATTAGAAAAAGCAGACGATTGGGTGTACTGTTCTCGACTCTTAATACTTGTCTGAATTCAGTTTCCCCCTTCCCGCGCGAAGCGCGAAAAGCTTAGACGTTTGATTTAATTATTATAGAAAGAAGACGATTCGTTGCACCGTTTTTGATTCTTATTAGGCCCTATTTATCTTAATTCAGTTTCCCCCTCTCGCGCGAAGCGCGGAAGCTTTGATGTTTCCTTGAATTATTAGAGAAAGCAGACGATTGGGTGTACTATTCTCGACTCTTAATACTTGTCTGAATTCAGTTTCCCCCTTCCCGCGCGAAGCGCGAAAAGCTTAGACGTTTGATTTAATTATTATAGAAAGAAGACGACTCGTTGCGCCGTTTTCGACTCTTATTAAGCCCTATTTAGCTGAATTCAGTTTCCCCCTCTCGCGCGAAGCGCGGAAGCTTTGATGTTTCCTTGAATTATTAGAGAAAGCAGACGATTGGGTGTACTATTCTCGACTATTAATACTTGTCTGAATTCAGTTTCCCCCTTCCCGCGCGAAGCGCGAAAAGCTTAGACGTTTTATTTAATTATTATAGAAAGAAGACGATTCGTTGCACCGTTTTCGACTATTATTAAGCCCTATTTATCGGAATTCGATTCAATTCATTCAATATAAACAACAAATTAATTCATTCATAGACCTACACAAACATCACATGCATTGCAGCCCTTAAATATCATCCCCTCGTCCCTTAAGTTTTAGGTGTGAACAAATGACAACCACCGAGTAGGACTTGGGAAATGCAACAGTTACCGTATTATTTATCACTCTCAATCAGATGCGTTCACAGTTTCCATACCTCTTAAAAAATGTTTCTGGAATTCATATAATGATACATGTACTGTGTTTATTAATTAAATCTAATGAATTATTCAATTTCCTCAGCCAAATCCTTTATCAAATATAAAAATAATAAGAATATATACAGGCTTACCTTGAAATAACTGAAGAGACAAACGGCCACTATAAGTCTTGAACACGCTAGGTCTGGAACTTCAGTCTTCATCTACCCCCCCCCCCCCCCACACTCCGGGGTCGGAGGGACCGCATACCCGTTCCTAAAATCTCCAGGAAAGGGGTACTTTTTCGCGAGACAAAATCCGGCCCGAGAATTGTAAAAAAAAGGGGGTGTATTTGACTTTTCACCCGGAGATTTCTTTGAAAAGGGGGTTATATAATATCTTGAATATCATAGAAAATTGATCAAATCCCGGGATCAAATTCCTTAAATTCCTGCTAGCTTTGAAAGCTCATTCAGGATTATTTCATTTTGAAAAGTAAAAACATTGGCCCCCAGTCCCTCTCGATCGACTAGAGCTCACTGGAAATTGGAGGGGGGGGGGGGTACATTTAGCAGTGTTCCGGATTTTTTTTTTTGGGGGGGGGGATGGGGGGGGGGGGTCTCCAAGGCAAGAAAAGCCAGCGAAAGGCCGGCGAAAGGGGAATTCAGAAATGTTGGCAGTCCTGAGATAGGGGGGGGGGGGTGCTTTCAAAGGGAATGAACGAGCATACGCGTACCCTAAATAACACTGAGTGGGGGGGGGAGCCGGGCATCTACTGTACATGATTGCACTATTTAAGCGCTCGCGCGCTGGCGCACTTTACGTCTGGGCTATAATAATACCTTGCAAAATAACGAAAGATTATTCTGAAGTTTATGAAGTGCTTGTTCGCGCACGTCGCGCAACTATTATTAATGATAGTAACATACTGTATACGTGTAAGCTATACAGTTGTACATACATAACAAATAACTCATTTCTCATGCATTATGCTAAAATTGAAACAATCACATTTTTTTTCTTATTCTTCTTCTTCCTTTTTTGTCTCTCTTTTTTTTGTAATATCAGGGGGGATGTTTGTACAGGCCATCCCCCTACTTCAAGCCAGGGGGGATGCAGCCCCCCCCCCCCGGATTTACGCCCCTGACTACTACCACTACTTCTACTACGACTACTACTACTACTACTACTACTACTACTACTTCTATTACTACTTCTATAAACTACTACTACTACTACTACTACTTCTTCTACCACTACTGATACTACTACTACTACTACTACTTCTTAGTAAAATTAGTAAAATTCCTCAGTTTATTTGTTTGACATGTCCAATATTGTTAAATCTATAATGTTTTATAATATAATATTAATTATTGACAATGACAATCCTCATTACTGTCATTTATGACTTAAGGTCGTAGGTCCCCAGTTGATAAGCATAGTAGCATACACATGCTTTAGCAGTCACGCAAAACACACATTGTCAAATTATAATTCAATAAAATCTGAAAATGTATACTATTATCTAGATCTATTATTTTTAAATTATTTTTAAAATAATTCCATGAATTGGGGTAAAACAAAAATATTCCAACTTTATGAGCGACAGTGTATTTTTCACAAATTAAAATAGATATTATACAATGTAAGCAAATTTGTGAACACAATTAGGCTTTTGTATTCATATTGTACCATGTGTTCGATTTTCCCCTTGTTAGTTCAAATAAAAAGTGAAATATTTACGATATTTCTTTTTGAGAAAAAAATCACTCCTTAAAGTAGATATTCATTCATTTTAAAAACTAACTTAATTTCATTATTGCAAAATTGAAACTTTGATTCGACAAGGTTATCAAAATTCAATGCTTGGAAACATTCGAAGTAATGATTATTATAAATTATAAAACGCTTAAATACAGCCCCGGCATAGCACCTGAAGAGCTCTCCGAACGCTACTGTGATGTGTGAGATCATAGTATGGACACGATTTGCACAAGCAGACGATGTCCCATGACATCTCACAAATTTTCAGTGCCTGTGTTTTCATCTTCTCTTGAGTTCTTTCTCTTACTTCACTACCGTCAGGCTAAATTTATAATCTATTGCCTCACTCTAAACCCCGCACATGGTTTTATTTTGATGACAAATGCAGCGATACAAAAATAAAGGAATCTGTCGCTTGTAAACAAAATAAGACGCCATTGAATATTCAGCTGTAAACACCGCAGTATGTTCGGCGTTTCAAGAGGGAACAAATGCCGTCCTTAATATCATTCCGGGGTGTTTTCAATTCGAAAGCCTGGTTTCTTTGGTTGTTAATTAACCCCTATCCTGTGTATTTACAAGCAAAAGATTTTAGTTATCGGAATAGGGTCATATCCCCTTTTGAA
The DNA here is from genome assembly GCF_000002235.5 of Strongylocentrotus purpuratus. Taxonomy (NCBI): domain Eukaryota; kingdom Metazoa; phylum Echinodermata; class Echinoidea; order Camarodonta; family Strongylocentrotidae; genus Strongylocentrotus; species Strongylocentrotus purpuratus. The sequence goes on from NW_022145525.1 coordinate 42,028, forward strand.
TGGTTTGACATGCCACCACATTTATATACTCTAAACTCATTATAATTTGACAAATAAAAGCTTTGCAATTATGGTCATTCTTTATGGGATGTCGTCTGCTTGGGCAGTATTGGTCCATATAGTGACGTCATTAAAACATCGTTATTTTTCCGGCGAATCTCTCGTTTATCCCAGCTGCTATGCAGGTGGTTGTATTTTTATTTTTATAAATCACCCGATATGTAGCTGACCTGAAACTTGTACGATGGCCATCTGTTAGCTTACCAGTTTCTAGTCATACATTAGTTGACATATTTGTGATTTTCTTTGAATTTCACCTTTAAGCTTTCCAATTATGTTGGCGATATCAAACCTCTAACATCAAAGGTAACAGCACACCTGTAGATTTTATTGTGATACCTTAGAAAACGGCAGCTGCTTGTGATAGTTTGTTGCCAGTTGGGTCTCCAGCTCTTAAACTTCTTGGTATGACCCCCCTTTTCAGGACAGATATTTGTTTGTAAAGGCTACATTGATCATATATTGTTCTCTAAATTCGTATTAATAATACTTTGCTTTGAATACTTTATTGTTCTTATTCTAATAGAAAGAAATGTCTCTGAAAACAATATAAATATTTAGAAATTTGGTAGGAAAGTCGAAACATGGCCGATTTCTAGATTTTGTTGCCAATTTAACGATTCCTTTAAAGCTTATTTTAAAATAAAATTACTATTCCTGTCGTCAAACGGAATGTGGTCATGCAACAAAAGTGGACACAATATGTGCAGGAATTTCCCCCTTTCTTTTTTGGACCTGTTATATTTCTTTTAGTGCTCTGGAGTTACTTAGCCGAACCACAAAATGTGATATGCTTGTCCCGAAAGGGTTACAACCTCTTTCCTCCGCAGAATTACCTTGTGAACACGTTGCTCCAGTATAGCCTGGAAAACACTGACACTCCATCGTACCATTGTTATCCGTACATACACCATTCAAACATGGTTCGGTTCCATCTGCTCCACATACACCAGCGATACGAGCTGTAAAAAAAAAGAAGGTCAATTCAAATATTTCTCTTTAATATAAAATATTTACAATTCTTGATGTTATTACCTCCGTTAAACACGTATATTTTTGCTTTCATGACTTCCACAATCTTCCATTCTAAATTTCTATTGTTGTTTTGTATCCAGTTAAAATCAAATGATCAAGGCGCATACGGTAAAACATACCATTGCTCTTTCTAAGGGTCCTGCAGTTTCATTACGCCACCAAATGCCAGGTACCCAGTTACACCTGGGTGGAGAGTGGCAAATGTTGTATAAAGAAAGAACATGGAGTTAAATATACTGTGAAGAAGATGAAAAGTATAAAAACAAAACAGAACAAAACAGCAGCATACAAAGTATTTAAATGTATGTCGGTAAACGAAGCATTCCTCTTTTACTAGCGACATTCTTCTGATTTTAGAAAATGAATTGGCTAATAATCCTAACCTTGATTGATCACCATTCCAGTAAGAGATTGAAAAGAGCCAACAATTTCGTAAGCGCTTTCCGACCGATCTCTTACGATAATAAGTTTGTATCTAGTATCAGTGATATAGATATCATCGTCAGATCCCCGGACTGCTATACTGAACGGACTAAGATCAACACCCCATCCTGCAGAGACGTGTCGTATACGATAACTCCCGTCTAATAGCACCGATTCTACGAAGTCGTGGTACGCTTCACACCAGTACAAACGTTCCTCTGCGAAAATAATTGAACCATGTTTGAGGAATATGTATTTTCTTTCTTCTTAAAAAACGAATTGTGTAATATGCACAACCGATGATTTGATTGATTTCTTTTCAAATTCATTGATGATAATGGCAACAAAAATGAAAGTAATAATAGTAACAACAACGACGATGATCAAAATAATAATAATAATAATACTAATAATAAATATAACAACGATAAAAATAAGTATATAAAAATACCAACAATAATAATTAATTAATAATAGTGATAATGAAAACAACGTAACAGTATTAATAAATATCAATGCATATACAGCATTTTAAGAAATAAACAAAATTGAAATCTCATAATTAAAATATCAAAGTTTTGACAATTTTGAGAAAAATACTCAGTCAACCTAATACAGACAAGCCATAAGATCATCTGTATTTCGGTTATATGACATGGGGAATGGGTGAGCCAGTCCTTACACGTGGATCTCATTTCATAGAGCTTATTATCAATAACAAGAAAGACCCGTTGCACATGAGGCATCATTGGGGACTTTTAGATTTGCGTGGACTGATACGTGTGACGTCCATTCAAGGCAGTGCAATAAAAGGACGTTGATCGTAGCAATCCCCATTGTCTTCGTGCGAATCTAAAAGTCCCTATTGGCCTGACGTAAGACTACGTCATCAACTAGAGTGTCCTTTGACGCGTCAAGCGGGAGTGATGAAAAGTACAATCATTGCGTTAAATTACTTGCGCATGCGCTGATTGAATTGTTACATCATGGCCGACGCGGGTAAGCCTAACAACACAAATGAATTGACGCATTGTATGCAACAGACATAATTGATACAAGTATAATCTACTGAAATAATTGAATTTGACCGGCTGAGTAGAATAACTATGGTAGTAGCAATTCAAAGCAACTGTTATGAAACAAGGATCTAAAGTGGATTAACATGAATTCTAACGTGAAACAAATTGATGAGTTTATCAAATGATAGTTCAAATTTTAAAAGATGTACCTGAGCTATCAATAGTGACTCCGTTGGGCCATTCTAGGTTTCTACGGACAATAACTGACCGTTGCATCCCGTCAATATTGGCCCTCTCTATTTTAGGTGTTTCTCCCCAGTCGGTCCAGAATAAGAGTCTAAAATCGAAAGATAGACACATTACAATCATCAAACTATTTATTGAATGAATCATTTCAAATGGAATATGTAAATATTACTTTATAAAATGATGTTTCGTTAATTATGGACCACAATGCCAATGTAAATCTGTGTGTGTCTAACGGGTATACATTTATTATCATTTGTACAATAAAACATGAGATGATTATTTGTGTTAATTTTTTCCTTTTCCGTTGACTTTTTGATCTCTAATTTGGGAGTCTTTGCGAGTGACAGAGCTTCACCCTAAACCTTGCTTGTTTCTCATACCGACAAACACTTTACATGAATTGTTTAAATTATAAACCGCAAATGTAACACAAAGAGGGAGATACAATAGGGGTCAAATGCCAGTTGTTAATATTTCAATTTCAAAGTAGGTATTTTTTAATCTCAGGCATGTTTTACAGATCGACGTAGCTTTTAATCTAAAGATTTGTTCGCCTAAAAGCATTAGGTCGAGTCGTGACTGGTATAAAGACTATTTCATAGAGATTGCTGCTTAGACTTCAAGAAAATTATTGTCCTTTGGTATCTTACTGGGATCTAACATTTCTTGATTTATAATAGAAAAGGGCGAATACAATTGTTGCCCAAGTACTTTTTTAATTTTACCACATTGCAATTTTTCTTAAACAAAGTCTTTTTTTATAAGAGCTAACTACTAATTACAGGAAACATTAGCCTAGAAATTACTCAAGTTGTTTTGAGAGATTTATTGCATTCTTGCCCATTAATCTGCAAGATTCCCCATCAAAGTGTATGAGAAAGAATTATAGCAAGAATAATGTACACTTCCTCAGCACGACATTGGGCATCGCCATTTTCTTGATAACGTGACGTACTGTGCGAAGTCGCGATCAAGTAAATTTATACAATTTATTGATTCTTCCTTCCCAGATGTGTTTGGTGATGAAGCATTTCATTTACCTGCTATTATCCTTTGTACTACAATTGCCAGAACACGAATTGCATAAATAATTTGGTTCTCTGCTGGGGTGAAGGTATCACATAAATGAAATAGATTTGTCAACTGCTATTTTTTCGTTTTGTGATTGAACTAAAGAGTATTTCCAATCAAAGATTGGTGCTTGATAAATGTACAACTTCGCCTGGTACGTCACATTTTCAAGAAAATGGCTGCGCCCATGTCATTCTAAAAGGCATCAAATCATGCCAAGAATATCTTTATTAATATATCTCTTGTACACTTTTGGAAGGATTATTGCACATGAAAGGTGCGGAATACATCTCGTTTTGTTCAGAATACCTATACTTATTGGGGTGAGGTTTCCTTTCATGCCTTTAAGATTGGACTCTGACGTAACAATCTTGAACTGTGTTTAATATTAACTGCAAATCAAGAGAATTAAAAACGACAGCATTTTATTTATTTATTTTTTCTCTAGAAGAATTAAAAACGGTAGAGGCAATTATTTCATTAATGTGACGGTATCGTGCTAACCTACCGATGCGTAACCGATACTGCTATTCCACGAGGTTTATCGTGACCGATATCTGCGATTACCGTACGGTTTGAACCGTCTAAATTGGCGGATTCCACAAGATTCAAACCAGCATCGGTCCAGTACAAGCGATTGTTTTCAATATCAATAGCTAATCCTTGTGGGGCTACATGGAAAAAAGAAATACATTATAAGCATTTTCTATTGTTCAAGATACCTTCATAAGGGATAGACAAACAAATGTATTTCTCGTATGTTGTAAAAACACTTGATGTATTATAGGAAAAGGTTGTAAAAGATCACGAAATACGATATCCTGAATATACCGTATATTAGAACCTAAAATCGATCGGAACAATAAAAACTGTGTATTATTCCAAAAAGGGTTTGTTTTATTTCAAAGGTAAACTGACATAAGATTTACAGAGACTCTGAAACATACATTATCTAGACCCACCTCTGATCAGGGCCTGAACATCGTGTGACTTGCTCTAAAATGGAATGTAATCCTACTGATCAGAATCAATACGTTCTACTTACATACAAGATCAGAAATGATCTTCTCATTACCAGACCCGTTGATATTAGATCGGTAGATGGCATCCAAAGCAACATCAGTCCAGTATATGGTACGAGATCGTAAGTCATATTGAAGAGCGATGGGAGTCTCAACGTTATCGAGAGGGAGCAGTGTGAAGTTAGCGCCTTTGAAGCTGCTAGTACCATTTACAAACGCCATGTAGATACCATGAGTCAGGTAGTCACATACAAACATCTCATCTTGGTAGGAGAGGGAAAATATATATATATAAATATATATAATATATATATATATATATACATAATGAGTAAACAGTGAATTTCAACTATTAAATATTAAAAAGTTGTATTAACGAAACAAAATCACAATTCTCTGAAGAATCTCAAGATAGATAATCGAGTTTGGGAATAGAATAAGCGATCAATGGTTGAAGGAGCCAAGATAAAGCAATCGACGTGTTCGTGTATAATGTCTTATTAAACTGAGATTTGGATGAGTTCGAATATGTTAAACAGTGTGAAGTAGTAGTGACAGTAGGCCCGTTGTAATAGGACACTTGTATTACACATCATCATAATTATTATCATCATCATCATCAGTATTTTTACCATTATTGGTTCGCTGACCATGATACAAATTGCTAAAGTTCCAAACTCGAAATGGGATTATGACGTCTTTATTAGCTTCCTCAAACGAAGAGTCGAAGACAACACAGAATCAAATTCAATCTGTAATGAGAATCAGATGCACAGAAAATACAATAAATTAATAAGTATTGCACGAAAAAGTTTCCTTTGTTTTCTTATTTCTGAGTGCCTCTAATACCATGACAACTTAATGAACTTGTACTCATAAATATACACCACTTGTATATTAATACCCAAACTGTCCTAAACCTGAACCTTGTGATTTGGTACCTATACATAAACATGCATTTGTATTTGCATAATTCATAAAGGCAACCAACTATTAAACATTTGTGACTACAAATGTAAACTTTCATAAACATCTTGATAAATGCCTAACGAAAATAAATGCTACGGCTGAAATCCAAAAGCCTATCTCATTATACGTGTTTCAATCACATCTTTCCAAAATATCAACCCAATCTGAAAATCAACATTTGTTCCTAATAATCCACATTACAATTGTGACTAAATTCCTTTATCAGAACTATACTCAATAAGTCTTCACAAACCTACAATACATAACTCTCTGTTTATGTTACAAAGATAACTAAAAAACATGAAGACTGCTTCCAATGCAAAGCCCTATGTATAAAGCTTGGCTCTAGCTGTGCGCATAATTAAGTAGGTGAAATTTACACCCTGCACAGTACAAACCCCTTGCTTGTAAATTACATTTTCCAGAAATCTACATCAATATTTCAAAGCAAAACTTCACTTGCTCTGACTAAATAAACACAATGCAGGTCATTATAAATTGACCAAATCTCGCCTAAATTATTTTCTCTTATATCCCTTTACATTTATCCACTTTCACTCTTCGTCAAAACGGCAACAAATTATACAGTAATGTCCCTGGCATAGCATCACACGTATAATATTCACTTTCACACGTGCGATTCAATGACTACTGAAGTTGAACGAATGAAATTCAACTTATAATTAATACATTTTATCTATATATCAGAAACTCACTTCTTTGGCCGGAACTAAGCAATTTACTGCCGAAACACTGGGCTCACTGGTGTCACTGTCAAACAGGACAAAAACGGGAAAACTGGGAAAACTGGAGAGCTCATCTCCAGTGACTTGACGCTCGACAGACTACACGAACAAGTGACTAAAATGGCTTCGCTACTTATCGAAAGTCGAAAGTAAGGTATCCTTGAAAAACAAATACTCAAAGAAAGGCCATTTCAAATCCTACTATAAAAAACATCGATCATGAATACAACAGACATTGTAAATATTTAAATTGCCAATTCACCTTCTATAAAATACCTAAATGCTTCATTTAGGCTGAAAGAGAATAAATATCTATCTTTCCTGATATTATAATTAACAAAAAGAACCTTTTTTCTTATCTTATGAAACAAAGAATCTGAACTCTAAAAATCTCTTCTAAGATTTTCGACTTGCTGAAAAAACCACAAAATAAATTTCGCTCAGCGAAACATCCTCCCCCCGGATGAGGACTTTTCCTCATATACCTTAGTCTCAATCCAAGACTTAATTATATTAACATACACAAATAGATAAAGACAAATAGATAGAAAACTTTGACTGAAGTTTTACTCTATTTTCTGTTCAAGTCCTTTTCAGAGTTGTCTATAAATCCTATACGCTTTCATCGTAGCCTTCAGAGGGATAAATAACCGCTATCTTCGTAACTGGTCTGCGATATATGCCCACCGCTGTTTTCAACTGTACGTTCCTAACTCTACCATCAGCACCAGGATACACTTGTATCACCCTGGCAATTGTCCACTTTCCACGTACCGCGTTTGCTTCTGCGGTCATGACGACGTCCCCCACGCGTACATTACGACGCTCTGTGTTCCACTTCTTGCTAGGCACGAGGAGCGGAAGAACATCTCGAGACCAGCGTCTCCAGAACGAATCTACTATACGCTGTACGAACTCGACGCGATGACGCGGATTCTCTGTCTCCCTAAACGGACCTTGGGGTACGCTTCGCGACGCTCTTCCTAACAACATATCATTAGGACTGACATAACTTCCATCATCTGGATCATTCGGTATCCTACCAATGGGTCGCTGGTTTACTAGGTTTGCTATCTCAACTAAACATGTGTACAGCTCAAAGGGTGTTAAACACTGACTACCAACTGCTTTGTGTAGAGCAAACTTACAACTTTTAACAAGTGCCTCGGCACATCCATTCTGATGTGGAGCTAATGGCGTGGTGAACTGCCATTCAACCCCTATCTCTGCACAAAAATCTCGAAGCTGCACATCATCCCACCCTTTCACCATCTCTCGTAACTCACGCTTGGCACCCACAAACTGAGTACCGTTGTCGCTCATGATGACCTTAGGGTGACCTCTAATCGCAAAAAACCTTCTGAGGACCTGCAGAAACTCTTGCGTTGAACAATCTACTGCTAGCTCAAGGTGAACCGCTCTTGTATTCAAACAAGTAAAAATCACGCCATAGTGCTTCGCTTTCTTGTTTCGACTAACTTTCACATGATATGGGCCGAAGTAATCACACGACGTAAAATGAAACGGAGGCGTGAACGGAGCTACTCTGATGCTTGGTAGGCTGGCCATCTGCTGTATCTCTGCCTGGCATGCTGCTGCTCTGCATACCACGCAGCGGTGCTTTACCGACTTAGCAAGCCGGTGTCCCTTCAGGATCCAGAACCTCTTTCTTGTCCTGGCTGTCGTCGCTGCTACACCATGGTGACCCGATTCATGCATGTACCTAGTGATCATAAGTGAAATACCATGGTCATATGGGAGTAGAACAGGATGCTTAGCTTCATATGATATGTCCATGTTTCCCACTCTACCACCAACTCTGATCACCCCTTCCTCATCGATGAAAGGAGTGAGCACCTTGAAGTCTCCCTTCTTGAAGTGTGGCTTGATTCTCTCCTGGGCTACCTTTATCCAATACATCTCAGCTCTCTCTAACTCTGTGGTAGTTAGAGTCGTCTTCTCGTCGGGTAGAGACTCCTTATGGATTCTGGACTTCAAGATATTAACGAATCTCATCACGTAGGCTGTCACTCTCAGTAATTTTCTCCATTTAGAGAACTTCTTGCACTCTAGCAATTCACTTGTCTCATGTACTGAGAATACTGCCGGAGACTTCCTCTGCTCACTATCAACAGCCCGCTGATCTGCCTCGGGCTCATCTACTGGCCATTCTGATTCATCAGTGTAGAGAAAGCTAGGGCCATGCTTCCACACTTCAGCCAGTTTGTCAACAGTTACTCCTCTTAACACATCATCAGCGGCATTCATTGTTCCTGGGATGTGCTTCCACTGTGAGGGATCTGTTAAACTCTGAATTTCCCCCACTCTGCTTGACACAAACGCCTTGAAGCTTCTCGCAGGCGACTTGATCCAGTGGAAAACAATCATGCTGTCAACGAAGAAAACCACCTTCTCTATCTCCAGCCTTATCTCCTCGCTGATTGCCTTGTAAAGTCTCGCGGCTACTACTGCTGCTTGAAGTTCGAGACGAGGCATCGTCAAAGTCTTGAGTGGTGCTACCTTTGACTTAGCTGCCACAAACCGCACCTCATACTTATTGTCATCAGTCCGCCATCTAAGGTACGCACATGTACCATATGCACTTTCTGAAGCATCACTGAAAATGCACAGAACTGGCTTGCCTCTTGCATCTTGTGGTGTAAGACATCTCCTCAGTTTGACATTGTTGAGCAAAGTCATCTCCTCAAACAACTTAGTCCACTCAGTTTGCTCTTTCTCTGGTAATGGATCGTCCCATCCAAGACCCATCTGCCATAGCCTCTGTAGACCCATCTTAGCACGTGCGATGATCGGAGCTGCAAAGCCAATGTGATCAAAGACGCGGGCTACCTGGCTTAGAATCTTCCTCTTGGTGAGTTTCAGACGGCTCTCTCCTTCATTGGCTGAAGGCATCACTCCTTCACGGAACTTTACTCTGTATGAGAACACATCGCCTTTCTTGTCCCACACGACACCCAACACTTTCTCTTCAGCAAGGGCTTCTAGCAGCTTCATTTCTCCTTCCTTGTTGTCTCCATGCAATGGTTTATTTGATAACCATCCCTTCACTTTAAAGCCACCATTTGAAAGTACCTCATCTATATCGCCGGTGAGCCTCTCTGCTTCAGAAAGCGTCTCCACGGAGTCACAAATATCGTCCATGTACACATTCCTCTTGAGTACATTGGCTGCTTCTGGGTATTTACTCTCCCCCTGCTCAGCAGTCATCTTGAGAGCAATCTGCGCCATTGCTGCTGCCGGTTTATCTCCAAAGGTTACTACCTTCATGATGTATACGTCTGGCCTTCTACTGACATCCATGTTTCTCCAAAGAAACCTGTGCACATGTTGGTCACTCTCTGGTATGAGCACCCTGTGGTACATCTTGGAGATATCTGCACATATGGCGATGTACTTCTCCCTGAATCTTAACAACACTCCAGGTAGACTGTTCAAGAGGTCAGGCCCTTTCATCCAGTACTCGTTTAAACTATGGCCTTGGAATGATGCTGACGAGTTGAATACTATCCGGATTGGAGTACTCTTTTTCTCAGCTCTCACAACAGCATGATGGGAGATATAATGTACTGGCCCTTCATGGCACTCCATCTCTTGGGGTGAAAGCTTCCTGGCAAACCCCATATCCTCCATTTCCTGGATCTGTTGGTCATAAGCTTTAGCGTGCTCAGGATTCCGGGCAAGCCTCTTCTCGGTGGACTGAAGCACCTTCTCTGCTTGCCACTTATTGTCAGGCAACATCTCAGGATCTCGTTGCCAAGGGTAGGCTATCTGCCACTGCTTTCCAATCTTGTGAGCTGAGGACCTGATCACCTGTTCCTCTATCACCTCTTGTCTAGTGAGTCTGCTCTCTATACACTGGCATCCTTCAGGCCTCACTCCCTCTGTCTCAACTGACCAAAAGTCCGTCAAATCTACAGGTGATGCTAACTTTACATGCAGTACTGCACTGCTCTGCACTCTGTCACCACGTGTTGCTCCAAAGATAACCCATCCTATCCTTGACTTTCTAGCAATAAAGTTGCCAACTTCCCTGGTTTCACCGCAATGAAACCTTGTGTGGTCAACTCCTATCAAAATGTCCACAGGTCCACTACTTCTATGTAGATCCTTCCGTTTTATGCGAAACTTCCTTGCTAGATCGTCCAAGTTGATAGCCTGTACATGTTCGCTAATGCACGGAATTCCTATGGCTGACACAGTAAAAGGCTTGCCACCTTCACCTTTCTCTCTAACTAGCACTTTGTAGATGTTAGTGTGCAGAAGCTCCTGCTCATCTCCAATCTTGCAAATGGTAATGGTTGTAGGTGTGCCCTCTAACTGCAGCTCTGTTGCCAACTCCTGCCGGATAAGGCTTATCTGGGCACCAGAGTCTAGCAACACGTTTCCCTCCTTCATATCACCATTGCATCCTAAGACCTCTGCCAAAACAATGGGTAGAAGAGACTCCTTAGCTACAACTGTAGCGACTCCCACTTGGCCTCGTTGGTTTTGCTCCAAACTATCATCTTGCCTCGGTACCCACTCCAGGTGCAGCAATGGATGGTGATAGAATTTACACCTTTGGCCTTGTCTCATCTCTGAACACTGTCTGCGTCTATTGCATGTTGCCATCAAATGCCCCCTCTCTGCTTGCTTAAGGCAGCTAAAACAAGCCCGATTCTCCTTGGCAATCTGCAATCTTTCTGATGCTGGTTTGGAGATAAACCTCTTGCACTGATCTATCCAGTGGTCTGATGAGTGGCAGATCCAACACCTGTCTTTGGCACTAGGTGTTTGAACCCACTTCCGCTCCTTATCTGGCTTCGTGTCTTTCTGCGCACAGAAACCAACAGCTCCTTTGCGGGATTCACTACGTAGCGGGGCTGAGGCACGCATCCTGGCCTTCATCTCGTTGGCCATCCACTCCAGGAGCATGTGTAGTGATGCTGGATCTTCATCCTTCTCCTGGCATCTGAACCATACCTTGCGGTCTCCTTGGCTCAACTTCCTCTCAATAGAGGCCAACATGTGATTGTTGTCCATGTCATGCTGCCTTCCCACACTTACAAGGATGTTGTAACTTCTCCTCACCAGATGCACTAATTCGCAGAAGCGGCTATCTTCATTCTCCTTTAGTGCTCGGAACTTGCTGATGTCATCTATGATAGCATCAGCTACGAATCTGGGATCTCCATAAATTAAGTCCAACTGCTCCCATGCAGCATTATAATCAGTTCCAATACCCCGGATAAGGTCGAGGGGCTTACCCTGCAGGCAGCTACGTAGGATGGTGATACCATCCCTACTACTATATCGGCTTTCTACCAGATGTTTGAAATCGTCTCGGAAAACGAAAAACTCCCGGACATCTCCGCTAAACTTGGGCAGATGCGGCTTCTCAATCCTCAGGCTGTATGGAGCGGATGCTACTTCAGGAGAGGAGGACTGACCAGACCCAGACTGGACTGCATCTGCAGGACTCTCAGTAGAAGGCGCTGCTTCCACTTTCTCTGGTTCTCCTCTCTCCTTTAACTCGTCAAGATACTTTGAAGCGTTTACTTGCCAGTTTATGAAAGATGTGTCGCAGACCTCCATCCACTTCTCTTCCTTCTCGAACTGATCATCATCGAGGATCAACTCCGAATAAATTTCGTGCTTCTCTTGCAGCTCTTCATACACGATCTTGAGATGATGGAATCTTTCCTCAACAGCTTCCATGCTTGCTTTCTTTGAAATGAGCTGCTCTACTGCATTTCCACATCTTGTCAATTTAGCCTTGGCACCTCGCCGCTTCAACTTCAGCTGTGCTGTTGCTTCTGATTCTGGCATCTTGCTAGAACTGGTGATAGCTCTAGAAATTGAATGCTATGGTTCGCTGACCATGATACAAATTGCTAAAGTTCCAAACTCGAAATGGGATTATGACGTCTTTATTAGCTTCCTCAAACGAAGAGTCGAAGACAACACAGAATCAAATTCAATCTGTAATGAGAATCAGATGCACAGAAAATACAATAAATTAATAAGTATTGCACGAAAAAGTTTCCTTTGTTTTCTTATTTCTGAGTGCCTCTAATACCATGACAACTTAATGAACTTGTACTCATAAATATACACCACTTGTATATTAATACCCAAACTGTCCTAAACCTGAACCTTGTGATTTGGTACCTATACATAAACATGCATTTGTATTTGCATAATTCATAAAGGCAACCAACTATTAAACATTTGTGACTACAAATGTAAACTTTCATAAACATCTTGATAAATGCCTAACGAAAATAAATGCTACGGCTGAAATCCAAAAGCCTATCTCATTATACGTGTTTCAATCACATCTTTCCAAAATATCAACCCAATCTGAAAATCAACATTTGTTCCTAATAATCCACATTACAATTGTGACTAAATTCCTTTATCAGAACTATACTCAATAAGTCTTCACAAACCTACAATACATAACTCTCTGTTTATGTTACAAAGATAACTAAAAAACATGAAGACTGCTTCCAATGCAAAGCCCTATGTATAAAGCTTGGCTCTAGCTGTGCGCATAATTAAGTAGGTGAAATTTACACCCTGCACAGTACAAACCCCTTGCTTGTAAATTACATTTTCCAGAAATCTACATCAATATTTCAAAGCAAAACTTCACTTGCTCTGACTAAATAAACACAATGCAGGTCATTATAAATTGACCAAATCTCGCCTAAATTATTTTCTCTTATATCCCTTTACATTTATCCACTTTCACTCTTCGTCAAAACGGCAACAAATTATACAGTAATGTCCCTGGCATAGCATCACACGTATAATATTCACTTTCACACGTGCGATTCAATGACTACTGAAGTTGAACGAATGAAATTCAACTTATAATTAATACATTTTATCTATATATCAGAAACTCACTTCTTTGGCCGGAACTAAGCAATTTACTGCCGAAACACTGGGCTCACTGGTGTCACTGTCAAACAGGACAAAAACGGGAAAACTGGGAAAACTGGAGAGCTCATCTCCAGTGACTTGACGCTCGACCATAGAGATATATACTTAATAACACTAGAGGGCGTACTCGCTCAAATTGCTGTGTGGACCTGGAGCTGTGGCCGCCATTACTAAGGAGGGCAGAAAAACGAACGACCCAACAAGATACTGATTACTGTGCACAACATACGTGGAAAAAATTGGAGAAGCCAGGTTCGTGCGTTGCATTTGGATGTTCGAACCGAAGAAAGAAAGGGAACTGCATAATATTTCACAAGTAAGTTCTTCTTAATGTTATGTTGATTAATAAGGAGATTTTAGAGCTAAAAATGTAGTTTATGCAGTGACTGTAGTCTGTACCCGGGTTGTCTCATGACAAGCCACCGCAGCTCCTGCAGCAGCGGAGCGCGCCAGTCCACGCCCGCCGGGCTGGGGCAGGCATGGGTTAAGGTTCTGGGGATGGTGATGGGAAAATTCTGCTGCGCTGGAGTCGCTCGCAACTCCAAGAGCCAGAGAGTCCAACTCGGAAATATAACTCCATGAGCTTGATTCTATTAAAGAAAAGTCTAGAATAAAACGATACAATTAATTTTATCTTATCTAATTTCAAGATAAAAATCAAATGTCAACTTCTTTAGATCTAGAAATTTTAACTATAGACTAGACTCTAGAAGGTCTAGATCTAAGTTAGATCTAGACTCTAGATCTAAACTCTACTCTCTAATTTCTAAAGCCCGAAAGGCAAAGCCAGGTTAGACAGATATAACCATCTGATATGGGTCATTTCTTTAATAAAACTGACATTTGTTGACATTCCCCATAATATAATCAGAGGTCTAGTGCCGTGGAGCCAGACGCAGTCTCGGTAGAACAACCGACGATATAGAGAGACTGAAGCTTTTGGTCTAAGCCAGGCTAGCCTGCCAAATTTCACATCACAGGAGTTATCCAACTAGGCTAGGCTAGCCTAAAAATCCCACCGCACACTACACTATTTCTATCAAATTTGCTTATGACTTGCTGACATCATTATTATTTTATTTATTTGGCTGGAAGCTGCTTTCAGTTTCAGTCTTAAAAATCACATGAAATAGCATGAATAGTAGAACAATTGTCATGTTATGAGAAAAAACTCATTGTTTCCATTTGCTTTTATTGTAATGCAGGAATACACCCAAGAGAGGAAAGGATGTTACACACCACATCTCATTCTTAGAGCTGTGCCTACTGTCTTTCCTGGACATCCTCCCTATAAACAGACCCATGGCTCAAGACTCCCAGCAAAACCATGTACAACATCCAAAAGTGTTCCCGTGCCTCCAAAGAAACCCTATGACATTACAAAAGAACATGACTATTCTTTTTCTGTCTGAGTTGATTAGAAACTGAATATAACCAGACAGCAAGTGCAAGATGCCAAGAAACAGCTTAAAGTGGTGAAACAAGGTAAACAGGAGAGATGGAAAACCCAGGACTCTCTTGCAGGAAGTCCACGAAAGCAAGCTCATTAGCCAGGATCAGCTTGACCTACTTCAACACAACTTTGGAGAGAACGCATTTTCAGGAAAAACAAAACAAAACATAGAACTTCATTCGTACAAACTACAAAGACAGATCGGTCTTTTATATTTTGCCTCTTGTCTGCATAGCTTATCCACTGGATGATTGACTGTGAAGCCGTTTAAAACTGAAGAGAGCTTTCAATAATCTTTTAAAAAAACAGAACAATCTGATACTTTTGTTCTGTGTAATGAAATAAAATTTTGGGACACATTGTGACAGTTGCACAACCTAACCATAATTTTCTGTTTGTTAACTTTACACGAAGGCAAACTAAAGTGGAACTTAGAAGAATTGATTACATTAGGGGTTAAACAAAATGTACTTGAATTTTGAGTTGTTGTGAGGTACACTGTATTTGAATATTTACTCTATAAGCTTCATGATTGTACCTGCTGTATCTGATTCAGTTGCTATAATTCGTCCCTATTTTCAGTAGGTGACGGTAGTAAGGAAAATCTTAACGCATAGTGAATGCATTTTTTTTCACTGCCGTCACTTCGTGAAAACAGCGACAAATTTTTGCAAATTATTTGCACTCTACATGTGCTTTGATTCTGCAGGTACAGTATGGATAACCTGAGATAAACATGTAGACCTTTTTTATAACATTGTCTGGATTGCTCTCAACCAAGTGATTTACATCATTAAAGATGAAAAGCAAGAAATTCACATCAAGTGAGCCCATTTTTAATAAACGAGAAGAATTCACAGATGTGTGGCAATTGAAAAGCCTGTGTAATGCACACCATATACACACCCATAGATCGTTCTGTACATAGGTTTGAATTTTGTTCCAAAATGGAAAACTGCTTTTGAAGAGATTTGATAACAGAAAAATTATATGGAATAATGTCACTAGATGTAAACCCATAAGATTGTGCACTCTTTGGCTTGTTGTATCTACTGTGTACATTTGAGGGTAATCAGTTTCAAATTTATTATTACACCTGATGAATAATGATGTCAAAAGACCATGTTACTATGAGGTTTCACTGAATAGTGTAGTGCAGTATCCTGAGATGTAAGTCTCTTCAATTATAGTTCTTCATAGCAATACAGGTGACTTGGAATATATATGCTCAATTACTATTTCTGGTTTGCATTTATTACTTGATGTATTATTTGTAAATGTGACGCGCCTGCGTGCGCTTGGAGCCAAGACTAGTTAATAAAGTGTTCGTTATCGCTGACATCTTGACACATAGACATTGACCTCCTGACATTTATGTTTTGGAAGTTATTGTGGTGGTTTTGGGATGTGTAATGCTTGTCTTTGGTGGCGAATCAATTTGTTGTGGTTGTGTTGCCTATGATCCGTGACAGTAAATTTGGGGCTAAAATCTGAGGTGTTGTTTTTGCAATGTTTGTCTTTTCAATTGTGATGTATTATTGCAGTATATATGTCCGATAAAATGTCAAAACTTAAATGCCTATGCTGTAGAATATCAACACACGTGTGCCGTGTGGTAATAAAAGGTTCATTTATTCATTTTTTTCTTCAAATTTAATTATAAGTTTATTCTCTAAAACTTGTTGATGAAGAAAATAAGAAATACACTGTATCAAGGAGAATATTATTTATGGAGAAAAAAAGTGGTGTGAATAAATAATTATTACATCAATGATCAGCTGTTTTTAAAGAATATTCATATATATTTATAGTGAACTGTAAAAAATTGAATTACTCTTTCAGACAAAAATAGAGATTTTATAGAGAATGGGTGAAAGACATAAGGTGTGAATTTGATATAAAATGAGTGAGAGAAGAAGAAAAAGAATGTTTGGATGGATGGATGAGTAAATAACATAATTTTTTTAAATAAATGTGTAGGCCTATAATTCTTTCCTTCCCCCTCTTCCTATCTTCAGTATCGTCCTTTATCTGCATTTCCATTATCTACCTATCCTTCTATATTATATCTATCTATCCATCTATTTATGTGTCTAGCTATCTACATACCCATCTCTATCCCAAATCTATAAGTATCAATCTGTTTATAATAGTCATAAACATAAAATGAATATATTACCTTTAAAGCATTTTAAATCAATAAACCCTGGCTCTCATAATAACTGAATTAGAAAGACATTGGCCCCCGGCATTGGCCCTGTAGCATAAAACTTTTTTAATATGACATAAATATCAAATACAAGTCCCAAATGCTTGATTGTGATTGGTTGAAAGCCAAGTAATATTTAATGTCATAATATCGCAGTTTTATATTGACAAAGAGGAAGAAAAATTGAAGATATACTGAAATATAAATAGCTTTTTGTGTCCCTTTTACCTCACCATAACATCCGTAATTAATCTTGACCTACACCAGATACCATGACTGAGGCATGAGTAGGGTTCATGCATTATGCAAAATACCACAATTATAACGTTTCATACTCGAAAACCGATAAATCAACCCGAAAAATGAAGCTTCACATTGCATATCAGTAGCACAGTTTCGAAGGGAACATCCGGGTATTTCTCGAAGTTGTGCCCTCCTTAGTAATGGCGGACCGCGCTCCATGCGCGCACAGAGCTTTGAACGGGCGCGTATGACGAGTCCGCACTCTAGCCTTATTAAGTATATATCTCTATGCGCTCGACAGACTACACGAACAAGTGACTAAAATGGCTTCGCTACTTATCGAAAGTCGAAAGTAAGGTATCCTTGAAAAACAAATACTCAAAGAAAGGCCATTTCAAATCCTACTATAAAAAACATCGATCATGAATACAACAGACATTGTAAATATTTAAATTGCCAATTCACCTTCTATAAAATACCTAAATGCTTCATTTAGGCTGAAAGAGAATAAATATCTATCTTTCCTGATATTATAATTAACAAAAAGAACCTTTTTTCTTATCTTATGAAACAAAGAATCTGAACTCTAAAAATCTCTTCTAAGATTTTCGACTTGCTGAAAAAACCACAAAATAAATTTCGCTCAGCGAAACAATTATTAATATTATTATTATTATTTTTGTTGTTGTCACTATTACTATTATTATTAAAAGTGTGTTTTTGGTGCAGTAGTAGTAGTATTGTTAATAGTAATAGCAATAGTAAAAGTAATAGAAATAGTAATAGTTATAGTAACGGTAATATTAATAGTAATAGTTTGAGTAATATTAATAATAAAAGAATCAGTAATAGAAATAGTAATAGTATTGGTAATAATATTATTAACAGTGTTATGTAGTACATGCATAAATCCTTTCTCCCTTCCAGTCATTCATCCCCCTTCCATGATATAAAACAGAACCCAATTATCCCTAGACACTGACCCCATTATCCTGTGATTATAAAATTGACCATTAATGACCACCCAACTTCAAGGAACCACATTCCAAGAAACATGACTCATAGGCCCAACCCACTCTACATTAACACTCCCCATAATACCATAGCAACCCTGACCATAGACAAATCAAAAGCATGTTGAAGTCACTCATCCAACATTGTTTCACTCCCCAACATTTTCCTGACAGTAAACTTTTCTAATCGAAAGGACTTGAATCTCGATTCTATACAATGTAATTGTATTGAGAGTCTGAACTCTGCCGAATAAATACATCTTAAACTGTAAATAGAACTTGCATTCAGTCTCTTCATTCAAAGACTCCTCATCTCCATATAAACCGATCCCGACACGACACTAGCAATATTAATAGTAAAAGTAATGGTATTATCAATAGTATTAGTACTAGCAAAAGTAATACACTTCCTACCTGCTTGGATGAGATGCAGTCCTCCTGCTGTGAGTAGGATGAGTATAGAGATACTCATCATTGTCCGGGATGACGTCATCTTCTATCATTGATATGATGAAGGTGGAGAAACATAAACATGACATATGTCAGTCACTTTATTTTATGTACTTTTGATGTATACCCATCAAGTAGCTGCGCTATATAAATTGACCTATTATTATTATTATTATTATGATTGTTATTATTATTATTAATATGTATTTTACTCTCATTCTTTTCTTAATTGATTTGAGTTCAATATGTCAAGTTTCCCAAAGGAACTTGACATTTACATGTTACCTTTGTGTCCTTAGGATGATTAAAACCAGATGTCCGAAACTTCGAACTCAAAATTGCTCTGATCGCAGATTTCTTTCTGACTCTCTATCATGGCATTTTGTGTTCCAAGTATCAGTAATCATCAAATTGCTCTTAAAACCTCACAAATTAAAACTATTTTATAAAAACAAAAGTTTCTGCTAGGTTGTAATACGTAGAACACAATGTAGCAATCTGAAATAGCCTTTTATACTATGCATACATATGCTTTCAAAAGGAGTTTATAATATATATGATATCATGTTTGACTTTAGCAAACAAAACAACTGATTTGGTTTTCTTCTCTTGTTATTCTTCTTTTTGTTCTGTTCATTTTCTTTTTTTTTATAATTAGGACTTGTTCGGATTTCTCGCCCTTTAACCTAAATGTATTTATGTATGTATGTGTATTTTTTTTAATTTAATTTTGTATGTAACTTTGTATGTAAACCATGTAAATCTAATGTATGTTTCTATGTAAAATTGAGTTTGCTTTTATATACGCACGGCCATGCTGAAGAACAGCCATATGGCTAAAGTATGCCAGCGTGCTAAAATAAAATAAACGAAACGAAACGATACGAATACATTATAAATGATGCACCATTTCAGAAACTGGGACTCCAAAGGAAAGAGAAATATGACATAAGTGTCGTTACGACATTATGCAAATGTTATATCACAATAAAATCATAAAACTTACAGTTAAGCAGAGATGAGGAAAACGCCCGTCACCCTACCCCCTCCCTCATCCCAGCAAAACAGGGCCCAGATTTTCTTGATGAATTACATGGATCATCACTGGCTTGGATATTGTCATATCTGCCCCCCCCCCACTGGTATCCAAGGTCAATATATGCTTTTGCCATATATATTTAACTGTACTGCGCAACCACACATTATCGTGTGCCGTTGCCATTGCCGTTGCCAAGTCTTTGCACATGTAATAACACATTTTTCATAATACGACAATGTTGTTCAGTTAACGCTCTGTGAAGATGAATGGGTGCTCACCAGGCGCGTACGCAGAGGGGGGGGGGGGGGTTAACCCCCTCTCAATTTGTTAATTGTTAAAAAAAACATAAAGCAAACAAAAAATGTGCTAGAGGAGGCAAACAAATAAAAGATGTGCTCTTACCCCCCCCCCCCCCCCCCCCCCGCTTATTCAGCGGTTGGCTGAGTCGTTGGGAAATGTCCGGCTCGATTTCCAAATTTTAGACCCCCCCCCCCCCCCTTGAAAAAATCCTGCGTACGCCACTGGTGTTCACAATGGGAATAACTGTGATTATGGAAAAACAAAATATGCAAATGAGGAAATACATTGTTACCAAGTCATAGTTCGTTTATAATGCTGCCAATGCTAGGAGTGTTTAAAAAAAACTCGATCTGTTTGAGAATTCTCTTAGAGAACTATTCACCCTTGGAATCGACTCGTCTCTGGTTCATCGATTTTACAGTGTGTTCACTGGTTTTCATTAGGGACTTTTAGATTTGCGTGGACTGATACGTGTGACGTCAATTCAAGGCAGTGCATTAAAAGGACGTCGATCGTAGCAATCCACGTTGTCGTTGTGCAAATCTAAAAGTCCCTATTGTTAACTTGATGGCACATCAGGTTACCATGCTGCATGCATGGTTATTTAACCGTTCGTTTGCATGTAAATTACACAATGCTTCGGAGAATGAAGGTCTTGTATCGTTACGCCTTTAGACCTTATAGAACACTCTCAATCGGCGCCATTTGAATTTATATTCTAGCGTAATCTTTGTTTTACCAGGGATTTTCTGCCACCCCTGTTTGTAATCTATTTGACTGGCTTCTTCACATGTGCAACAGCTAATCCACAGTTGGATCCAGTAAGAAGATTTTGATGATGCTACTGGATTACTCTGTTAGAAAGTAGACAGGTCCGATAACATGTACAATATAAACAAATCACATTCCTGCCTTTGAAACCTTATTTGGATATTGATGATTAGTCCGTTAGTTGATTGATTGATTTGAATGTATTCCATTTCATATCAATTGTTTTCACAATAAATGTATTTCATTTCATATCAATTGTTTTCACAATAAAGAACAAAGTAAGTTCAAAATGATGAAATGAAATGGGAGCCTACTTGAAAGCAAAGTTTTTGTTTTCTGTAGGTTCCAAAGAATAAATATAATATGAACATTATTTTTATAAATCATTTTAAAGTGTCTTAATAATCACTGTAAAATAGATATAATATAATAGCATATTTTCATAAAGCCTTTTAAAGTGTCTAAATAATCGAAATATCCAAAATAATATAATTAGAGAACGGTCCACAAAGGATAGGAAACTGACATAATAAGATAAGACAGGACATTACAAAACAATTCATGAAAAGACAAGATAAACAAGACATGACAGGATAAGACAAAACCAGTCATGACAGGACAAAACAAAGCTGCACACTACATAAATTAGAAGAAGAGAGAGAGAGTGTGTGTGTAAAAAAGGGGAGATGTTAGAGGTCTACCCATATCCTAGAAGTTTAATCCGTAGGAGAAATGAATTTTTGTATTCAATTATTTTTTAACTCTCTACTAACACTATAATATGTAGGTTTTTATCTCTAATTGGATCTGACAGAGAGTTCCAAAGTTTTGAGCCTGAAAATACAAATTATAAATTTGAGGGAAAAGTTCTGGTTTTTGGTAGATGAAAAAGCCCGGCGGATCGAGTAAGATAAAGATGAATATTGATATTCTTGATTAACATTGAATAAAAAACATTTAGCAGTTCATTTCTATTTAAATCATACATAATTATTCCCAGATTATAACTGTATAAATCTGTTATCTTTAGAAAACTATATGTGTGAAAAAGTGCATTTGTGTGGGCTCGAAAATCAGAACGACATATAGCACGCAGCTCTTTTTTCTGAAGTAATAACATTCTATTTACATGACAGTCAACACAATTTCCCCACGCTATAATTCCGTTGTTTAAGTGTGGGAGGATCAACGTTGAATATATGTTCAATAATATACGAGTTTAAAAGTTAAATTTGACCTTGTTTATAATGCCAATATTTCTTGAAATAACTTTACAAGTATTACAATTTCCCTGTCTAGACGTTCACATCCATACATTATGTTTTTACACTATCGTCTCTTATGCAAATACATTAGCGGCTGATGTAGAAAAACATGATAATAATACTTAGGTCAATAAACGTCTTCTATTGGGCTGTGACAAAAACAAAACTCATAACCGTGCTGCTTTACAAGCAAACAATACAAAAAAACTATTAAAATGCTTCTAAAAGCAAGTGCTCGCTTGTGTACTTCATGCGTTATGTGAATTAACAAATAACGACATTATTGAATTATTGTAATAATGAAGCACTATAACATAATCAAGTAATGATATGACATGTTGTGAACCACAAGAAACCGCTGACTTCAGTATACATGTTTACTCCATTTCCAAATTACTTGTACTCCATTATGTACAGTGCAAGTCTGTGATCTTCCCTTATAAATTCGAATTTATTCACTCAAAAGAGGAATCCCTTCCATGTACGCGTCACGCTTTTCACCTGACAACAATAGCAACATTAAAAATGTATGAACGGCTTGCGATTACAAAATAGATAGAGGAAATAGTGAAGTCTGTCATTAAAGATAAACTTTAGTACTGGTAATGCAATTGCATTGTGAAAGAAAAGGTGTGGAAAGGATCAGAAACAGTTGATCATGTAGCATGTAAGTATTGGTGTGCACTGCAAGGTTCTGGAGTCATCAAAATCATAATAAGTTTGACCGAGTCTTGGTAAAGTAACAAGCACTGTACACAGAAAGCTATATATGGGCCAACAAACATTGTGTCGGGGCTAGTACTACCTTGATTTCCTTGTCTTTCTATGCTCATTACTCAGCCAGTAAACATTTTCTTCCAAAATTGTTTGGCACATGTCATTTAATTGTAATCTTGAACATTCAGTGTAAGTTTCGTTTGATTCTTCGAGAATTTTATTTTTATTTTTTAACCAGAACTGGAGTTTATCTTTAAGGGTTGATCAAGACGGAAAGGGTAGATATGTATATTTTGTTATTTTGTCAGAGTGACATCTGGATATGATGGTTGCTATGGGTGATATTATGTTGTAACCGATGTAATCCATTATAAACCTGATTTATTAGTCTTCAAAATTATATTAACATATCATATTTTTGTTCAGTTCAGTCCATTTATATAACAAATTCATAAAAGTATGGACTCTATCACATACATGTACATACATGTACATACATGTACATACATGTATTAAAAAATAACAAAAAATAACAAAAAATAACAAAAAATAACAAAAAAATAACGAATACCAAATAAAACTTTCCATCAACGACTCAGTATGAATTGTTTGAGATTAGCGAGAAGACATATTTCTTATGAAAAGCTAATCACCCTAAACATAAAAAAACCCACAATTTACTTTAAAGGTACTATATGTCCCAATTGCAGGCCCCAAAAATGAAAAAGTTAAATTCCTACGGCATTTGAAAGATACTACTATGTTAGAACTTCCCCAAAATAAGGGGGCTTGAAAATGTCTTTAAGTGGGAAAGTAACGACTATTAGTTGTCGAATCGACTTAAGAGCTATAGAGCCAGTAAGTAATAGTCTGATTTTCAGAACAGTGTACCGAATGGTCGTACGTTTTATGCTGTGCAAAGATTCAATCAGTTTAATTTTGGCCATTACAAGAAGTGGGTTATTGATGTAGACAAATGCTCATGTACCCTTTACAGCTCATTTTATGTATGTTATTACCAAAGAAGGAAAAAGGCCAGTCAGTCACTCAATAGTGCCTGACAGTGGAATCTAGCAAGTAAACGGGTTTCCTTGCATAATTTGAATATTAGGACACTGCTAACGTTTAAATTTCACATATAGGACATACATGACATATTCATAATTCCTGCAGAGTTCTACATAATTTGATGTTAGCTGCAAATGGGACTTTAAACGCTTATGTTCATATTGAGGAAACCCAAAATAAATTCAATTGTATTGAACTGAAAGAAAGCAAGAGAGAGTCGAGAGAGACAGAGATAGATAGAGAGAAAGAGAGAGAGAGAGGGGGGAGAGAGACAGAGAGAAAGAGAAAAAAAAGAGAAAGAGAGAGAGAGAGAGAGAGAAGAGAGACAGAGACAGTGAGAGAAAAAAGAAAGAGAGAGAGAGAAAGACAGACAGAGACAAAAAGAGAAAAAAGAAAGAGAGAAAGAGAGAGAGAGAGAGAGAGAGGGATATAGAGATAGAGAGACAGAAAGATATATATATATATAGAGAGGGAGGGGAGAGAAAAGGAGAGAGAGAGAAAGAGAAAAAGGGGTGGGGAGAGAGAGATAGAGAGCATAATATGTGGATTCGGAGCTATATACTATTCATTTTATTATTCTCTTTACACTCTTTTGTCGTTCATTTTACTTCGTGCAAGTCCGTGATATTCCCTCTTTCTCACACCATTAACGCTCTTATTGGTTTATAGTTGAATATCAACATTAGTCAATAACAATGAGATGCACCTGGAGTAAGAGCCATCGATAAGTACTTGCATTCTTCCACGTCATTGAAAGCTTTAACCCCTTCCAATGTTTCAATCAATATTTATCTCAAAGGAATGTATTATTAAGTAAGCATATAATAATATCATACGTCAGATAAACTGCAGATTTATTTTTGTTAATGTGAGGACTTGGAGAGATGTACATGTATGTATTTGTGTTTGTAAGGGGGGGGGGGCACGATTGAAAATTAATTGCATTTCGCAATCATGTATAAATGATATTCATCAACAGTAATGTGCCAGATTTCAGCATCATTTCATGTACGGATAAAAGTAAGATACACGGAGTTTGCATTTAAATTGACAAAAGCAACGGTCGTCTGAATATTTAAGGAAATAACTTTTATAAAGAAGTAGCATTATGTAAAGAAATAAGAATCCGTAATGTTTTTGCTCATTGATTTTTATCCCTCGTGTTTTACCCTGGACCTACTTGCCATGGAATAACTGTCATAGGGCTCTCAGGAAAAACAAACATGTTTGTACAGAAAGATATTTTCGGAGAGATTTTTATTAAAAAAATGATAAAAGGCCAATACGTTTGAGATCACTAGGTTTGTATGGATAATGGCAATTTACTTATTGTAATGTGATAATAAAACTGTATGAATAAATATATTTCGAATGTCAATTTGACAATCGAATCCAATAAACGAGCGGCTCCTAGTCGTCTGGAAAGCGATACCCAATAATATTAGACAGTGCACAGGTGTGTTTACTGTGTTAAGTATGTACGTAAAGAGTTCTGGCATAAGGATTGAAGAGGTGAATGGATTAGGATAAAGTTGAAGAAATTATTGTTGCAAAGACAAAATGAATATACATATTCTAACATAGTGAATATTTTTTTCAATAGTTTTTTTAATTGATATTAAACAATACAAATCAATCTTAGAAATAAAATACAGTTGTTTTGGTCCAAATATTTGTCACACCCTCTCAAACACATACACAGACACACGCACACACGCACGCGCACACACACGCACACACACACACACACACACATCCACTTTTTCTCTCTCTTTCTCTCCCATTTAAGGATACTGTAGCTCGTATCCGGACACCTACCCCCTGGACTCCAACCCCGGAAAACCATCCCCCAGTCAACTACCCCCTAGGACAACTACCCCTAGGGCAACCACCCTCTAGGACGACTACCCCCAGGAAAACTACCCCCGGGCAACTTCCACAGGCAACTACCCCCTGGGACAAACACCCCCTAGGACAACTACCGCCGGACAACTACCCCCCGGACTGCCCCGTTGGATAGTTGTCCGTGGGTAGTTGTCCTAGAGAATGGTTGTCGTAGGGGGTAGTTGGGGTAGTTGTAAGGGGGTAGTTGTCCGGAGGTAGTTGTCCTAGGGGGTAGTTGACTGGAGGTGGTTATCCGAGGTGGATGTCCAGGGGGTAGGTGTCCTAGAACCACTGTAGCTACATCAGCTATCAAAATTAGTAATACGCAATGCGCAATGCAATGCATTTATGCCTCATATGAGTATTTATGCAGTGACATTTGTATAAAGGAACAAAAAAAGTTTTCGTTTGCCGATTACTATAAATCATTTGAACAAATACATAATAACTTACATACAAGTGCCCAAAGCTTCACGAAGTATATCTGTTCACGTCTCTGGTATACTTCAGGTCTTGTCTAAGCCCAACACTCAACAATGAAATATGACCTCGCTATGATCATTGAAAGGAACCGTCTGCCTTCTGTTACCGACCCATAGAAACTGAAATCAATGGTAGATGATATTTGGAGCAAACACCGCCGAACTTCAACAAAAGATTCCCAAATACATTGTATTGCGCATTTCATGTGTCACCTTTATGTACATAAAGTAGAATTCTATGTGTGTGGTGTACATGCAGAATAGAACCCAACATACGAGCGTTCTTTTTTATTGGCGGAGAAGGTTGAAGAATTGAGAATCTAAAGTGAAAGAGCTATGGGGAGAAAGGGGTGTAGAGAGAGAGAGAAAGAGAGAGAGCGAGAAAGGAAAGAGAGAGAGAGAGAAGTAGATATATATTTGTCTGAATCTCGGTCTGTCTGTCTGTCTGGCTCTCTCCCTCTCTCTCTCTCTCTCTATCTCTGTCTCAAAAACTACTTCCTCAAACCAGGCCCTCCTGCTGATATGATCAGCTAAAGGTTTACAGAGTGCACAAATGTCGAAAGTTTTCATGGCCCAATTCTTCTAATATTTTTCAATTATTTTTCAAAAATAATAGCAGTTGAACCCTCGACAGTACTCAAGGAATTATGTGAGAGCCCAGTTTCTTGCTTCCTATGTGTGCTCCTCCCAACATCATAACAAATTAATCGATCTATGTAGATTTTTAGCAAAGACTAAGTGAAGCTAGATATCTTGTATTCCATTAAAGCATCATTTTCCGGTTTAACCCGTTTTCTTATTTCTAAATGTTTTTACATTAATTGTATTTAGAGTTAAATATTCAGTTTAAGACAAGGGGGGCAAACAAAAAAGAATGGGGCACACACACACACACAAACGTGCATTTTGCTAAGCTGCTCCTACCATGTCCTCATCCGTGCCTTTTCGGAAGTGATAGGATGCCCTGCAAAATCAGAAGGCTACCACAACTTCGATTCACCTTATTTTTTCTTTTTTCTGCTGAAATATTTGTGTTATAACTTGCCAATTCTTAGGACCTTTTTGGGTATTTTAACATCAACTTTGCATGTTAGGTATCCTGGGAGAAGTTTCGATTGTTGTAAAGATTATTTGTTTGTGGCTTGCAACCGGTAGATAAAGATTGCGTGCTCGATCTTGTAATAGAAAATTAACATGGAGCAAAAGTGTTTATGCAAATTAATTTTACAAAACTTAAATTTTTATTTTAATATATCTTTTCATCAACAGTTAATATAATAATTTATCAGTTGTCTTCTAAAAATTAACTGAAAACTTCCAACACCTTCGTTTCACCTTACTTTTTCTCCTTTCCGCTAAAAAATATTGATGTTATAACCTGCCAATTTTCGGGACTATCAATCTGTCAAGCCTCAATAGGCTTTTAATGATGGTCCTTTTTATTCTTCTTTTTTATATGAATTGATTTCAAGTACCTTGCATTTTATCTATGACATGCTTTGTATATATTTCAATGTTTAAACAAAAAAGCTGATTCTAAATCTTTAAAGGTGATAGATACACATTTAAAAGACTCAACACCATACTGTAATACAAAAATCTCAATATAATTCAAACCAAGTAACGTAGGCTTAAAAAGTAGCTGAAGTTACTCATTTACTCGTTAATATTTTTCATGCGCTTAAACTTGAAATTGATTCTTTTTTCTTTATCATCATTAAGATAGAATTCCATTTCACATCATGATTTTGACTACTGACCCATAATACCTGGAATCATAGTTTGCCTATTCTATACAAATCGCGGGTTCACGTGGCATAAGAGAGTGAGTGAGAGAGAGAGAGAGAGAGAGTATCGTTTCCTTTCTTCATATCTACAACGAAAGGCCTAAGCAAATTGATGATCTAATCTATATATTTTGGGATTTCATTTTCGAATTGACTTTGGTGATTCATTTCACAGCTCTGCGAATCCACGTTAGTCCATGGTGCAAAGAGGTTCTGGATAAGCTTGGTGGTTATGAACTTGAAGATCGAGGCCTTGTTCCAATGAAGGTAGCTACAATGACAACATTATTCCTTCACAATATTCCAGCTGTTGAAAACAAACCCTATGATAAATATGTACTTCAATCGCAAACATTCAATTTAGTGAAATCTTGATATCTAGACAATTGGAGTGTACAATGTAGTTGTATACAACAAGAAGTATGATAGAAACAGTTTCAGTTACAAATTGTTATTACATCCATAAACTTTCCAATAATAATGTAATATAGTTTCAGATAGTCGCAGTTAGTTGATGTCAAAGACATATCATCATTCAATCGCCAGCAAGTCTGGAAGATTAAATTTATAAAATCATCAATTTGTTATATTCTCTGTGTGATTTGTTTCCAGGGTAAAGGAGAAATCCATACCTTCTGGTTGCTAGGACAAGTTCCAAGCTACAAGATCACCAAGGTTAAACCACCACCACAGAAGCTCACTCAAGAGGCCATAGAGATCGCTGCAAATCGTGTCATACCTGATGACGTCTAAATAAACAACTCGCTGGTACAACTACAATCAACAACAAATGAAGAATGTTACCAGATACTTTTGGTAAAATACAAGGAATGTTATTCCCGACCCCTTCACGTTAAATATAACGTCGGGTAAATTCATTGGTCTTAAAGCTTACATGATTCAGTAAGCATTGTAAGAAACATATGAAATGTCTGAAAATATTTCATACGTTTATAGAACCAATAAATGTTACTTTGGTCTGTTGATAAAATGAGTTAGAGCAAACGTTTAGCAGTTAATACTCCCCTATGAGCAATGGTTTGATGAAATTGAGTCTACAATAAAACTCCTGTTTCGAGTTAGAGTTGTCTTATTGAAATAAGAATGAATTCCCTCCATTGCTAGCAAAGGAAAATTGAACGTAGAACGTAGTATAATCGCATTGACATTATTTTGCTTCATCATGGCGTATAAATTACGTGTGCCTTAATTTCATCTCAACGAAAAGCCACTTGGTAATGTTTATTTACGTGCAGCGTCAAAATTGAACATTGTATGGTTATTTTACATTAAGAAAACCCCCAGGTTTGCATTGAATCTATGTAACTTGAATTGTTCATGACGAGCAAAAAAAGAATTGAATAAATTATTCGTCATTTAACAGCTCCTTGTTTACATTGTTGCCAGTTTGTTTTATCAAAGTGTATCGAGTGATATTTCCTTTCTCTCTAATAGAAAAACAGCTTGGATCATTTTCAATTAGATATTCAATTAATAACTATAACCATCATGGAATTATTAACGGCAGAATAGAATGGGCTAGGGCAAGAAGAATTAATAGAAAAAAGGTATAAAGGAAGATAGCATAGGGAAATGTTAACGACTTGCCAAAGAATTTCATATGATGGTGATTTGTAATGAAGATGGCGTTTTATATTCCAAAATATTAATCACTTTCACATATATCACTTTATCTAGTTTAGGTTAATAAATATTAAACGCAAACAACGTTATAATTAAAAAGTAATGGTTGATAAAAAAATAATTTTGTCTTTGATCACTTGATACAAGCATACTAAAATACCTGAATAATGCATAATTCGGCAGATAAAAAGATGAAAACACAGTCAAAATAAAGATACCGTGCGAGCAAATATATTGTTTTTCTTGAAATCACTTGATATATAAGGTGACTACTTCATTTCAACAATGCATCGACAGAGGATAACAATTTGTAAGAATGAACATAAAAAACACAATTTAAAGCAAAGTAATGCACTATCCTTTTGGTTTAACAAACTTCGATAAAATATGAATAGTCAAAACAGTTAAATGTAAGTCTACAGGTGAATAACGTAATAGAAAGGACGTACTATTTCAAAACTTAAAAAAAGAGAAGACTTTGACGTCAGAAGAATGAAAAGACTTTTAAAGGCTTTATTCCGATTATAAATTGGTTATAACATTATTGCGGTTTCGTATAACAATTCTTAATATATGATAAACCCATTATAAACCTCATTCCTCAGTAAAAAAATTACTATAAGTTTACAATTAATATATTTCAGCAATGATATTGAGAAATCCCTTTATCCCGTACAAAGAATGTGTTGATAATGTTTACCGTGCATTATATACATATTGGTCAACATAAAACAAAATCACACAATATAAAAATCATTTTTTAATTCAAAGTAATCCCAAAAATGTACAGTTTTGATAAATCGAATATATCTCAACGTAATATATATTTCTAATGCATTATTCGTTAAGGGACGCCAAAAAAGCTTATATCGATTCACGTGCAAGTAAATACAGTATTTCGTGTAGGTATGTGTGTATGAAGTATTTGTATGTGCGTGTGTGTGTGTGTGTGTGTGTGTGTGTGTTTTAGTGGGTATGGTGACTAAATCGTATTTAATTTTTGTTAAGTGGTGGCGTTTTTATGAGCAATCTGCTTCTTTGTGGTCCTGACCATATAATTGCTTTTTATTTTGTATGTTTAATGTATTCTTTTTTCTATTGTATGTTTTTCTTTTTACATGTAGGCCTATATGTTTTGATAAATTAAATTCAATGCATGTTCTCAAACTCACCGCTTTCTACTCAGCTTCAGCTGATCCTCAACTTAAACATAACTACGTATCTGAAGTTTGAATTTATTACCGAATCACCAACATATAACTTCATTTTTAGTCAATATACATTCATATTATTTGGTAACTATAGCTAACAATATCAACATGCTAATCGAGGTGAGCTCCTGAGTAAATATTTTGTTGTTCAATAGTAAATCTTTCATTATTTTCTTCAAATTTAAATAAAGATTCCGAATAGGAAAGTGGTTGACAGGGGCCACTAATTTTCTGAATAGGAATTGTTTCAAGGGGTCACTAAGTGTCGGTATAAGAAGTTGTTTTGGAAGTGGTCACTAAGTTTCTAAATAGGAAGGGTCACCTAGTGTCGGTCAGTAAAAAAAGGTTTTTGGAAGGAGTCCGTAAGTTTCTGAATAGGAAGATGGTTGGCGGGGTTACTAAATGTCGGTTAAGAAGTTTTCTGGAATGGGCCACTAAGTTTCTGAATAGGAAAATGGTTGGCATGCAGGGGTCACTAAGTGTCGGTCGGTATATTAGAAGGTTTTCTAGAAAGGGTCACTAAGTTTCTGAATATGAAGATGGTTAGCAGGGGTCACTAAGTGTCGGTATAAGAAGATTTTCTGGAAGGGGTCACTAAGCTTCGGAATAGGAAGGTGGTTTGAGGGGTCACTAAGTGTCGGTCGGTGTTTGAAGGTTTTCTAGAAAGGGTCACTAAGTTTCTGAATATGAATATGGTTAGCAGGGGCCACTAAGTGTCGGTATAAGAAGATTTTCTGGAAGGGGTCACTAAGCTTCGGAATAGGAAGGTGGTTTGAGGGGTCACTAAGTGTCGGTCGGTGTTAGAAGGTTTTCTAGAAAGGGTCACTAAGTTTCTGAATATGAATATGGTTAGCAGGGGTCACTAAGTGTCGGTAAAAGAAGATTTTCTGGAAGGGGTCACTAAGCTTCGGAATAGGAAGGTGGTTTAAGGGGTCACTAAGTGTCGGTCGGTATAAGAAGGTTTTTAATAAAGGTTATTAAGTTTCGGAATAGGAAAGTCGTCGGAGGGGTCACTTTGTGTCCGTATAAGTAGGTATTTTAAAGGGGTCACTAAGCTTCGGAATATGAAGGCGGGTGGAGGGGCACGTCATCCAATGTACCCAAATAAGTATCATTGGATGCGACCGGTGAACCCACGCTCAGATCCAAATCCTCTTCGTTGAGAACGTCCTTTTTGGGCAAGGTTTCTGCTTCATTGTAGTTGGTGTCCGTAGAGAAATCCCCGAAGCTTGGATTACTGATTCCACCATCTTCAAAACGAACCTATCAAGAATAAAGAATTTCACCAGTTAATAATATTATAAGACAATTAATACTTGTAGATGGATACCACCCAGTGCTCTGTGCATGTTGGGCAGAGTCAACTATAAACATTAGCGTTGGAAATCATGAAAACAGTCTGCTGTGACTACTGTAATGAAAAGAAAAAAATGATAGATGTTAATTCTACTAGTAGAAAGATGTCTCACTTTTAGTGTGTAAAGTGTAATTTTCGTTGTGCTTATAATTTATATTCAACTATTCTTTTACTAAACCTATAAAACCTTGTAAATGAAACTATGAGCTCACACTTACATGTACATGTTCTCCCATGAATGGTTTTGAAAACCTTTGGAAATACAGAATGCTTCTAAAATAACATTAGTTTTAATCATGGTTTGTAGGCGCACAATGGCTGATTAATACATAAGGTTGATTCGGCCTAAATGTATAACGGTAATGGGTAAATATAAATACCTCTCCTCCTGTCATTCGAACGGAGCTGTTGTTCGTATTCAGCTTAGCAGAACCAGTCCGTTGACGACATCTATTATTAATAAAGAATAACGATTGATATCAATATACTCAATTCTAACGGGTACTCCGAAATACGATACGATGTCATTATCCTTCGACGATTATTGTTCCAGCCGATTTAATTTGTTTTTCTAGAAGTTTAAGGCATCTTTGGGCATTTAATTTACATAATTCCCAGGGATATTGGGCGTACTTGGGGAAGGAATAATGCATCCTCCAGTCATCAAAACTTAATAAAAAGCCTATAGTCCTTTTAAAGTTAAGAAGTAATGTACGCGATTATGACATGTTTTAAAAACCTTTTGGTTTTACAAAAGAACTTTTCCAATAAAAGAATGATGATTATAGTTACGCGCTGACAATCAATACTTACATTATGAATAAAGCACATGTGATGATGAAGACAATGAGAAGAACTCCAAGCAATGCAGAAATCATTACCAGAGCTGAAGAAAAGAAATCGAGAAAAATCATAATTTGTTGCCCTATCCTTGAAATGTATTGTCGGAAAACCCCGGGTATACTATCACCATAGCTATTAAATATTTTGGACGTTAGTAAGTTTGACTATCTTTCAGTATTTTCTCTTTTGAAATCGACTGTGAAATCTCTTCTCCCGAAATGATTTTTGGCCAGCACAATTCGATTTTTTTATAAATAAATTTCAATCTTGACGGATGTAATCATGTGCAATATCAAATTAGATCTAAGATGGATATGCAATCAATTCGAAAGCAAGGGAAACTGGGGGAAAGAGTTGTTCAAACCAAATTGTGTTTAAGATCGCGCTGGAGAAATTGCTCAACTGAAATATATCACGGCAGGATATCTCGTGCCAGCATGGAAACGTTTTCTCGATTATTTATGAATAAACATCGTGACTAGAACAGACAAGGCCAGGTATACCTGGGCCCTGTTACAATAACTGTTATAAGCTACTGAAATCGTGGCATCTGATTGGTTGTGAGCAGTTGTGTTAAATATCCGTGGCAGTTGTTATTAATAACAAGTTTTATGAAACGGGGCCCTAGGCAGGCTAGGCTTAATGTTTAGAAGTTAGCAGGTGGGAGAATTAAGACCCAGTAAATAATCTTCTTACTCTGCTTTGATGAGTCTGTTGTACAGACTAGCTCGTGTTTGTTCCAAGTGTTAGTACCAAGGCAGATCCACAACGTAGAAGCTGACGAATCACGGCATGAGACAGTCAACACGTCACCGTAGAAGTATAGATTTGTCGGATTGGTGAATTCTGTTCCTTCTGGTGGATCACTTGGGGGTGAACACATTAGTTCTGTTTGTATACAGAACAAAGAAATTAATTGATGCAGAGGTACTCCCAATATTTTCTTTGAAATGATATACTGGAAAGTGTACTCCGGCAAATCAACGGTTTGTACCATTCCTATTTTTGCATTTTAACCCCAAACAGACCAATAGTTTACAATAATTTACAATGTATTCGATGTGCCTTGATTAATCATTACAGAATTGATCTAGAATAGACAGTACATGCTTCAGAGATCCAAATAACGTAAGTAAATGAATAATGAAGCACTGACTTTGTCAAGTGATAACACATTGACCTAGGCCAAGTAGGTAGCACGCAATTAAGAAAAAAATGAAATAATGAAATTTGGGAAGGTCTTAATTTGGAAGTGAAAAGTCATAGAACAATGATGAGCATGGAATATTGTTACATTAACTGGAAAGTTAATATTCGGGCAAGAGATATTTGCACACCCCACAACAGAATTGTGCCTGTATGCCTATCACGGATCTACACATGTGAGTTCGTTGTGCGAATGAATTAGGTGGTTTTGCAATCTTCTATTTTTATTTATAATCGCTCAATTTCTCATGATAGTACAAAAATAATCATAAATTATCTTTCGCGAGGAACGCTTTAAACTCAAAATTCTGTAACAACATTTTTGATGTTAAGGTTCTAGTCATATTTTACAGACAAAAACATGAGTTAGATGAGAAAAATTGAGTGGCTACTTACTGATATGACAATTGCTTCCAGAATAGCCTGTCATGCAAATACATTGATATGAATTCATCCTGTCCACACACACGCCATTATCACCGCACGGTGAATTGCTACAATCATCTATTTCTGTAAACAAGTAAAACAAGTCAACAGTGTACAAATAAGTAATGAACAATCCAAACTAACAGCGCCCTTTTCAGTATGCTTGTTGTAACATTTATCTGTCAAAAATATCGAACTATAGCTATAAGCCAAAGTGACACTGCCTTTTAGTAAAGCATAGTCTACTCATCCTACCTCATTTTCTCGCTATGATAACGTTCATAAAGATATATAGTTGGTTGGTTGCTTGCTTGCTTTTACCTGACTGCTAAGAAAGCGTGTGTGTGCTTGCAAGTAATCAACTAGGGGGCCGGCGGCGTAAATCCTCTCCGATGGACTTGGTAATGAGGATAAATGCATTACCAAAGGGCACTAGCCCATCGACCTGGGTTCCAGTCCATGAACTCCCGGATACGAGACCATTGTTGTACCACTGAGCCTTTATAATGATATTACATGTAGCAAGAAAACATACACTTCACGAAGATACACGGTGCTTGTGACAAAGTGATTTGATTCTCCACGAGGAGTTTCAAATACAATTTGAAATAATATGATTGTAATACCTCCCTTTCAATTTGTATACAGAGTTTGACGTATGCAAATGTATATCAACATATTAAAATAAGTATGGACTTAGAAACCCTAGGTTAGTGCGTTGGATTCTTACCTGTATCGCATGAAGACCCTGTATAACCATCGTCACATTCACACGTGTACTTGTTATGAGCGTCTACACACCGACCATAGATGCAGGGATTACTGGCACACTCCTTCGATCCTGAAATATAGATAGGGTACGTACGTCTTTATCATGCTCTATGATCATTTTACCAACACTCACATTTTTTTTTTGTGGGGAGGGGGGTGAAATTAAAGAATAAAGTGTTTATTTTTGGTGGTATATTTGCAATTATTGCTAAGTGCGCACGGATCACAAAACACAGAGGATAAATCTGTTAGAAATACAGTCAACCTGTCTATGGCGACCGCCCAAGGGAAACACAAAAAGTGGTCTTTGTAGGCAGGTTCCTTTAGTACATGTTTCAATGAGAAACCATTTTCAAGGGAAACAAAAAAATGTACTTGTTGTAGACAGGTGGTCACTAATTAAAAGCTAGTTTGACTGTATATATATACATCTGTATATATATATATAATATTTCATATGTCTGTGAGTGGATTTTTTTGTGTAAAGAAAAATACAAACTACTAAACGATTACATGAATGCAGTGTAAAAGAACCAACAAAAATAATAGGGATGAGTCGTTTTTTGAAATGTTTGCTATAGGACGACACTAAGAAGTAGCTTTGATATAATGGCTGCACTACATGCTTATTCTCTCATTTCTTTTAGCAATAAATGAATGTGATTGAAGACCTTACTTGTTTGACAGTTTGTTTCTACAAATCCCTCTCGACATATACACGAGTGAGCAGCTACATGATCGATACATGTCCCTCCATTCTCACAAGGGTTACTCGAACAGTCGTCAATATCTGTACAAAGGATAAAATAACCCGAAATAGTTACTCATTTTGTAATAAAATCTGGATGAATGTCTTTCAAATCCCACAGGGGCTAATCTTGAGACCCTCCCATTACATCGAGTTTGCAGGATCATTTTCAAGCATTTTTCGTCCACCCTTATCTCTTGTATGCATGGTTTTAACTTGATACGTAATTATCAGAGAAGAAAGGCCATTGTTTCTGTGTTTGAATTGATACGTCTTCTTCTGATGCTATTTGAGAGCTCACACTCTACCGACATTACCGTGATTACAGGCCTGGGGGGTGCTTCACAAAGATCCTAAGAAGAACTTAACACTAAGTTGGACTTAAAAATTATGGACAGCCATTGGAGCCTTAAAATAAAGTATATTCAAAAGCAGAAATTCAAGTATTTTAGACTTTTTATAAATTCCACATCCAGAACATGAACTCTCCTTGATGATAGAAAATATGAATTATTTGAATCAACATTGTATGCCCTTCAAAATAATTTTTACAAAATATTTTCAAGGATGCTAATGGCTTTCCATAATTTTGAAGTCCAACTTAGAGATAAGTTCAACTTAGGATCTTTGTGAAACACCCCCCTGGTTTACAAAAAGAAAATCATCAACCAAGGTACACATGATAACGAAACAAATACGAGAAGAATCTATTCAACTCCAAACGATTTATCAAGGAGTTACTCGAGAGTCATTATTGTAGAGAAGAGTTCATGAATGAAAAGAAAAATAAAGAAGCTAAAGTATAGACTGATGCATAATTAATGTTATTACTTTGTCACGACCTGGAAAGTCATTAATAATCGTTTTAACATTCCAGTACGAGGAAAATAAAGTTCCAAGACGTACTTGTTTCACAGACATCTCCAGTGTATCCTGTGTCACAGATGCATTTATATGAATTCGCCTGATCCACACAGAAGCCATTGTTGGTACATGGATGGAACGACCGACACAAACCGAGGTCTGAAAGAAAATACAACATAAAATTGAGTCACGTTGTGTAGGACGCGGTATAACCGCCGCGGCTTTTTTAAAAATGAGAATGAAAAGTGTAATATGATTCATATTTCTGTGTCGTAATTATAACACAGATCTAAGTGCATACTTAGATTCTGACACAAAATTCTGGATTTAGCTCATGCTGCAATGATAATTATAAACATTTAGGTCAGTCAGGAACCCCATGACTCTTACAAGTCGATCGCCTGTCTGATTATCAAGATATTTATGATTGGAATTACAAATTTTGAAAACCGTTTGCCAAACGGTTTTCATAACACTACAGTCTATTGGGGAAAACGAGTATGGTAAAACCGGTCACTCAAAGAATTTTATTTTTGAGGCACATCTTGATCATTTTGAAGCGCAATTTTTTTAGGGCTTCAATATTACACCATTGCACAGACACTGATAACATGTAGGGCCGTGTATCTCAGATTTAACATTGTTAAACGATCCCTTTAAGTAAGTGTAGTACAAAATATTGATCGTGTTTAACAAGACGAAATATCTACGACCATCCAATAAAAGATGCACTTCTATGATTTCATTATAAAACAAGCTGTACCCAAGCTCTTACAGCTCTTACTCTTAGCTTGCAATAAAGGCAACACTTCCCGATCAGGTCTGCTTTCGAGGCCGCCCCTCTTGGCGCCTAATTTGCGACTTCAATGACAATATTTGAATGTGTGACGGTTGTACCTAGGCATTATGTTTCACACCTACTCTTTCTGTAATGAATCAAATATTTACCAACAAATTATTGTTTCTCTTGATTTCTTGCTGGTATTATGTGACCCCTCCCAGGCTCCCACACAAGAAGCCATATTAAAAACAGAAACGACAGAGAAAAATGATACATAAAAAAGGCTGCTTACAGGAGGATTGTCGTTCTCTTGTTTTCCATTATCCTTTACCATATCAAGAAGCAAGTCATGTCTGAAACTCAATTATACAAGTCCGCCATGGCTTCCCGAAGCCTTCAACTTAAAGGCCGGCTGTACTAGTTCATCCAGAAGGGATTAGACCAGCCAGCTAAGTCACTGACAGGTGGCTGTCTCATTTACTCAACTCTCAATTAGCATACAAAAAAAACAAGATCATGGAGGACCTCGCATCGACTGGGGAAGTTTTCTATATAGAGGGAGCAAGTAGCTACAAGTAGTACAGTGTGGCTTTAAGATTAACTTTTATAGCATTGCTTATTGCTGACGGTACCCTGTAGATACATTACCTGTAGCACAGCGTTCGCCGGTGAAACGAGAAACACAGGAACAAGTAAACATATTCACAGCATCAGTGCATGATCCTCCATTAAGGCATGGATTACTGCTGCATTCATCGATTTCTTGAAATATAAATAACAGAAATGGTTTGATTAATTGTTATATGAATATTATAACCTAAAGTTGGTCCGCTTTGGAGAATACCAACCCTAAAGTTTAATATTTTGTAAATGAGTTACCATGATGAAAAATTAAATGGAACTAAAATACACATACAAACGAACAGGTTTATTAAGTCTAACACATACTCCCCAGGGAGCGAAGCGTGTACACTTTCCTGTGCGGACTAGCAATTTAATCCAATGAGCGGGGTAACAATAATTACTTGGTAAAGTGCTCTATATAGCGCTGTAAAAATATGACTATTGTTACTACTTGTGTAAATTATATGAGATAAAAAAAAGTAGCGTGAGGTGTTTTTTTTTTTTTCTTACCATGTTGGCAATAGGAACCGGTGAATCCGGCAATACAGCTACAAGTAAAGAAATTGATACCATCATTACAAGTTCCTCCATTGTAACAGGGTTGACTCAGGCACTCTTCATAATCTGCAAGTCAAATACAAAATATAAACGGAATAACGATAGACGTTAATTAAGAACAGGAAATAATTGCTGCAATCGTTGTTTATATAATTAAAAGAATGAAGAATCCATGAAGAGGGTATGTATAATTTCCCCTCTTTCAAAATAAATCTTAGAAAGTACAGTAATGTGTTTTAACTCATTTCGTATTATGTTTTCACTAAACTTGGGTAAGCGCGATGGCATCATAAAAATCAATCAAGCTGCTAAGAACCCTGTCCATGGTGACTGAGGATAAGCGTGAGGAGCCTCATTTTGAATTCTATGGAAATCGTGATATTTGTGTGTTTGGATACGATTGAAACTAACCACAAATACGGCTATACTTACTGAATTCACAGTTGGCTCCACTATAACCAGGGAAACAATGACAGGTGAAGCTGGCGATTTTGTCTTCACAAATAGCGTGCTCGCTTTGGCAGGGATTGCTCAAACACTCATTCAATTCTGTAAAAATTGAAAATGAAAGGAATCATTACTAATAAATAGTATCAACTTCAAACTTATTCCATACTCTTAACCAATATCTAGCCAATGACAGTGTTGTTGTTGCTTAAAGGAGTCATAAATATAATGATGGGACTAAATATTTAATGCATGTAGTAACTTAAATGAAATTATATTAGGCCATTATGAGAAATCATAATCGTACGTGATGTGTACAATTATTGATTCATTTGATTGTATATGTTTTTCGCAAAATGATTACAAAATTCCTATTTAGCACAATCACCTTTATCGGTTTATCCACAAAAAACCGGGCCAAAACATGTGTTATATAGTAAATGCATTTCGTTTGTATACTTCTTTGATTCTGTTAAATGGCATGTCACATTCTGAAAGCGGATTTAATTTTTTTTTTTTATTAGCATTAGCACGACTGAGACGGTACGAGGTGGACTTAAGTAGACTCCGTGTCTCAAGGTTGTTTAATCCTTTTGAAACATGGACTGTATTACGTAGTAACATTGATTTGTAAGATTTTTCCGTATTCAGTCTATTCCGGTACTATACATGTATGACGTTGAATATCATAAGATTAACTATTCGCTACCTATAAATATATATTTACCGTTTAAACATCTCTCTCCTGTGTAGCCTGGAGGACAATTACAGCTCCACTGATTCACAATGTCATTTATGCATATTCCTCCAAATAGGCATGGACTACTAGCACACTCGTCGATATCTAATGCAAAGAAACACATCGGCTACTAGTACATGTATTGATGTCTAGTGTAAACAAAAAAATACGAGGGCTAAAATGGTACCCTCACTGAAATCAATGTTTAGCAGTTAGGTCCTGAAAATTTTATTGTAAAGATGGACGAGTGTTACAAGAAAAAAGGTCACTGTTTATTTTTGGAAATGAGCGCTAAAATAGCTACTTCTTAAGTAGTTGGTCTTTTTTGTTATTCAAGTGAACACATGTTGTGAGGAAAGGGTAAAATAGAAGTAAAAGAAGACGCTTCCACGACAGTGAAACTCTTCAGAAAAGAAAAGAGGGTACCGATTTAAAGTGAAAAGTGGGGGTACTGGCCTTTCACCCACCAGATCGCCTTCGCGAAATTGCTAACAATTGTTCTATAAAAATGATAAGAACTAACCAACTTCACAGTCTACTCCTGTATATCCGGGTGTGCAGACACATGTGTATTCCCGTATCCCGTCAACACAGTCTCCTTCCTTACAAGGGTTACTCAGACAATCATCTTCAGCTGAAAAGAGAGAATATAAAAGATAGGTTCAGGCTCATGGACATTAATTTAACTAACTTCCCTATATACGACGACCTTCTGGGTTGACCAGAAGGTTGACGGATGGGAAGACGAGTAGGGTGACACATATGTGCCACAGAGGCTGATAATAGAAATGACGAAAGGGTAGACACTAAGGGTGACGAGTAAGTTAATGAAAGACAATTAGGATTACAAATGAGAGACGTCTGGGTTGACAATTAGAATACGGATGACGAGTTGGTGAACGTATAGGTGACGAATAGGCTGACAATTGGGTGACGAGTAGGTAAACGAATGGATGACGAATAGGTTGACAAATAGGATGACGAGTAGGTAGACGAATGGATGACGAATAGGTTGACAAATAGGATGACGAGTAGGTAAACGAATGGATGACGAATAGGTTGACAAATAGGATGACGAGTAGGTAAACGAATGGATGACGAATAGGTTGACAAATAGGATGACGAGTAGGTAAACGAATGGATGACGAATAGGTTGACAAATAGGATGACGAGTAGGTAGACGAATGGATGACAAAAAGCTGGACAATTAGGGTGACGAGTAGATGAACGAATGGGTGACGAATAGGCTGACAATCAGGGTGACGAGTAGGTGGACGAATTGGTGGCAGATAGGGTGACGAGTAGGTGGACGAATGGGTGACGAATAGGCTGACAATTAGGGTGACGAGTAGGCTGACAATTAGGGTGACGAGTAGGTGAAAGGATGATTGACGAATAGGCTGACAATTAGAGTGACGAGTAGGTGGACGAATTGGTGACGGATAGGCTGACAATTAGGGTGACGAGTAGGTGAAAGAATGAGTGACGAATAGGCTGACAATTAGGGTGACGAGTAGGTGAAAGGATGATTGACAGATAGGCTGACAATTAGGGTGACGAGTAGGTGAATGAATGGGTGACGGATAGGCTGACAATTAGGGTGACGAGTAGATGAATGGTTGGGAGACGAATGGTTTAATAATAAGAATGACGAGTACATGTACGTGAAGTAATTGGTGATGATTAGGCTGACAATTAGGGTGACGAGTAGGTGAAAGAATAGGCGACGAGCGATTTGACAATAGGGTCGGAGAGTAAGTGAACAAATTGGTGGCGAATGGGTTGATGAATGATTGACGAGAAGGTTGTCTAATGTGTCACCTACAATTTAACTCACTAACGTTGGGTTACAAGAGGCGCTCTGAATTTGCTGCAATTATAATTATTATAGAGCCGAGTTCTAAACTAAGTACTGACACATACAAAATGTGTAAGAAAGTGAATTACTCATCAGATATTCAGAGTATTATTGTAGTATATGAAAATAAAATAAACTTAGTCTTAATAAATTTGACGTCCTGAAACTTTACAATGTACAATACAAACTGATATTGAGTTAAAGAAATGTAAATTCCTGCTGTTATCTGATATGTAGTATATACATTTACACCATTGAAATCTTTAAAAATATAGTATATGGAAAATTAAGATTCATGAAAACAGTGGCCAATCAGAAAATTGGAATAAATACCTGCTTTCAGAGATCCTGAATTAGCTTAGTTTGTTCTACCGACCAGTGTTGTTAACTTTCATTGAATAATTGTTCATGAAACTATAATGCAATCATTGTATTCACTGGTGAGACTGGTTTGAATATTTTACAGTGGTAAAATCATGATTTCTCCACGACGAGCACAAGCAATAGACAGAAATGCATATTAACTGATCCTGATCCTGGTTGCTTACTGACAAGCATTTATTGCTTTCTTAGCTGTCAGGTATAATAACCACCACTATCACTATCACTACGATATACGTACATGTTTCACAGTCCTTTCCCATAAATCCATCGACGCACACGCATTCGTAGTCGTAGACATCGTCGATACACGTTCCACTGTTTTTACATGGAGACACCTCGCACTGATTGACCTCTGGAAAGAGAATGAGCCGAAATGAAGAAATGATGATTAGTCAAATATATTTTGGGAAATGTGTAACATTTGAAAAAACACTGTTTTAATCCTTCTTAAACTATGCCGATGCTGTGATGCTCCTGGAGGTAAACAAGAGACATTGTGACTATTTAGAACGATATGGTACGAATCAGTCAATAAGGATTATTCGGATTGTTGTGTAGCAGTCATGTTATGTTCAGTTCCTCTTTACAGAGCTAGCTATGAGTAATTCTTACTGGAACAAAAATTGTGAGACGTTCATAGTTACTATTTCGGTTTTTCAGAAGATTATTATCCAGTTCTCTGACAATGCTAAAGGGGGCAGGGAATGGAAATGCTCATTCGCATTTACTAAGCAAAAGAAAAAGAAGGCTGTTGGGGAAAATAAAGCTTTAAACAAAATTGTTAGATATTATTTGATAAGGCTGTCGGGAGTTTTTAATTCTGAGCAATTTTTGAATTACTTGTGGACAGATTTGAAAATCTAAAACATTTTTTGCTGCTCGGAAAATATTATCTTCAAATTCGGTTCAACATTACTCCGTTCGAAATGGCCTAGAAAAGTCAATACAAGAACTTTTGTTGATGATGTTGTGTTGGAATCATACTCTGGAACATGTGTCATGACATATTTCATTAGTGGTGATAATTTATTACGCTCATGAACGTCAATCAATGATCCTGTACAAACCTTCGTTGCAGTTCACCCCAATATGGCTAGAAGGGCAACGACACATGAAAGCATTGATCAGGTTGTCACATGTCCCAGTAGTACATGGGGAAGAAGCGCATTCGTCCTGCTCTGGAATAATGATAGTAAAAAGAGAAGAAATAAGAATACATTTCCAGACGACTACTGCACCTGTCAACCTGAGATCCTGAGGCAAAGAGAATTTTTAAATCTGAAAACAATAAACATGTGTAGAAATTTGGTAGAAAGTTGAAACATGGCCGATCTCGATCGGAAGCAATGAGTTTGAGCCTCTAAATGTGTTGCTAATATAACCATTTTTAAAAAGCCTTATTTCCTTGTTAAAATTTCTGACGTCGAACACAATATGGTCATGCAACAAAAGTGGACACAGTATGTGCAGGAATTTTCCCTCTTTCTTTTCATGCATCTGGTATTTTTTTTAGTGCTCTGAAGTTACTAAGCCAAACCACAAAATGTGAAATGCTTGTCCCAAAAATGTTTTAACCTTTTTCCTCCGCATAATTACCTACTGAACATGTTGCTCCAGTATAGCCTGGAAAACACTGACACTCCATCGTACCATTGTTGTCCTTACATACACCATTCAAACACGGTTCGGTTCCATCTGCTCCACATACACCAGCGATGCGAGCTGTACAAAAAACAAGGTCAATTCAAATACTCCTCTTTAATATAAACTATTTATTGACCATTCTTGATGGTATTGCCTCCTATAAACACTTATAATTTCGGTTTAATGACTGTGATTCAATAAGTCATTCTAAATTTATATTGCTGTTTTGTTTATTGAAACTAAGTTCAGAGCTATCTTGATCGATAATAATAATTGGGTCTTCTTTGATAATAATGATGATATATTATATATTCAAGGCGCCGAATCCAGTTAAAATCAAATGACCAAGGCGCACACGGTAAAACATACCATTTATCTTACTAAGGGTCCTGCAGTTATTTTTTACTGCACCATGTGCCAGGTACCCATTTACACCTGGGT
Source organism: Strongylocentrotus purpuratus (assembly GCF_000002235.5). Classification (NCBI taxonomy): domain Eukaryota; kingdom Metazoa; phylum Echinodermata; class Echinoidea; order Camarodonta; family Strongylocentrotidae; genus Strongylocentrotus; species Strongylocentrotus purpuratus. The sequence continues at coordinate 86,800 of NW_022145525.1, forward strand.
GAAGAGTGGCAAATGTGGTATAAAGAAAGAACAGGGAGTTGAATATACTGGGAAGTAGGTGAAATGTATAACAATAAAACAGAACAAAACAGCAGCATACAATGTATTTAAATGTATGACGGTAAACGAAGCGTTCGACTTTTACTTGCGACCTTCTTCTCTTCTGATTTCATATAATGAATTGGCCCATAAGCCTCACCTTGATTGATCACGAGTCCAGTTGGAGCTTGAAAAGAGCCAACAAATTCAAATACCCCTTCCGACCGATCGAGTACGATAATATTTTTGTAGTTAGTATCAGTGACATAGATATCATCGTCAGATCCCCGGACTGCTATACTAAACGGACTAATATTAACACTCGCTGATGTATAGACGTGTTGTATACGATCACTCCCGTCTAATAGCACCGATTCTATGAAATCGAGGTACGCTTCACACCAGTACAAACGTTCCTCTGCGAAAAAAATTGAACCATGTTTGAGGAATACGTATTTTCTTTCTTCTTAAAAACGAATAGTGCAATATGCACAACCGAATATTTGATTGATTTTAAATCAAATTCATTAAAGAAAGTGGCTATAAAATGAAAGTAATAACAGTAATAACAATGACGACGACGATGATGAAAATAATGATAATAATATTGATCATAATGACAACAACAATAAGTAAATAATTATAACAACAATAATAACAATAATAATTATAACACTAATAGTAATTATGACAACAAAAACAGTATTAATCATTATATATCTCTCTCTTTAGAAATCTAGCCATCTGATTCGTCAAAATTGCAGTCGTGATTTTAGTTGACCGCCTACCAGTCAATATTCTTTTGAAAAGTGCCCTCATTCCCGCCTACCGGTCAATAGTCTTTTTAAAGAGGCCCGTTGCCCCAGGTAATAGGCCGTATAAATAAATTGTGCTCAGATCGCAAACTACATAATTGATACAAGTATAATCTACTGAAATAATTGAATTTGACCGGCTGATTAGAATTATTATGGCAGTTGCATTTCACAGCGTTTCAAAGCAACTGTTATGAAACAAGGATCTCAAGTGGATTAACATGAATTCTAACGTGAAACAGATTGAGGAGTTCACCAAAATGATAGTTCAAAGTTCAATAGATGTACCTGAGCTATCAATAGTGACTCCGTTGGGCCATGTTAGGCTTGCATTGACAATAACTGACCGGTTCGTCCCGTCAATATTGGCTCTCTCAATTTTAGGTGCTTCCCCCCAGTCGCTCCAGAATACGAGTCTAAAAGTGAATGATATAGACCCATTACACTTGCCCATTAATCTGCAAGATTCCCCATCAAAATATATGAGAAAGACATATGAGCAAGAATAATGTACACTTTCTCAGCACGACATGGGCATCGCCATTTTCTTGAAAACATGACGTACTATGCGAAGTCGTTTATCAAGTAAATGTATTCAAATTTATTGATTCTTCCTTCCCCAGATGTGTGTAGTGATGAAGCATTTCATTCACCTGCTATTACCCTTTGTACTGCAATTGCCAGAACGTAAATTGCATAGATAATTTGGTTCTCTTCTGGGATGAAGGTTTCACATAAATGAAATAGATTTGTCAACTGCTATTTTTTTCGCTTTTTTAAATATCAAAATGAGTTACAATTATTCCCCTGTTATATATTTTCAACCAAATATAATTTTACCTTAATTCTCAGTTATGATTTTTCCTCATTGAAAAGTAAAGGTTTTGTTATTAAAATAAATAATATTTCCAATCAAAGCTTGGTGCATGATACATGTACAACTTCAGATGGTATGTCATATTTTCAAGAAAATGGCAGCGCCCATGTCATACTTAAAGGCATTACGTCATGCCAAAAATGTCTTCATTTATATATATCTTGTACACTTTCGTAAGGAATATTATACATCAAAGGGCAAGAATACATCTCGGTTTTTTCACTATTACTTTAGGGTGAGGTTTCCTTTCAGGCCTTTAAGATTTGAATTTGACGTTGTAATCTTGAACTGCTTTTACTAAATATTAACTGCAAACCAAATGAAACAAAAACGACAGCATTTTATTCTCTGCTTTCTTCTTCTCCAGAATTATTAAAAATGATTGAGGCAATCATTTAATTAATGTGACGGTATCGTGTTAACCTACCCATGTGTAACCGAAACTGCTATTCCACGTGGTTTATCGTGCTCGGTATCTGCAATTACCGTACGGTTTGAACCGTCTAAATTGGCGGATTCCACAAGATCCAAACCGGAATCGGTCCAGTACAGGCGATCATTTTCAATATCAATAGCTAATCCTTGTGGGGCTACATTGAAAATATAAATACATTATAAGAATTTGTTATTGTTCAAGATACCTTCATCAGGGATAGAAAAAATATATATTTCGCGTTTGTTGTTAAAACACTTGATGTATTATAGAAAAACGTTGTAAACTTTAATGAGAGTACGATACTCTGAATATATACAGTAATAAGAACCTAAAATCGATCGGAACACATTACAATCGTGTGTTACTCCAAAGAGGGTTCGTTTTATTTGAAAGGTAAACTGACATAAGATTTACAGACACTCTGAAACATATCTGGACCCAATTTTGATCAGGGCATGAACACCAAGTGATTTGCTCTACATTGAAGCTGAGTACAATCAAGAAGTTCTACTTACATCCAAGATCAGAAAGGATCTTCTCATTACCAGACCCGTCGATATTAGATCGGTAGATGGCATCCAGAGCAACATCAGTCCAGTATATGGTACGAGATCGTAAGTCATATTGGATAGCGATGGGAGTCTCAACGTTATCGAGAGGGAGTAGTGTGAAGTTAGCGTCTTCGAAGCTGCTATCGCCATCTACATACGCCATGTAGATACCACGGGCCAGGTAGTCACATACAAACATCTCATCTTGGTATGAGACAGGAAAAATTAAACAAAAATTATAATAGTGCTATTTTTTTCAATAAGAGATAATGATGTGTATTTCCTTGTTTTTTATTGTTATTCAGATACGTTAATGGGCATGATTTTGATTTAAGCATTGATTTTGTATTTTTTTTATTTTTGAATAAGTTTGAACATGTTAAAAAGTGTGAAGCAGTAGCGATAGCAGGTCTGTTGTAATAGAACACTTGTATTACACATCATCATCATCATCATCATCATCATTATCATCATCATCCTCATCATCACCATCATCACCATCATCATCATCATCATCATCCTCATCATCACCATCATCACCATCATCATCATCATCATCACCATCATCACCATCATCATCATCATCATTATCAGTAGTATTACCATTGTTATTATTATTATTATTGTTGTTGTTTTTGTTGTCACTATTACTATTATTAGTACAAGTGTTTTTTTTTTGTAGTAGTAGTAGTGGAAGTATTAATAGTAATGGTAATATTAATAATAATAGTTTTAGTTGAGGTGGGAGGGACAATAAATAAGTACGAGTAGTCCGATAAAATGATAACAGTTCACTTAAATAGGGAGGGGCACTGTCATAAAAGCATACGTATGCAAAAACTAATAGTTTAAACAAAATACGGGAGTGGAGAGGAATCCAATGTAGTAGTAATAGTAATGGTAATAGTCTACGTCATAATATTAGTAATAGTAATAGTAATAAACTTTTTACCTGCTTGGATGAGATGCAATCCTCCAGCTGTGAGTAGGATGAGTATAGTGAGACTCATTTTAGTCCAGGGTGACGTCATCTTCTATTATTTATATGATAAAGGTGGATAAACAAATACATGACATGATTATCTTAGTCACTTTATTTTGATGTATTTTAATGTATATCCATAAAGTTTCTGCGCTATATTGATTGACCTTATATTATCATTATTATTATTATTATAATTAATATTATTATTATTATTAATATGTATTATACTCTCATTCCCAGCAAATAGGGTCCTATTGAATCATCACTGGCTTGGATATTGTCATATCTGCCCCTCCCCCCTTAAATCCAAGATCCGGATATGCTACTGCCTAGTATTTACATTAGGGTCTTAAATGAACAAAGCAATCGTAGGATTAATTTCTCCATATTTCTGAATGTACTGCGCAACCAAAATGTTTCGTGTGCCGTTGCCAAGGAAGAAGGGAGTGATGGAAGAGAAAGAGAGAGAAAAGGAGAGAGAGAGAGCGAGAGAGAGAGAGAGAGAGGGGGGAGAGAGAGGGAAAGAGAGAGGAAGAGAGAGAGGGATAGAGAGAAAGAGAAATGAGGGGGCGAGTGAGAGAGGATATAGGAGAGAGAGAGGAGAAGACAGAGAGAAAGACAGAGAGAGAAAGAGAGAGAGAGAGAGAGAGCGAGAGAGAGAGAGAGAGGGGGAGAGAAGGGAGAGAGGGGAGAGGCTGATGATAAGAGAGGAAGGATTACAAAATCATACAATTCTCATTATTTTCCATTGCTACGATGCAAAATAACTCGATACGTGCTTGTTCCAAGCCTTTTGCACAATAACAAAATTGTCATAATGTGAAAATATCGTTCATTTAACGCTCTGTGAAGATGAACAAGAATGGGTGCTCACAACGCGAATAAATGTGATTATGGAAGAACAAATTATGCAAATAAGGAAATAGATTGTTACCAAGTTATAGTTCCTTTATAATGCTGCCACTGCTAGGAGTGTTTGGAAAAAGACTCGATCTGTTTGAGAACTCTCTTTGAGAACTATTCACCCTTGGAATCGAACGTCTCTGGTTCATCGATTTCACAGTATATGATTTCCATTGTTATATATGGTTTACATTGTTAACTTTGTGGCATACCAGGGTAGCATGCTGCATGCGAGGTTATTTAACCGTCTGTTTGCATATAAATTACACAATGCTTATGAGATTTAAGTCAATTTAAAACCGTGGCATATCAGTAATAAATTGATAATCATTGTGGTCGATTTCTCTTTCAGTCTTTCTAAAAAAAAACATTTTTCTATGTGCATACTCTTCAAGGCTAGTCCAATGCATTACAAAGCCTCCGGATCATTAGGCAAGGGGGTGGTTTCACAAAGATCCTAAGTCGAACTTAACTCTAAAGCTATGGTCACAAATCAGAGCAGCGACCGACCGATCAGTAGCCTGCTCGGTCGCTGCTGGAATTAGGCATCGCCCAGCGATTAGGTCGGTGCCCGGGCGGCGACCGCCCAGGCACCGAGCGTATTTTGGGCGGCGAGTGAAAAGTGAGCAGGCGCCGCCCAAATTTTAACTCCGCGCTAAAACTTCATCGGCTACCGAGCGATGCTCTAAAAACGAGCGGTGCCTGGGCGGCCACCGCTCGGTGGCCGGGCAGCCGCCGGGCAGAATTGGTTAAAAACTCGCCGCTCGGCCGCCGAGCAGGCAACTTTTGGGTAATCTGACCATAGCATTACTTGGACTAAAAAATCTCTGTTTGTAATATATTTGACTGGCTTCCTCACATGTTCAACAACAGTCGTGTATCGAACATGAATATTTTGACGATGCTACTTCCACTATGAACATGACGGACAAAGAAAGAGGACAAAATATACAGTTCCTCATTCTACCCTCAACAATTGCTGTGGTAGACAAAGGAACATCCCTACACTGCCCTTGTTTAAAAATATGTAGAACAGGTGAATATGCATATGACACCTGTTATACACATTTTTACATAATAGCAGTGAAGGGATGTTCCTTTGTCTACCTGAGGAACTGTTGAGGGTAGAATGAGGAACTGTATATTTTGTCCTCTTTCTTTGTCCGTCATGTTCATAGTGAATTCATTACTTTGTTAAAAACTAGACAGGCCCGACAACGTACAATATGAACATATTCATATTCGTGCCTATAAACCGTATTTGGACATTAACCATTAGTTGAATCCCTGTCTAATTGTTTACATCTACACACTAGTTATTTTATAAGGTCTCTCATGCCAAATAAATTTAGCGCATGGTATAGAAGAACATGATAATAATAATTAGATCAATAAACAAACTCTATTGGATTGCTGCTTTCACAGACAAACAATTTAAACAAATTATATTCAAAAGCTTCTGAAAGCAAGTTCGTCTTAATAATTAGATAACATGTTCCTTTTTGTATATTTCAGCATATACATAGAAATAGCCGCATACCAATCGTTCCTCCATTTATCCTTCTCTATCTCTCCCTCTCTCTCTCTCTCTCTCTGTCTTCTGAAGCGCGTCAGCTTTTGTCATTGAATCCTGTTGTTTTTGCCCGTTTATATTATCATATTTTGCTATTGCTGTAAGCATAAGTTAAAAAGCTGCATGCACTTCAAGCGTGCGCTTACGCTGCAGCTATTCTGCATTTTGCTATATACGTCAATCGTTCCCAAATTTTCTGGCATAAATTCATTGTAATTTAAAAAAAATATTACCACTATATACATATTGTTACTGCTTATTACTGTATATCAAATGCCAGAAATCAATATATCAAATCAAATCGAATAACAACTTTGAAGACAGCAAAAGGTGATGCTTTACTTATGTCTATAGTGGTAGGTTATTCCAACTGAAAAGCAATCTCCAAGAGTTACTTTTATTCATGAGTGAGGTATATTTAGAAGCAGCTTATCCTTTGTACTTCGTAAGATATGTGAATATGGATGTGAATTAAAAGATAATAACATCTTTGAATTAAGCTGATAATGGAGCGTTCAGGCCACTGACTTTGAACAGAATCAATGTTTACTCCCTTTCCGAAGTATACCTATTCCATTGTGTACCGTGCAAGTCTGTGATATTCTCTTATAATTTTCATTCCTTTTCACTCAAAAGAGGAATCGTTCCATCACGTCACACTTGACAGGGACATTTTGGAGTTTGAATGCTAGCTATTGATTACAAAATAGATAGAGAGAATAGTGAAGTCTAGCATTTAGGGATGGTCGAGACGTAAAGGAAAGATAAAATTTGTTATCAACATGATATTATTAGTCTTCTGACTACAATCACATATCATATTTTAGTTCAGTTAGGTTCAGTTCAGTTCAGTTCATTTATTTCATTAACAAATTGATGAAAGTATGGACATCAAACCATACATGTACCCCACCCCCCCCCCCCCCCCCAACAAAAAAATAAAATAAAAAAATAGCAAATATTAAATAAACATCATCAACGACTTATTATATGAAGTGTTTGGGATTTGTGAGAAGACAAAATTCTTATTAAAAGCCAATTACCCTATACATAAGAAAATAACAATTTACTCTAATTTTTTATGTTTATATTGATGGAACCCGAATGAATTGAATTGAATTGGACTGAATGGAAAGAAAGAGAGAGAGAGAGAAAGATCTATAGAAAGAAAGGGAAAGAGAGAGAGAGAGAGAAAAAGAAAAAAAAGAGAGAGAGAAAGAGACATACGGAGACAGAGAGACGAAGACAGAGAGAGAGAGAGAGGGAGGGAGAGAGAGAGAGAGAGAAAGATCTATAGAAAGAAAGGGAAAGAGAGAGAGAGAGAAAGAAAAAGAGAATGAGAAAAAAGAAAGAGAGAGAGAGAAAGAGACATACGGAGACAGAGAGACGAAGACAGAGAGAGAGAGAGAGGGTGGGAGAGAGAGAGAGAGAGAGAGAGAAAGATCTATAGAAAGAAAGGGAAAGAGAGAGAGAGAGAAAGAAAAAAGAATGAGAAAAAAGAAAGAGAGAGAGAGAGAAAGAGACATACGGAGACAGAGAGACGAAGACAGAGAGAGAGGGGGAGGGAGAGAGAGAGAGAGAGAGAGAAAGAGCATAATCTGCTGCTTCGGGGATATAATCATGTTATTATTCTGTTTACTGTGTTTTTTCATTCATTTTACTTCGTGCAAGTCCGTGATATTCCCTCTTTCTCACACAATGAACGCTCTTTATTCTCGCACACGATGGTTTATGGTTAATATTAACATTAGTAAACAACAAAGAAAAACACCTAGAGTGAGGGCCAACGATAAGTAATTGCATTCTTTCACGTCATATCCTGGACCTACTTGTCATGGAATAATATAGGGCTCTCCGGAAAAACAAATATTTTTGAACAGAAAGATACTTTCGGGGAATTTTCGTAAATTGGATAATGTGTGTAAAAAGCCTATACGCTTGAGAATGCTATAGGTTTGTATGGATAATGGCAGTTTACTTATTGTAATGTGAAAATAAAACTTCTGTATAAATAAATGTATTTGGAATGTCAAATTGACAAGCAAATCGAATAAACGTGCGGCTCCTAGTCGTCTGGCAAGCGATACCGAATAATATTTGACAGTGCTGAGGTGTGTTTATTGTGTTTAGTATTTACGTAAGGAGTCTGGTATAAGGATTGAAGAGGTGAATGGATTAGGATGAAGTTGAAGAAGATCATTGTTGCAAAGACAAAATGAATACACATATTTTAACATAGTACATATAGTACATGTATTTGTCACAACTAGGCGTTGTGGCGTGCACCTGCAATCCAGCTAACCGTGGAAGTTACAAACTGATTCAGCCGAGGACGCAGGTTCGAAACTGAGTCACTTCTTTCGGATGGTGACGTTTAAAGGTCGGTCCCCAGATGTAAATAATCATTTTTGATTGATACACGTCTGTAAAAACCCAATACATACACACCCCTACTCGACTCCTCGCTCTCTCTCTCTCTCTCTCTCTCTCTCTCTTTCTTTCTCTCTCTCTCTCTCTCTCTCTCTCTCTCTCTCTCTCTCTCTATCATACTGTAGCTAAATAAGCTATCAAAATCAGTAATACTCTTGATACGCACTGCATTTATTCATGCAGTGACATCTGTATAAAGGAATAATACACCAATCGTCAAAACTGTTTGCAATTTATACATTCATCAACATACACCATCATGATAGGGCTGCATACAGATTATTCTTTCAAGTTCTCCTTTGCAAATTACTATAAATCAATGAGTGAATACATTATAACTCACATACAAGTGCTCCAGGTTTCACGAAGTATATCTGTTCATGCACGTCCCTGGTATAGTTCAGGTCTAGTATACGCCCAACACTCAACAAGGAAATATGGCCTAGTTATGATCATCGAACTTGAAGTACAGTCTGCATTCTGTTTACTACCCCACAGAAAATGGAACCAATGAAAAATAATATATGGAGACATCATACACCGCTGAGCTTTAACAAAAGATTCCCAATTGCATATTTATATTAGACAGAGCGCTGCAATTATTCATTGAAATCAGACGATCATAGTGTGTATATCAACTCATGTGTGCCATCATAATTTACAAAAAGTAGAATGCATTGATTGTGGTGTACATGCAGAATAGAACCCAGCATCATACTTCAGTTCAGTTCAGTTTGTTTTATTATTATCATTTCGCAGCCACAGCTGAATTACATGACAATTTACAATCAATTTAAAAATGACATCATATTACATTTATAAACAACATATTTCATAACACAATGCAAAGGTATATACAAAATAGATACTTTACATGTAATATAATTAATATTAGTTAATCTGAGAACATAAATATTTACAGTTTTCTTAGCCTAATATATGGGCGTGCTTTTTGATTGGCGGAGAAGGTTGAAGAATTGAGAATCTGCAGAGTGAAAGAGCTATATGGGAAGAGAGTGGTGTAGAGAGAGAGAGAGAGAAAGAGAGAAAGAGAGAGAGTAAGAGAAATAGAGAGGGAGAGAAATAGAGAGAGAGAGAGAGAGAGAGAGAAGGAAAAGAGAGAGAGAAGGAAGAGAGAGAAGGAGAGAGAGAGAGAGAGAGAGAAGGAAGAGAGAGAGATAGAGAGAGAGAGAGAGAGAGAGATAGAGAGAAAGAGAGAGAACACAACATTAAGAAATTCTTACTGAACAATATGTTGATAGAATTTTTGAAAAAATTACTTAAATTGACCCCTGTACAGCCAACCATGAAATATCGTCCCATGAATTTGATACCAAAAGAAGGGGAAAATACTCTACAAATATATCAAATATATCACTCTTAAACCAAAAAGCGAGCTTCAAGTTTATTCCGACTCATACTTTTTAACAAGGTTGGATAGTACCAACATGAGGCTAAATCCAGATTTCTTTCTGAAAAGATTTGTAATAATAATAATATTTAAATGTTATATAGCGCTTAATACAAAATGTCTCCAAGCGCTTTACAAATATACTATTTGTACTGCTCATAATGCTTGTAACTTTATATGGGGTTGTTGTAAACAACATTTACTTGATCGTACTTTCCTCCTACAAAAAGAACAGTTCGTATTCTTTGCCACAAGCCATTTTTCATTATTACACGATTTCAACTGTGTGTTTTTATGTATTCATATTATCATAAACTGTTACCAGATATTGTTTGTAATATATTTCAGAGCAATATCATAGATATAATACCACGACTTTAGCAGACACTCGTGTAATATATAATTTTTCATTTTCAAATAGTATATTTGAGTACCATTTTAAGGACCCACTACCTAGAACAGGCAACCCCCAAAACTTAAACAATGTGTATGTTTAAACAATTTAAAGCATAATCTATAACTTCAGTCTTCAACTGATACAGAAGCTTTGAGTTTGACTTCCACATTTTTTTATGTGTGTAATTACCATTGTATTATTGTATTTTCTTTGTCCTTTTTTGTGTGTGTACATTTTTAGGATCATCTACCTATACTTCTCAGTAAATTTTTTGATGATCCATCCACTTCGTAATTTCCTTTAGTGTATTTTCCATTGTATTGGCTCATCTATGTTTGCAAGAAATATTTTATTGTATTCTTTGCTTTTGTATGTTTTCATGAAAGTGGTAAATAAATACAATTCAATTCAATACAAATATTAGGCCTTATGTTACGATGTACTTTGATATGGTGTTTTATAAATAAATAATAAAAAGCAATATTTTAGGACACTCTCACAATGTACATAGCATTGGACTGGAGGGGAATCTTCAATCTGGGGTCCGTTTCATAAAACTTGGTATCTATAACAACTTCTAAATTTCTATTGACAAATTTGTTCTCAGCCAATCAGATGCCAGGATTCAGTAGCTTATAACGGTAGCTTGTAACTTGATAATGGTATTGAGTTTTATGGAACAGGGCCCAGATGGACACCTCTTATTCCTTCATTCTCTTTCCACGCCCCCCGGGCCACGCCCACATCACAGTCTTCTTAAATGCACAGTACATGGCAGCGCAGAATGAGAGAGAGGCTAGCCTGTTTGTCAAATAATTCAATATCTGTTTATTGATAACAAATCTAAACCACATTTCACACCACATAACAGGTCAAAGGTTATATCTAAATAGATCTCTATACTCAAACCACCATACTTCAATTTAGATTCAAGGGTACAGTACAGCACCGTCATATTTCTAATGGTTTGGTCATAATGAAACTATCTTTACTAGTACTCTGACTCTAAACATACACCATTTACAAGCTGCAAAGTCTAAACCTTAATTCACACCACCAAAGAGTTTAATTCCATGAGTTGTTTTTTTGTCAGCATAATAAATGCCGACCGCACGTAGAAATATACAAATTAAATTCTATCACAATATACACGTTAAAATATTCTGAAACATGACAGCATTTCTTACATGTTCAGTATACATGGCCCTCTAACATTATTTCAATCAAATCACTTTAAAGGTAAAGACCAGTATTGGAAACGCCCCAATATCAAAAAATGAAATGGAAGCTCTTTATTACCAATCATGTGAAAGAATATGTTTTGATGAATACATGATGATAACAATTTTGCCGGGAAACCGCCTACTAATTGACATATTTGGTAAATTAGTTTATCTACATGGTCTGTGAGAGATAAACGCACGTGTCGCGCACGTGTGTGTATAGTCCCATATACATCTTTCTGTGTACAGTGCTTGTAACTTTACCAAGACTGGGCCATATTTCTTATCATTTTGATGATTCCAGAACCTTGCAGTTTTTGTGATCGATTCCACAACGTTTCTTTCACAATGCAATCGCATGACCATATTCTGGTCTTTACCTTTAATCTTTCTTTGCCTCGTCTCCTGTCATTCAATTTAGGTAATTAATCAAAATATCACTAGAGATTTCATTTTTTAGTAATACTTGAATTTTGGACATGATTATCAACTAAGAAATATTTGAATGATATCCTGCACATAAATGAGCTTCATGGTGGATCTTGCAGGTTACAAATCAATCAGTCTATAAAATCTACTATGATCTGAAATTATTTTCTATAAAAATGGGAGTTTTTGCAATAGTCTTTAACACAAAATTCACGTTTTTAAAAGTTTATATTCAATAGAGTTTTCTATTGCCTGCTCTTTTGAGTATCCAATCTTTCCCGAACATGAAATTTATTTAAAATTTACTGTAAAGTTACGATTGATTAAAAGAGATACAACTACCAGTAATCAGAAACAGATTAATCTTGGGAAGACAGAATTGATTGTAACTTTTTATGTTACAGGCCACTTATCATTTCATTCAGTCAATAAGACAATAAAATATATCCGATAGAGACTTCAAATTATAGAATATCATTAACAATTATTAACAATTCTTTTGGAAGTAAATATGACATACCTCACAAATCAAGTAAAAACTAACAATTACATCATAAATTATCCTGAGATCTGCTTATTTCAATACAGGTCAGAAACTATATTTTCTCATACTCTGGGGCGACTGAATTTAGATTATTGTGATGATCCAACCAAACCAACTATACTGCAATTTTCTTGGCTATCAGATAATAGATTTTATAGTCCTCATCGTTTGTGTGTAATAAATCAATTAAATCAGTGATTTAATTGAATCTACAAATATCAATTATTTAAAAAAGAAAAGGAGAAGAAGTTATTTGACCATAATTTACAGTCATTTCATATTTAGTTAATATAGTGTACTTGCTCTAAAGGAGCAAACTTTATATGAGCTAAAATTGGTGGGCATCTCTGTATAAATTGCCCATCAAATACTGCTCAAGAAGCACATAGCATGGGTCAATAAACCTCACTGAAATCTCTCTCATATCAATATTGCATAATGAGGGACCATTTCTGTATCTATTTCTTGTAACTCTCTCTCATACCCTTGGAACCATATCTGGACACCTACCCCGGCATCCACCCCCCGGATAACCACCCCAGGTTAACTACCCCCTAGGACAACTACCCTTAGGATAGTTTACCTAGAGGATGGTTATCGTAGGGGGTAGTTGTCCTAGGGGGTAGTTGTCTGGGGGCTAGTTGCCCCGGGGGGTAGTTGTCCTAGGGGTAGTTGTCCTAGGGGGTAGTTGGCTGGGGGTGGTTATCCGGGGGGGGGGGGGGGGGGGGGGGGGGGGGGGGGGGGGGGGTGGATGTCCATTGGGTAGGTGTCCTAGAACCCCTTGGAACATGCAGAGAAGAAGAGCACTTGAAACGATTGCTTTTAATAGCAGATCTATGAGAGTTATTCCTGTTTGGATGCCTGCGCCCTAGATGCTTCAATATCCTCAAAGGTTGGAAGGCCACAAGGGAGAGCTAAGATGGATGGTTCTTCATTCAGAATACGCTCAGCTTCCTCTGTCAAAACAAACAAGACAATCTTATTAATATTATAATAATTATAGTGGAGCCTTATATAGCGCCTGGCACATTGCCACTCCAGGGCCATGTCTTTAGAAGCCCCCCCCCCCCCTCGACATTTTTTGCGATAATTTTTTAACGCAAGAAAATCTTGCACTGAAATTTCGTGACTTTTTTCTTTCAAGTCTTGCGCATCTTTTGAAAGAAATTTTTCGAAAATCGGACCTACCATTACAAAGTCACGTGTCCTTTCCTCTCTGCATGTCATCCTGAAAATCGCTCATTTTTGTGATTTGTGTACAAAACATATGGAAATCTCATTTTTCAAATAAAGATAAATATAAAACAACATAAACAATAAAATACATAAGTTAAAAAAACTATGAAATACATAAGAAATTATCAAAACAAGAGATAACATAAGGAATAACCTGGCTCTTTCAACTTGTTGTCTTGTATTATTATTCCAAAGGGTCTAACAAATATATGTAGTGAAAAAGAATGCTTAAATATGAATAATGTATGATTTATGTGCGAAAATGTAAATTTTATGACCTTATTTGCATAAATTACCATAAATATGCAAATAGTGAATTTTTCAAAAAAATTAAATTACCATAGTATTCTATACATTCACTTGACATGTATGCAAATTTTCGCGGCGATCGGCAGTGAAACGGCCGAGATCATAGGTGGGGGGGGGGGGGGGGGGGGCTTAGAAGCACCCCCCCCCCCCCCCCGGGCTATGCAGTTTCAAAATAGCCGGGGGCTATATAGGGTTAAGAGTTATGCACATAATTGCGATCGATATAAATCGCTAATTTATTGTGATTATTATTAACTCATTATAAGATGGGACCCTGAAGCTCCATTATTATTACCCCGCTTTAGCACAGCTGCCATTACAGTGCTCAAGCATTTTAAATTAATTCCTGCCAGGTACCCATTTATCTCACCTAGGTAGGGTGAGGCAAATGTCTTAGTCTGTGATCATATTGTCGAGTGATTCTGAATAATGTATTATAGAGGCCAGAATGATAAATTACTTTGTGGACCACTAGGATTCAAGCATATCATGGACCTATTAAGAGATGGAGGAATATTCTTAAAATTAGAGATTCCACTCCCCCTCTTGATTGATAAAAGTACCACATTAGAATAACTGGACCAGTTCACATATAAAATGATCTAATTAACAACAAAAACTTTGCTCTGAACATGTTTTTTTTTTCATGCTGATATCCTAAATTTAAATTTCACTTTTTAAGGATAACATCTGTGGAGAGATTATGGGATAACTTTATAATGTCTATGATAAACCATCTTTGGTGAGTGGTCACTATTAACATTTCAAAGCAATAATCCAAACAAATCGACAGAGTATTTTTATAATTCTTTCCTTACAATTACAAATCTCTTCATAATATGCTCCACAACACTCATTGGGCCCTATCTTACAAAGAGTTGCGATCGATCCTCCAATCAATCGCAAGTTTCCAGTCTCCTATCTGCTATTTACATAGTTGCGAATGATATCAATCACAAATAAGTTGCGAATAAAGATAAAGGTGAGTTCTGGTAATGCGATTGCATTGTGAAAGAAAAGGTGTGGAATGGATCAAAAACAGTTGATCATGTAGCATGTAAGTATTGGTGTGCACTGCAAGGTTCTGGAGTCATCAAAATCATAATAAATTTGGCAGAGTCTTGGTAAGTAACAAGCACTGTACACAGAAAGCTATATATGGGACAACACTCATGGTGTCAGGATTAGTACTACCTTAATTTCCTTGTCTTTCTATGCTCATTACTCAGCCAGTATACATATTCTTCCAAAATTGTTTGGCACATGTCATTTATTTGTAATCTCGAACATCTAGTGTAAATTTCGTTTGATTCTGTGAAAATTAATTTTCTTTTTTTTGCCAGAACTCAACTGGAGTTTATCTTTTATATCAACTCTTTAAATAATAAACACTTCAAAAGACCAGTTGACCCGACAACAATGCTGTAAAGAGGATTTTAAGAAAGGAATGTTAACTTACTTCTTATTCTTTCAACCTTGGTATTGAAGCAATAATCCCATTGATAACCGACCAAGAAGGTGAGAGGGATCAGAGGTACTAGAGCAGCCTTGTTTCCTTTAGCAGCACTGTATCATAAATAATAAATAAAAACAAACAAACAAACTTTGCATTAAACACAACATGTCAGAGAGAGGGGGGTGGCGGCATTTTAGACGCTATTCATAGTGCGAAGTCTCTCCATTTTTCCCGTGTTCGGCAAGGCTCTACCTTTGCCATAAATTTTCCTCAGTCACTTTCAGAGCGCAACAAGGTACTCCGAAACAACCGGGCCCTAACGAACATCTGTATGAATATATACATGTAGGTACCCTGCTGCATGTGGTAAGGTAGAGTTGCATGTATCAGAGTTACTGGTATTATAGTTGTCTTGTCATCTCTCAACAGGTGGCATCATTTGAAACAATATGTGATCTTGTGTATTATTATTCATATACATTTCAATGTTTAATAACAGTGCATAAGTATCTGTGTATTTGTGTGTAACAAAGAACAGAAACATTACATTACATTACAAAAAACAAAATAATAATAATAATAATAAAAGACAGGTGACTTGGATGAAAAAGAGACGGGAAAGGGTGTTGATTTTTTCCAGCTAAATCCTAATAATATTTCACTTCTAAAGGAATTACAAGTAATAAATAAGACAATTGCTCCATTTTCTTAAATGTTCATATATGGTTCTTCATTTAAAACAAGTACTATACTGATATTCACTTCAAGTGACTATACATGTTGATGGTTGAACAAATAAATGAATTTAATTGAAACTTCTAACTGTACTTATTTCAAAGAGACTGGATGTGCAATATCAGACCTATTATGGTACAAAATAAATTTATGATTCGCTGTGTTATTTTCATTGCGATTTAATGTGGTGTATATTAATGGAAATCTAACCTTGATGGCAAAATACTCTAGAAGAAGAGAGAAAAATCAGAGAAGCATACTGGTGAAAGTTTGAAATAAATCAGACAAAACATGAGAAAGTTATGAATTTTTGAAAGTTGCAATCACTATGGGTATGGGCTCTTCAAATTGGCTGAATTGATAATGTCTATGTGATGAGATGGCGGAAAACTTTTCTTTGTTCAAACACAGAAAATGACTAACATTTCAATTTTTCAAAATTGTATGACTCGAAGGATGATGTTCCCTTTTTAGAGGACCTGTAATAAACTAATACTATACTCTCCAAGATATATGTGAAGGTGTTGTGGACTAGTGGATACGTCACCGGACTGTGGATCGCACGGTTCCCGGTTCGAGTCCCGCCGCGGCACTAATGTCCTTTGGCAAGACATTAATCTACATTTGCCATACTCTACCCAGGTGAGGTAAATGGGTACCCAGTAGGAAGAAATTCCCTGAATGCTTGAGCACTTTTAATAGTAGCTTGGTTAAAGCCGGGGTTAGAATATGATTGCAGGGCCCTCAGGGAGAACAGTATGAATACTGATTAGGCTACCCTGGGTAAACATACATATTATCATTATTATATTTTGAGTAGTGCCCCAAGGGTGAAGGCACTTGGGAGAAAAACAGAAATTAGTGATATTTCTGTACGCATCAAACGGAAAAGTATCTGTCACTACGTCACATTCTACAGACAAAATTGCCAATTTGAGATTCACATAGCTGTAATGACCTCCTATATCTAACATTCATAACTTTCTTAATTTTGGTCTGATATATTTCAAACTTTCGCTATCCTGTTTCTCTGATTCTACTGCTTTCATTCAATAAAATTATTACAAGGGTTGGATTGTCCTTATAATAATAGACCTTATAAAGAATTCCTTACCCTGCCAGGCCTGCTACTGCTACTACACCGTAGAATGAAGCTAACCAATTAAACAATTCTCTAGATCCAGCAAGCTGCATAGCCATGCCTCGCTGTCTCATCTTATTCTGCATCTGGATTTGACGTTGTACCTGGAAACAAACAAATGTGTCAAAATGATATCGCTAGTGATATTTGTTTGTCTCGCAATGTATGGTCAACAAGGGATCTGAAAGATCACAACGTTTCGTGCGCCGCTGCAACACTTCGTCAGGTAATAAAACAAATGTGGTTAATAATAGTCTCTAATGTCTCTAATCGCTTTAAAGATGTATTATTACCCCAGTCATCAGATGCAAGTTTCTCTGTACACAATTTATGCACATTCTCCATTCCCTGGGGAGCTTTCCAGCCAGGCATCAGTTTACAGATACTCACAATGCTGTGCAAACTATGTAGCATGCTTTAGCATAATCAATTTAAATTTCTTGGGGATGAAGCTTCCTCTAGATGTCAAAGCTTTCTTAAAGGTATCGTTTAACAATATTAAATTTGAGATACACGGTCCTACATGTTATCCGTGTCTGTAATATATGGTGTAATATTGAAGCCCTAAAAAATTGCGCTTCAAAATGATCAAGAAAAGCCTCAAAATAGTAAAAAATCTTTGAGTGACCGGTTTTACCATACTTGTTTTCCCCAATTTCTTATCATTTTGATGATTCCAGAACCTTGCAGTACACACCAATACTTATATGCTAGATGATCAACCTTTTCTGATCGATTCCACCATGTTTCTTTCACAATGCAATCGCATGACCATAACTGGTCTTTACCTTTAATTAGAAAATTAAAAGAAAAATCACAATATTTACAAATAATTTACATTGTGCATACAAGGCTGGGAACTTATTTTTACGAGTCAACTTCTCAATCTACAATCTTGCAATTGATTGTCATCATGTAGATTGTTGCTCTGCAATTCACATTCAACAGTCAGGGTTGACTTATGATGACTATAATGTCGGCAAACCTTGATTTATTAGCTTCAAGAACAAAGTGACACCCAGTCATTATTCCAATGCATGTCTAACAGTAAAGTCTCCGTTTTTGTTTAGTGATTTTGTTTCTAATTATGTACTTTATTTTTTAATAATGTGATTTCTTTTGATTTTACCAATTAAAAACAAAAAACAAATCAAAACAAAACCGTCCAATTGAAAACGGATAGTGCCATGGACAGTCGGATACCGGACAGTTAAACGTTTGACCAAAGCACTACTATAAACTTACAGTTGTGACTTGCATTTCTGTCATAAACTCCTTGTTCTTCTGGAAGCTCTGATCCATAGCTTTAGCCATCATTGACCCCATGGTGATGTAGTAGGTGTACAACCTCTGCTAAGGTAGAGGTTGGAGTATACATGAAATAGAATAGAATAATAAAATAATGGTAGTTGTAATAATAATGATAATATATTACGTTGAGAGCATCTTTTCATTATATACAAAGCGCATATATACAAGAAATACTTACCTAAAAAGAGAGAGAACATTATCATACAAAGCTTACATCAATTACAAACAGAGAGGAATTTTACAACAAATTAGAAATGATGTATTTTCAGACATCTCTTGAAAAAACTGTGAGAGTATGACAATTCTAAAGTACAGGGGGTAAGGAGTTCCAAGTTGTGGGGGCAATAACGGAAAAGGCCTTATCACCTAATCTGTTTACTAGTTCGAGCCTCGAGGGACGTTAAGTGTTTTACTACTGGCTGATCATGTGCAATACATGAATGTGCATGTGCAAATGGAGTAGATCAACTAGGTATGCTGGGGCCTGATTAATATTGAGACACTTGTAACTGAGAGTAAAAATCTTATGTACGATAAATTTTTATCAACTTGTAGTCCTCTGGAATAATAATAATAATAATAACATTTAGCTCTTATATAGCGCATTTAATTACCGAAGGTAATTCAATGCGCTTTACAAATGTAGAAGACAATAGAAATAAAGACATATATAGAAATAGTTACATGTCTATAATCAAAACTTACAAGTAAGAAGGCAAAAATCGAAAGTATAACTTCTATTAAAGGTGATAGTCGACATGTAATATTTTAAAATTATTATAATGGTGAGGAAGGCCCAATACAACAATATAAATATGAATAGATAAATAAAAATCAGCATTCAGTCGGTCACAAAGATGGTACAAACCAGTACAATACGGGGAACATATGCCCCTTTAATAACGACAAAGTTTCAGTCTTCTAACAATAGTGAAGCCGAGTCTAGCCAATCCAGCAAAGCATAGAGACTTTGTGTATGGACCTCTAGTGCTGTACTACGTGCTGAAAGGCAAAACTTTCACACAATACACACAATTGCACACTAATGCACACAATGAATACGATGAGGCTGATCGGCAAGTTTGACAGTAGACTCACAATTTGAATTTTCAAAATATTCCTTCTAACAAGTAGCATCGATAAGTTGAAAAGATTATATTTTACTGCTATTTAGGTGTCATTAATTGTCACTAAAGTACCGATAGTACAGTGGTGTTTGAAATGTTGAGAATCAATGGAAGAGTTTTTATACACAGCCAGGATAGTAATGCAGCTATGTGTGAGTCTAGCTGGACTTCAGTTCCAGCGGCGCTCCATCGACAGTGGCACGGCATGGAACAGGCGAGACTGACATTCAGTAGCCGCTGCCTTCTCAGTGCCAATTGCACTGCCTGTTCTGTCAAGATATCTGAGAATCGAAAAGGTAAGATAGACATAGGCTCTAGATCTAGTGCAGTATAATCGCTACAGTAGAAAATTTAACTCTAAATTTACTTACTACGCATTATGTCATATATCACATTATTATTAATGAAGAATGATCTAGCTCATTATCAAAGGAAAATTAAAACTTACTTCAAATGAAAATGCGTCAACTTCAAGTTTCGCTTCGTCGATCTTGAGTGTGCAAGCTGGTAGCATATATTGGCACGAGCTTTAGTGGAGTCATGAATATTCATTAGTCCCTACGTCACAGACGTGCGGCGTGCGTAGTGTGTCATATACACATATTAGTACACGAGTACGTTTGTAAGTATTAGAACATATACGTTGCTCCGGAATGAAGAGAATCGCTATAAAGGACGAATTACTCCGTGAAGCCAAGTACGAACAGAGAATTGAAAGCAACTACACTCCCTAATCTAGCTAGTTTTGTAATAACAAATAGGTATTTTTTTTTCATAATAGTTTACTCTTTCGTGGCTTCATACTAAGGAACTTTCAAAAAGATGATTTGTAGAAAAAAGAAAACTGAAGAAAAGAAAACATGTGCACCCAGCAGTTCAATGCAGTTCCTACCTATAGGCCTACCTAAACCCACCTATACTTGCATGTTGCTTAAATAGTTGACAGCCACAATATTTAGTAAAATAATAGGCGTTTCATGTATTTTAATACTGGTAAGTTGCTCGATATGATTTGATTCGATATATATCTCATTAATGAAACCATCTAAAGGCTATAAGTCTCAAACATATCTTCACCATTTAACCGAGTGCCAGCAGCATTAAACCATGCCCCCAAATTTAGTGATCTTCTTTTGGATATCGAAATACCGAGGTTTCACTGGTTTATTTAGCAAAATGAAAATTGTAATACTATAATGTTCGAGTACATCACTCAGTATATGATTTGATCAGATATATATCTCATTAATGAAACCATCTAAAGGCTATTATACTCTCAAGCAAACCTGCACCATTAAACCGAGTGCCAACACCATTAAACCATGCGCCAAATTTAGTAATCTTCTTTTGTGTGTCGAAAGACCGATGTTTCACTGGTTTATTTAGCACCATGAAAATTGTAATACTATAATGTTCGATTACATCACTTTGTATATGATTTGATCCGAGATATATCTCATTAATGAAACCACGCAAAGGCATTCTAGTCTCAAACAAACCATCACCATTAAACCGAGTGCCAACACCATTAAACCATGCGCCAAATTTAGTAATCTTCTTTTGTGCATCGAAAGACCGAGGTTTCCCGGGTTTATTTAGGGAATTGGAAATTTGATACTATAATGTTCGATTACATAACTCAGTATAATGAAACCATCTAAAGGCTGTTATAGTCTCAAACAAACCTGCACCATTAAACCGAGTGCCAACACCATTAAACCATGCGCCAAATTTTGTAATCTTCTTTTGTGTGTCGAAAGACCGAGGTTTCCCGGGTTTATTTAGGAAAATGGAAATTTAATACTGGTAAGATGCTCAATTACATCACAAGGTATATAATTTGATCCGAGATAATCTAATTAATAAAACCATGCAAGGGATTCCAGTCTCAAACAAACCTTCACCATTAAACCGAGTGCCAACACCATTAAACCATGTGCCAAATTTAGTTAACTTCTTTTGTGTATCGAAAGACCGAGGTTTCACTGGTTTATTTAGCACCATGAAAATTGTAATACTATAGTGTTCGATTACATCACTTTGTATATGATTTGATCCGAGATATATCTCATTAATGAAACCACGCAAAGGCATGCTATAGTCTCAAACAAACCTTCACCATTAAACCGAGTGCCAACACCATTAAACCATGTGCCAAATTTAGTTAACTTCTTTTGTGTATCGAAAGACCGAGGTTTCACTGGTTTATTTAGCACCATGAAAATTGTAATACTATAGTGTTCGATTACATCACTTTGTATATGATTTGATCCGAGATATATCTCATTAATGAAACCACGCAAAGGCATTCCAGTCCCAAACAAACCATCACCATTAAACCGAGGGCCAACACCATTAAACCATGCGCCAAATTTAGAAATCTTCTTTTGTGCATCGAAAGACCGAGGTTTCCCGGGTTTATTTAGGGAATTGGAAATTTGATACTATAATGTTCGATTACATAACTCAGTATATGATTTGATCAGATATATATCTCATTAATGAAACCATCTAAAGGCTATTATAGTCTCAAACAAACCTGCACCATTAAACCGAGTGCCAACACCATTAAACCATGCGCCAAATTTTGTAATCTTCTTTTGTGTATCGAAAGACCGAGGTTTCCCGGGTATATTTAGGAAAATGGAAATTTAATACTGGTAAGATGCTCAATTACATCACAAGGTATATAATTTGATCCGAGATAATCTAATTAATAAAACCATGCAAAGGGATTCCAGTCTCAAACAAACCTTCACCATTAAACCGAGTGCCAACACCATTAAACCATGTGCCAAATTTAGTAAACTTTTTTTGTGTATCGAAAGACCGAGGTCCCAGGGTTTATTTAGGAAAATGGAAATTTGATACTATAATGTTCGATAAAATCGGTCAGTATATGATTTGATTCAATATATATCTCATTAATGAAACCATCTAAAGGCTTTATAGTCTCAAACAAACATGCACCATTAAACCGAGTGCGAACACCATTAAACCATGCGCCAAATTTAGTAATCTTCTTTTGTATATCAAAAGACCGAGGTTTCACGGGTTTATTTAGGAAAATGCAAATTTGATACTATAATGTTCGATAAAAGCGGTCAGTATATGATTTGATTCGATATAATCATTAATGAAACCATCTAAAGGCTTTATAGTCTCAAACAAACCTGCACCATTTAACCGAGTGCCAACACTATTAAACCATGCGCCAAATTTAGTAAACTTCTTTTGTGTATCGAAATACCGAGGTTTCACAGGTTTATTTAGGAAAATGGAAATTTAATGTCGGACAATGTCGGACAATTATATATTTATTTTCGGGGGGGGGGGGCTGAAGTGGTTTTCTTGTAAAATATATCGTCTTGTCACCAAATCAAATTTTCACAAATTTGACTCTCAGTCGAAGGAGGGGGGGGGGGCAAGATTTTCATCACTGGAGCGGGAGAATATTAGCTAGATCATTAAGATGTCTCCATATAATATTATAAGCTAAATAGAAAAATATATTTTTAAAAAGACATAATAGTACAGGGGACGCCACCGTTCGCATAATGCTTTACGGTAACAAATTCCACTCTCTGTCGCTTCCTTCCTTTGCTGAGGATTAGGGACATGATAGATCAGCCCAGGCGCGAATCCAGGATTTCTTAGAAGGGGGGGGGGGGGGGCAAAATTTGGAATTATGCGAGCCAAATATTGGAACGTAATGGTGACCAGCAGTGGTGTAATGAGCAAAAACGTTTGGAGGGCAGACAAAAATCCGGGCTCATACATGCGGCCCCGCTAAACGTTTTTCAAAGTGGTCGGGGGTCTTTTTACGATCAGGTAGAACGTATAGCTTAAATTGGTGATGGGTCTAGGGGCAAAGCCCCGGCGGGGGTGAAGGGGCGGAGCCCCCGGAAGCTCAGGGGGTATGGGCATGTAATGACGGTCAGATGAGCATCTAGGGGCCCGGCTTAGTGCCCAAGGTGGGGTCCAGGGGCAGAGCCCCGGAAGCTCAGGGGTTTTAGGCATTTAAATACGGTCAGATAAGCATTCAGGGCCCCGCCTTAGGGCCATTCGTTATAGGGGCAGAGTCCCCGGAAGCTCAGGGGTTTTAGGCGTTTAATTACTGTCAGATGAGCATATTTTGATACCTTTTTGTGAAACTGGCATGACCCTAATTAGAATCGAGGGGGCGAAGCTCCCAGGAGCTCAGGAGTTTAAGACATTTTATACCGGTCAGATAAGCATTAAGGAGCCTGGTGAGGTCGAGGGGGCGGAGCCCCAGAAACTCAGCGGTTTTAGGCATTTAATTACGGCCAGATGAACATATTTTGATACCTTATTTGTGACACTGGCAGGTTACTTATTGGCGTGGGGTCCAGGGGGCGAAGCCCCCAGAAGCTCAGAGGTTTTAGGCATTAAATTACCGAAAGATGAGCATCCAAGGGCCCGCCTTAGGGCCCTAGGTGGAATTCAGGGGGCAGAGCCTTCGAAGGCTCAGGGGTTTTAGGCATTTAATCACGGTCAGATGAGCATATTTTGATACCTTATTATTTTGTGAATCTCGCAGGACACTATTATTTCTTCCATTCTCCCTTTCTTTCTATATTCTCTTTGATATACTTTTTCAAAAAAAGTGTGGGGGTAGCTCGAGGCCTCCGAGCCCCGCCATTTCGCGGGCTCTGACATGAAGGCCTCTAAATAATCATATTTCTTGCCAGACTGTAAATTGAGGAATTTGTCATTTTCCAACAAACGGATGCCTTAAAAATTATACTTTACTAAAAAGTGAGGACAATTCTCGGAAAAGTATGTCATTTATACACATTTATAAATCACCGGTATCGAATTAGAAATAAACCATGTTTTATTTATAGTGCCCCCCCCCCCGCCCGATCTACACCTTGTTGGCGGGACAAAATCGCAACTGATCTCCCCTACCTTTCTTCTTTCTCTTTTTTTTCTTTCCCTTTCTCTCCTCTTTCCCTTTCCCTTACATTCCTTCTCTCTCGTTTGGGTTTGCTTGGGGGGGGGCAAGGGCCTTTTGCCCCCCCCCCCCGCCCGATCCACACGTTGTTGGCTTAATCGCAACTGATCTCCCCTTCTTTTCACCCTTTTCTTTTCTTCTTCCTCTTTTTGTGCCCTTTCAGCTCTCCTCTTTACCTGTACCTCACTTCTCTTTTTTTGGCAGGGGCGGGGGGGGGGGGGAGAGGGAAGAGCCTTGTGGTCCCTCCCCCGATCCACAACTTGTTGGCTGAAAAATTGCAACTGATATCCCCCTTCTTCCTCTTTTTATCCTTCCCTTTTTCTCTTCTTTTATTTGTTCTTTCCCTTTCCTTCCTTTTTTCTAATTTTTTTTGATGGGGGGGGGGGAGGTAACACCCTTTCGCCCCCCTATATCCTTCTTCTCCCCCCTTTACTTTTATTTTGCCTCTTCTTTCTTAAACTTTCTCTCCTCTTTCCCTTTCCCTTATTTTCCTTCTCTCTCTCTCTCTCTCTCTCTCTCTTCTTTTTTTTTTGGGGGGGGGGGGGGGGCAAGGCCCGCTCGGCTCCCCTGGATCCGCGCCTGGATCAGCCCCTTGATGGCAACGCTGCCACATCCCCACTGTCCCTCCCTCCTTGAAACATAAACAGGCTACACCATCTATGAACTAATTGGACGAGAATTGTCGGTAATATACTTGTACCAAGGGAATACTGCGTGGAGGGTGGGCCGAATGGCGCAGCGTGGTCGGACTGATTAAGGGGCGGGGGGGGGGGGGCTGGGGCCTGGGATGATGGCTCACGTACATATTTGGGGCACGCCTTTTTTTTCTTTTTCTCTTTTGGTTCAGAAATGTACGTTTTCAATGTTTTCAATAAATGTTTTCTACAAATATTCGGGGTCACGTGGCGTCCCCCCCGCAAATGTTTAATGAATATAAAATAAAAATAATTACAAAACTGAGAAATATCAGCCCAAAGAGGGAGGGAAAAAACCCCGACCGACCCAATTTTTTGGCTAAAGGGCAATACAACATCTTTATGAATGATAATGACCATTATAAATAGAGACTCTCATTCCGCATTATGAATAGCGACCCTCACGTCCATTTTCCTAAATAAACCAGGGAAACCTCGGTCTTTCGATACACAAAAGAAAATTACTAAATTTGGCGCATGGTTTAATGGTGTTGGCACTCGGTTTAATGGTGTTGGTTTGTTTGAGACTAATATAGCCTTTAGATGGATTCATTAATGAGATATATATCTAATCAAATCAGACTTAGTGATGTTATCGAGCATCTTACCAGTATCAAATTTCCAATCCCCTAAATAACCCGGGAAACCTCGGTCTTTCGATACACAAACTTTTAAAGAAGATTACTAAATTTGGCGCATGGTTTAATGGTGTTGGCACTCGGTTTAATGGTGATGGTTTGTTTGAGACTATTTAGATGCAGGGGCGTCGCTAGACCTTTTTCAGCGGGGGGGGGGGGGTGTAGAGGCCAACGATTACCGACAAAAGTAGCCTCCAATTACCGACAAAATTAAATTTGCAATGTCTACAAAGTCAACCCTATAAACCTGGGGCCGAAGGCTAAAATTGTTTTTCCTATGGACTATCTATAGTACTTGCATATGCGCAAAATGGTCATTTTCCTCGACGACATTAATATACGAATTATTTCTTCAATTTAGTCAGCATCATAGCTATATATTTTAATGCAGGCGCGGAGCTAGGATCTTATTTTAGGGAGGGGCGGTAGTGAGCAAGAGAATCACTTAAAAGCGTGCTCATAAGGGGTGTGGGTGATGAGCCTCCCGCGCGAAGCGCGGAAGCTTAGACGTTTCCTTAAATTATTAGGAAAAGAAGACGATTAATTGTACCGTTTTCGACTGGTAATCCTAGGCTGGATGAAGTTTCCCCCCTCCCCCCCCCCCCCCCCTCCCGCGCGAAGCGCGAAAGCTTTGACGTTTCATTAAATTATTATAAAAAAAAGAAGACGATTTGCTGTACCATTCTCGACTGTTTATCCTTTTCTGAATTCAGTATTCCCCCCGCGCAAAGCGCGGAAGCTTTGACGTTTCATTAAATTATGAGAAAAAGCAGACGATTCGGTGTACTGTTCTCGGCTCTTAATCCTAATCTGAATAAAGTTTCCCCATTCCGCGCGAAGCGCGGAAGTTTTGACGTTTCATTAAATTATTAGAGAAAGAAGACGATTCGTCGTACCGTTTTCGACTCTTAATAAGCCCTATTAATATGAATTCAGTTTCCCCCTCTCGCGCGAAGCGCGAAAGCTTTGACGTTTCCTCATATCATTAGAGAAAGAACACGATTCGTTGTACCGTTTTCGACTTTTAATAAACCCTATTAATTTTGTCTGAATTCAGTTTCCCCCTCTCGCGCGAAGCGCGGAAGCTTTGACGTTTCCTTAAATTATTAGAGAAAGAACACGATTCGTTGTACCGTTTTCGACTTTAAATAAGCCCTATTAATTTTGTCTGAATTCAGTTTCCCCCTTCGCGCGAAGCGCGGTAGCTTTGACGTTTCCTTAAATTATTAGAGAAAGAAGACGATTCGTCGTTCCGTTCTCGACTCGTCTAAATGAAGTTTCCCCTTCCGCGCGAAGCGCGGAATTTTTGGCGTTTCATCACAATATAGAGAAAGGAACACGATTCCTCGTACCGTTTTCGAATCTTATTAAGCCCTATTCATCTGAATTCACGTTACCCCTCTCGCGCGAAGCGCGAAAGCTTTGATGTTTCCTCAAATTATTAGAGAAAGAACACGATTCGTTGTAACGTATTCGACTTTTAGTAAGCCCTATTTGTCTGAATTCAGTTTCCCACTTTCGCGCGAAGCGCGGAAGCTTTGACGTTTCCTAAATTATTAGAGAAAGAAGACGATTCGTTGTACCGTTCTCGATTCGTCTAAATGAAGTCTCCCCTTCCGGGCGAAGCGCGGAATTTTTGGCGTTTCATCACAATATAAAGAAAGGAAAATGATTCGTCGTACCGTTGTTGACTCTAAAACCTTGTTTGAATTTAGTTTCCCCGAAAATTTTAAACCTCTGATATCTTTAGCTGATATTATAGGAAAGTGAAACTTTGAGAAAATACAAGTATTGTAGTTGTAGTCACTCTCGAAGTCGTCACAGCGGATAAGAAGTCGCAGTTCGTAGGGAAAAAAACTTGTCGGCCGACCGACAATATACATCTCACCGACTTTAAACTTTTGCATTGATGAGGATCGAGCAAGAATACCGACACAGCTGACCCGACACAGCAACATATTTACCCGTGTCTTTCTTGCTCCGTCGACGAGACGACTCCACCCAACAACCCCCTTTTCTCTTTTACTCCCACTCCTCCTCTCTCAGACTCTTACCTCCCCTCTCTCTCCTCTCTTTCATCCCCCGTTTCTTTTGTTTCCCTTTCACTCTTTTTTCTTCTTTTTTTTTCCTTTTCTTTCTTTTCTTTCTTTTCCTTTCTTTCCTTTCCCCCTCTTTTTCTTTTTCTCTTTCTTTCTTCTCTTTTCTTTCCTTTCCTTTCTTTTCCTTTCTTTCCTTTCTTTTCCTTTCTTTCTTTTCTTTTCCTTTTCTTTTTTCTTTTCTTTCCCTTCCCCTCTCTTTTTTCCCTTTCTTTTTTTCCCTCTTTTTTTTTTCCCTCTCTTTTTTTTCCCTCTCTTTTTTTCCCTCCCCCCTTTTCTCTTTTTCCCGACGGCAGCGCAATTTTACCGACAATATCCTGACAGGTGGGGGGGGGTGTAGCACCCCCACACCCCCCCCCCCCCCTTGGCGACGCCCCTGTTTAGATTGTTTCATTTATGAGACATTATCTCGGATCAAATTATAGACTGACCGATGTTTTATATCAAGCATTTTACTAGTATAAAATTTCCATTTTTCTAAATAACCCGTGAATCCTCGTCTGTCGACACACAAAAGAAGATTACTAAATTTGGCACATGGTTTAATGGTGTTGGCACTCGGTTTAATGGTGTTGGTTTGTTTGAGACCAGAATGCCTTTGCATGGTTTCATTAATGAGATACATATCTAATCAAATCAGACTTAGTGATGTTATCGAGCATCTTACCAGTATCAAATTTCCAATTCCCTAAATAAACCCGGAAACCTCGGTCTTTCGATACACAAAAGAAGATTACAAAATTTGGCGCATGGTTTAATGGTGTTGGCCCTCGGTTTAATGGTGATGGTTTGCTTGAGACTATAATAGCCTTTAGATGGTTTTATTAATGAGATATATATAAATTATGATCAAATCAAATACTGAGTGATGTAATCGGACATTATAGTATCAAATTTCCAATTCCCTAATTAAACCCGGGAAACCTCGGTCTTTCGATGCACAAAAGAAGATTACTAAATTTGGCGCATGGTTTAATGGTGTTGGCACTCGGTTTAATGGTGATGGTTTGTTTGAGACTATTTAGATGGTTTCATTTATGAGACATTATCTCGGATCAAATTATAGACTGACCGATGTTTAATATCAAGCATTTACTAGTATTAAATTTCCATTTTCCTAATAAACCCGTGAAACCTCGGTCTTTCGATGCACAAAAGAAGATTACCAAATTTGGCGCATGGTTTAATGGTGTTGGCCCTCGGTTTAATGGTGATGGTTTGTTTGAAACTAGCATGCCTTTGCGTGGTTTCATTAATGAGATATATCTCGGATCAAATCATATACAAAGTGATGTACTCGAACATTATAGTATTACAATTTTCATTTTGCTAAATATAAACCAGTGAAACCTCGGTACTTCGATATCCAAAAGAAGATCACTAAATTTGGGGGCATGCATGGTTTAATGCTGCTGGCACTCGGTTTAATGGTGAAGATATGTTTGAGACTTATAGCCTTGAGATGGTTTCATTAATGAGATACATATCGAATCAAATCATATCGAGCAACTTACCATATTAAAATACATGAAACGCCTATTATTTTACTAAATATTGTGGCTGTCAACTATTTAAGCAACATGCAAGTATAGGTGGGTTTAGGTAGGCCTATAGGTAGGAACTGCATTGAACTGCTGGGTGCACATGTTTTCTTTTCTTCAGTTTTCTTTTTTCTACAAATCATCTTTTTGAAAGTTCCTTAGTATGAAGCCACGAAAGAGTAAACTATTATGAAAAAAATACCTATTTGTTATTACAAAACTAGCCAGATTAGGGAGTGTAGTTGCTTTCAATTCTCTGTTCGTACTTGGCTTCACGGAGTAATTCGTCCTTTATAGCGATTCTCTTCATTCCGGAGCAACGTATAATATTCTAATACTTACAAACGTACTCGTGTACTAGTACATGTGTATATGACACACTACGCACGCCGCACGTCTGTGACGTAGGGACTAATGAATATTCATGACTCCACTAAAGCTCGTGCCAATATATGCTACCGTGCAAGCTAAAACATGTAGACTCCATAGAATACTCTGCTAATTTAGATGTTATGTTAGTTGGCAATTTAACAAGATCCCCAGAGTATTATTAGAGTGAATAAGAAAATACTAATCAAGTTTTTTTTTAATTCATATCAGAGTGAACTAACAAAATAAATGCCTGATAATATGCCCCACCTTCATTTTTTATCTTCAAATATAGAAGATTGAACCTCTCCTAACTCCTCGATTAAAGGCTACACTACAATAAATGGGCGTGAGCAAACTCTAAAATAAAAACAATACATGTACCTAACTTGATATTATTATATATATGGGCCATTACAGAGGCGGCACAGTACCCCAACTTTTTCAAGTACCCCAAAGTACCCCTTTAACTTTGTAAGAAGTGCCCCTTTTACTTTGACAAGTGCCCCTATTAATGTTTAAAAATGCCCCTTCCCCTTTCCACCTCTGATAAGTGCCCCTTTTATTTTTTATATCCTTAAACAAGTTCACATTTTCCTTTGCAATAAGTGTCCATTTTCCATTGATATAAATACCTTTTTAAAATCTCTAGTAAGTTCCCCTTTTCAGGTACAAGAAGTGCCCCTTCCCCACCTTATAAGTGCTCTTGTCATCTTATATAAATGCCCCTTTTATTTTGACACATCCCCCATTCTCCCTTCCAATAAATGCTCCTTTTCCTTCGTATAAGTGCCCCTTCCCCTTCTCATACTTACCCCTTTTCATCTTTGATTAGTGCCCCGTTTCTTTTTAATAAGAGCCACTACCCCATTCTCATAAAAAGCTCCCTATTTCACCTCCGATAAATGCCCCTATTAAAATCTGATCGGTGCCCTTTTTTCCTTTCTTATAAGGAACCTATCCCTTTTTCATAAATGCCCCTTTTCACTTCCTATAAGTGTCCCTATCAAAATCTGATGAGTGCCTCTTTTCCGTCGACAAATGCCCATTTCCCATTCTTATAAAATCCCTTTTCGTCGTTTCAACTCTGATAAAAAGCCTTTGTACTTTCACACGTGGTCCTTTTCTTTTCTAATAAGTGTCTTAACCCTTTCGATAAGTGTCCCCTTTTCCTCTCATCATTAAATGTGCCCCTAATTTCATGCGACTAGAGTCCCCCCCCCCCCCACCCCCCAACCCCCAAGATCGCTCGCTACGCTTGCTCGTAGTTATAGCCTAGATGTTATGTAACTTATCAAAGGTCTTTTTTAGTCTTCCGTTATGAGAATGTGCTTATAACCCCATTAGGATTTGGTTTTCCCTCTTTATAAGATGTAATTTTTCGCACTGCGATCTCACAAATCCTCACAAAATTTTCCTCGCTCGCAAATGAATTTTCAGACTATCATACCCAAATGCAAAGTATGATGCTTAAGCAATATCTTATATGATTTAAAAAGAGAAACAAATATTGATATCATCCCTGATAATGTAATCACAATAATAGGGTTATATAATATACCAATAATATTTTTGCGTTGAGGATTTCCCTTTGAAGGTTCCTTTTTTTCTCCAGAAAGTGCTCTTATTTGTTGTTACATTGCAGTTATAAAGTAGGGGGTCATGAAACCGTGATTTCTATGTTTTAAGCCCCACTGTCCTACTTGTAGCTACTTGCTCCCTCTATATAGAAAACTTCCCCAATCGGTGCCTGTTGGTCCCCCATGATCCTCTTTTTCTTATGTTAGTTGAGAGCTGAGTTAATGAGATAGCCACCTGTCAGTGACCTTGCTGTCTGGTCTAATCCCTTCTGGCCCAGTAGTATTGACGGTCTTTAAACACTTTAATCATGGACTTTTTGTTTCATTTGGCGATTAGTTCAAGTTTGAGACAGGCTTGTGCATGCATTTCTATTTCATAAGGTCTGACTGAACGATGCAGTGGATTACAATGGGGGCACATGTCTCTCCAATTAAATTATTTAAACAAATAAAAAGAAGATAGGGAGAGAGAGAGAGAGAGAGAGAGAGAGAGAGAGAGAAATACAGAGAAAGAGAGAGAGAGAGAGGGAGAGAGAGGGGGTGTGAGGAGAAAGCGCGGGGGGGGGGGGGGTAGAGTATATAGACTTATCCTCCCACAATGACCAGTGCCAATGTGGGACCTTTATTTCTGCCTCGGAATAAGTTTACTAGATAGACGGGCGCAATATTATCGTCGTCATCATCATCATCATTATCATCATCATAATCAAATCATCATCATCACCATCATTATCATAATAGTCGTCATCATCATCGCCATCATCTTTTTCATCATTGTCATCACCATAATCATTATCATTCGATCACCATCGATCTTCATCATCACCATCATCATAATTGTCGTCATCGTCACCATCATCATTATCATTATCATCATCATCATCATCTTCACCATCATCATTATCATCATCATAAGCATCATTCGATCATCATCTTGGTCATCACTATCATCGTCATCATCATCGTTATCATCATCATTATCATCATCCTCATCATCATCATCATC
Source organism: Strongylocentrotus purpuratus (assembly GCF_000002235.5). NCBI lineage: Eukaryota > Metazoa > Echinodermata > Echinoidea > Camarodonta > Strongylocentrotidae > Strongylocentrotus > Strongylocentrotus purpuratus. The sequence continues at coordinate 119,631 of NW_022145525.1, forward strand.
ATCATCATCATCATTATCACCATAATCGTCATTATCATCACCATCATCATTATCATCATCATTAGCATCATTCGATCATCAACTTCATCATCATCATCACCACCATCATCACTATCATCGTCATCAGATTCAGAATCATCATCATCGTCATGAGGTTTATTTCCATAAACACTGTTTATATTCATCTCGGGTAAGATATCTTGCAGTAACATGTAATACACTGAATAACTTCATTAAATACTCCTTTTCTCGTATAAATTTGTTTATTGACAACTGAAACAAGCGAATAAGAATATACATTTATTGTTTACTCTAGATCGTTCACTTTATTATGTTTTAATACTTGTCCATTTCCATTATGATGACAATGTAACCAATAAATGAGTTTTGCTTAAAATACTATTTTTTTCTTCTCAAAACTATCTGAAAATTACTCAAATGAGGGTTCTTAAATTTGGCCCTCCCTCCGCCGCTGTGTGTTTTCTGCTAATGAACATTAATTCCATTGAATTCTGAATAATATTATCAATGAAAGACATATATCCTGTATATACATGTATATCTTTTCAAAGAAACTAGGCAAAGGTATTGATATAAATGACCAAATGAAACTAGGCAAAGATATTGATATAAATGACCAAATGAAACTAGGTCCTTTCATTTCATACAATGAACATATATTATATGCATGTTATATGAAAGTTATTCTATGCTATGCGCAGGGGCCAAGGGAAGGAAAAAAAAGGGGGGGGGGAGGGGGAAATAGAAGAAGAAAGAAGTAAAACGGCGCGATTTTTAGAAAATCCTGGATCCGCCACTGGGTCAACCCCCCCCCCCCCCCCCCCCCCCCCCCTCTCCCTTGTCAAAAAGCTAGATCCGCCCCTGTATACGGTAGATGGGAGCTGGTCTCCCAGTCTCTTGTACTGGTGGTTGAAATACAGTCGTCTGTAACATTGGTTTATCCGTACTGGTTGGTAGACCAGCCGTTGGTCCTGTTCCTGTTCCTGTTCCTGTTCCTGTTGCTGTTCCTGTTCCTGGTCCTGTCTCTGGTCCAGCCTTACAAGCCGATTTACGTTTCCTACCCATCTTGTAGCGGTTCTGGAATGGATTCTGACTGAAGCAGACGGCGGCTTCTCTATCACATCGACACAATGACTCAGCGCAGTCGACCTTACCAAAAGCAAACGTCGCCTCCAAAGGACTGTAATCGGCTTGAGGTTCTGTAAAGGAATTTTGAAATTTAAATTCACCTTTATTTCTTTATCATTGACAATAATAATGGTAATTTATTCAGAAATTAAAAATAACAATCAAATAGGACAGTACAATAGGCCTACATCGGTGGAACCAGGGGGCGGTGGGGCGCAAGCCCCTTTCACTAGTATAAGATTATTCAAAATGGAGGCATGGTTTTAGGCGTGGTTTTTTTTTTTTTTTTTAAATTAAAATGACAATAAATATTGTATAATTCAATAAGTGTTATTTTTAAAAGATGTATATTTATTTTGATATTTCACATGTACGTATGCAATTGTTAAGGATTGTATTATTATATTTATGTTTTTACTGTTATGTTTTCGGCAGGGCTGGAAGAATTGTTGTATATATTTTACTTATTAGCCTATGTTATGTTTCACTCATTCATTGAGTTATTAATGTAATATTGTATTGAAATTATGAAAATAAAAACCTCGCCTGAGGATAAGAGACAAATTCAGCAGGGCTTTCTTAAAAAGCAAGTCCATTGGCTTCAAAGTTCAAGTGGAATTGAATGAAACTACCCTGTTGAAATAAATCATGAATAAATAAATAAATAAATAAAAGGCAAATGAACTCATAAGCCGAATCTTAATAGTACTTACTGCATGTTATGTTTGCTGCCTTTTTCTTTCCACATCCTTTCATCTCGACTGCGTAAGTGGTAATGAAAGCATGTTTGGTACATACTCCAGTTGTTTCCAGTTCTTTTAGACATCTATCATGATCCATACAGCATCTGCAGGTATACACAAAATAGCGTCAACGTTTACCTTGAGGATGATATTATTCTACAGTTTTTAAAACAAATCAGCCCTTTCACAATATAATCATTTTTGATAACATCGCAGCGTATTTCATACTGCTATAATTTACTTAGAGCCTACTTGAGGCGATTTAATGATCTCGCCTCTAACTGTATATAGTGGCTACGATACAGACTCATATCATTCAGGGAATTCTTTGCTAACGGTACCCATGCCTGGATGGAGAGTGGCAATGGTAGATTAATGTCTTGGTAAAGGACACTGGTGGCGCAACGGGGCTTCGACCCATGACCTTTGTATCTCCTGTCAAGTGTTTAGTACCACTCGACTATGTCACATTCTACGGCATCTACGGCATCATATATACGTCCTCTAACATTTATGAGTCGTGATTTTTTTTTTTTTGGAAAACCATATTTCTTATGAATGCAATTTCTGAAATTGCATCAAACAAATTTGCTTATAAGGACTAAAAAAAATATTGTTTTTCTAGTAATGCAGGTTATTGTACGAAATGGAATTTGACAAAGCATATTAATATCTTTTGCGCACATAAACATTTATTCAAATCATTGTTTCCAAAACATAAAAGTCATTCATCACAAACAATAAACTTCTTGAAAACTATGACAGTTGTCAAATATTATATTTTGAATGAGAAGCTTTCCTTTCTTTATCTTCTTATTATGGAAAACATTATTAAAACCTCTTTCAAACATAGTAGACTAGATTAAAGTTAAAGTTAAAGTTTCTTATTGCTCATTATCTTTAAATCCATCAACAAAATAAATTCTCCTCGTTTACCCATCGTTACAAAACTCGATAATTTTCTGTACTGTTTACTTTTTTTGCTTCCATTTATTGAAACGTTGATTATAACCTTCCATGACCTGGTATGAATACACGTATGAATAAAGAGTGGCCTTCTTGGGATACTGAATAAACACTGTCTTCTATACAAACATTTCAAGGCTCTGACTCGCAGGCCCAGGTTTAAAACCAGCTGGCTGATCTTACTTTCACATTCTTACTGTCCGAACCTTGAGAGTCTTCTCATTCTTTTGTATCCCAAGTTGGCCACTCAGTATTCAAATTTGCATTTCTTTTCTTATTTAAAATCTTTATATATCAATTTGAAATCCAACTACCACATAAGTCTGTGAATATTGATGTACATCCCCTCTTTCTTTTCTCTTCTTTTTTCTGTCTTTTCCCCCTTTTTACCAATATTTTGTTCCTCCATATTTGTATTATAATAATACAAATATGGAGGAACAAAATATTGGAATATTATGTATCCTTTGAGGGTAGTCATACTATCATGCTTTGCTTATTTTGTCAACCCTCCTGTTTGATGTTCTCGATTAGTTACACCCAGCCTTACCTTATTCTACATATATTCTTTTGTCATGTGTAAATTTGCAATATTTGTTTGTTATATATTTGTAAAAATGCAAAAGAAAAAGAAAATCAAACAGAAATAAATAAATCAAATCGAATCAAATCAATTATTCTATTATTTGTATATAGTTATACTTAATAGAAATAAGATAATTGTGTATGATTGTCCGATTGTTGCTGGCGAAGATAAAGACATTTAATACTTGGCAGGCTTGTACTAGGGAAATTAGAGTCAGGGGCCTGTTTCATAAAACTGGTTACCAATAACAAATTACAATAACCTTTATTATCTTCTGAAATCATTGCATTCGATTGACTGAGAGCAAAATTGTCACAGAATTTTAGCATTCGTTATTTATATGAAGTCAGGGGGTGTTTCACAAAACTTGTCATCAGTGACAAATGACAGTTTTTGTTATAAGCTAGTGGAAGTCTTGCTTCTAATTGGTTATCAGCAGATTTTTCACTGATTTTTGTCGTTTTTCATTTTAAAAAGGCTTTGTGAAACGCCCCTCCGTTCTCAGATAACCAATCAGAAGCAAGGATTTCACTAGCTTATAACGAAAACTGTCATTTGTCACTGATGACAAGTTTTGTGAAACAGGACCCGGATCTGTGCGTTTTATAACTTACTGATCAGTAGCATCAACTGGTTTAGCGCTACCACCGTTGAGGAACCCACAATGACATCCATATCCTTGGTATTGAATTGGATTTTTCTTGGTTGTGCATTGTATCATAGCGGCAAACTGTAGAAACATCTCATTTGGTGCCATAGAGCCGCCCTCTAGCGAGTTGCCTGTTACCATGGTGAATAAGGAGACAGATAAGAAAGTATGAGCAACTATATATTTCTGTGGGTTTGCGCGTTCATGAATGATATCCGAGCTTAGATAGATATATAGATAGATAGATATGTTTCTTTTAAAAAAAGAAAATGAATAAACGAATGTATTAATTAATCGATAAATAAATGAATAAATGAATAAATGAATAAATGAATAAATGAATAAATGAATAAATGAATAAATAAATATATAGATAAGTAAATATATATACATTTATACACAACTAAAATAAGTAAAATAAATACCCCCTTGGGATGACATAAGTATGTCCAGGAAATCCAAAACTCGTGAGTCTTTCTTTAACTTACCCTTCGTTTGGCCAGCATTTCTAAAGACTGCTATTGGTACCACTATGGCAACCACTGTAGAAAGAAAGAAAACAAAAGTTTTAATTGATTGAGATTTCTGACTTAAGAAGTTAAGAATGATAATTAAATGAGTGTAATATTTTGGCACAAGGGGCTCCACAAGCTATAGCAAAAACTGGGATTTGGAAATCACCCTGAGAGAGAGAGAGAGAGAGAGAGAGAGAGAGAGAGAGAGAGAGGGGAAAGAAAGGAAGGAGGGATGGAGGGTGAGGACAGACAGAGTGAGGGGAGGGGGAGAAAGATAGATAGGGAGAGAGAGAGAGAGAGAGAGAGAGAGAGAGAGAGAGAGAGGGAGAGAGACAGAGAGACAGGGAGAGGGAGAGGGGGATAGAGGAGGAGAGAGAGAGGGAGAAGAAGACAGATAGATAGAGATAGAGAGAGAGAGAGAGAGAGAGAGAGAGAGAGAGAGAGAGAGAGAGAGAGAGAGGGTGTGCATGGTGGGGGGGGGGGGCGCTTGCCCCATCATACGGTTGACTCACTGTGACTGTCATACAGTTTCCAGTGTATAGTAGGCTGCCAAGAGGAAATGTGATAACTTCCTGGGATTACGTAATATTTCATTAATAGGATTATAACGCGAGAATGTGTCTCATAATTATGTGCTAAGATTCATATTCACCCTTATTTGTCTCTCGGTCTCTCAACCTCGTCCCTTGATGTCTCATCGCTTCGATCTCCACCCCACCCCCCCCCCCCTCTCTCTCTCTCTCTCTCTCTCTCTCTCTCTCTCTCTGTCTGTCTGTTTGTCTGTCTCTCACTCTCCCCCTCCCCCCCCCCTCTCTCTCTCTCTACCTCACAACACACTCTGTGAACTGTCTGATAATAAATAGTAACATCTCTTTACTATACAATTGGGCGATGGCCTTGACGTCTGCCCTTATGGGGGGGGGGGGTGGGGTGTATCTAGATTTCCTTTTATTAATTAACGAGTTTCTTTCATAATCAAATATTTTGTAAATTGAAAGTTTGAAAATCACAGTTATACCAATCTTGATATTTGCTTGTGAACATTTCTGAAGTTACATAATGCTCATGTATAACCAACAACAAAAAAGAAGAAAGAGATTGGTGAGAGTTTGAATAAAATCGATTTATTTGGATAAACAAAATGAAATATCGCACTGATGAAGTACTTAAAAGCGTCACTGTGATGTAATCTCAAACGACTCTAATTCAATTTGCTCCAACATACAAAGTGCGTGAAATAGTAATAAGTTTTTAAAACTTTCACTGCTGAGCAGAATATTTATAATAACATGTCGTTTTTAACAGGCGCGTCGGAAGCAGTTAGAGGGGGGGGGAACATTTCAGGGGGCTCACCTTCCAGGGGCAGTGACGTAATGAGCAAAAACGTTTAGAAGGGGGGGCAGAAGAAAAATCTGCATCACCACCACTCTTATACGTTAAATGCAGGCCCCGCGGAACATTTTTCAAAGTGAAGTAATAACGATCAGGTAGAGCGTAAATTGGCGTGGGGTCCAGAGCATGAGCCTCGGCAGGGGGTCAAGGGGCTGAGCCCCCGGAAGCCCAGGGTTTCTAGGTATTAAATTACGGTCAGATGAGCATATTTAGATACCTTATTTGTGACACTGGCAGGTCACTAATTGGCAGAGAATCGAGGGAGCAGAGCCCCCCCCCCCCCCCGGAAGCTCAAGGATTTCAGGTATTTAATTACGGTTAGATCAGCATCCAGGGGCCTTCTTTAAGGCTATTGATGTGATCCAGGGGACAGAGCCCCCCGGAAGCTCAAAGGTTTCAATATTTAACTACTGTCAGATGAGCATCCAGGGGCCGCCTTAGGGCCCTTGGTGAGGTCCAGAGGACAGAGCCCCCGGAAGCTCGGGTGTTTGAGGCATTTAATTACGGTCAGATGAGCATATTTTGATACCTCATTTGTGACATTGGCAGGTCACTTATTTTTTCTCTCTCTCTTTCTTTCTTTTTCTCTGTACCATACTTTTTTTCAAAAATTAAGGGGGGCTCGAGCCCCCGAGCCCAGCATTTTTGCAGACCATGACATAAAGGCTTCTAAATAAGCATATTTTTTCGTCCGACTGTACATTTGGGATTGTCTAATTTTCCAACAAACGCATAAAAAGGTATGACTTACACAAAAATTGAGAAAAAATACCGGAAAATCATGTCATTTCAGCAACATTTGTAAATCACTGATATCGAATAAGAAATAACCCCCCCCCCCCCCCCATCAGTAGACCAGCGTCCAGGAGCTCATGTATTCTTACCCCTATAACAAAACAGACATGCTTTCCCATTCTCTCACAATAATGTCCACGATATGCGCGTATCGCTATTATAAAAACGTCCATTGAGCATGCGCAATGTTTAGGAAATTTAATTCCTGCTAACTTTCCTTCTCTTTCAATGGAATTTTATATGTCATTTTATTCAGGTTTTTATTATTGTCATGTCCTTTTGGGTTAAAAATACAAACCATCTTTACTCTTTTATTGCTTTTTTTGGGGGGGGGGCCAAAATGCGTTTTGCCCCCCCCCCCCCCCCCACTTCCGGCGCCTATGGTTTTTAATACAGCCCCGAGGTAATTCCTCGTAGAGAAATTGAATTGATTTTTTTGTCGAAAACAAAATTCCCTATAAATAACACGCCACATTTGAATGACCAATTTCCCAATTTGATATTTTCCGTAATACGTCTAATCATTTTTCAAACTTTCAGAACTTTCTTTCGTATCTATCCAACTTTTTGTATATGTTTATCAATTTAAGTCTCTGCTATTTATGCGTTAAGATCCCTCAACTTGTTGCAAAGGTTGAATCGTCCTTTTTAATTGTGTTATTAGCCTGCACACTCTTAAAACGGGCCTATTTGAAAAATACAGTTTATTTTACCCGTTCCTTCTATTTTCTCATCTACTTATCTCCCCTTTATGGTGCATGTACATCATATTCATATATCCAACGTATCGAATGGTTCGTTATTTTTGCTCTTGTCAGCTTTATAAATGGCCTCGTCATGGTTTCATAAGACAACCCCGCATGGGATGACCAATCTACCTCGACTATCTGACTAATCAGACACATGCTATCTCATCTGTCTGTTAGATCTATCCACGTATCCAATTTCTTTTTAACCATTTTCAACACAACGAGTGTTTCAAAATCAAATTTTATGAATTATTATCTTTATGATCGGCTTTGAAAGAGTAATTCAAAACGGTCTCTTATGTGCATGTATAATTGATATCCTCGGTACAACTTCAACTTAGATCATTCAACACAAATTTAAACTCGCCATTATCGCTCATCTAAACAAGTCAGTGTATAGTTTGAATATTTTAAAATCCATTGTTCTTATGCAACATGGCGTCAGACTACATCTCTGTAAAAAAAAAAAAAAAAAAAAAAAAAAAAACACAACATACCTAACCTCGGTCTAAATAAAGACTATGCGCTTGTTTTAACAAACTTATTTTGATCATCAAATCAAAATTAAGTGAACTCTCAATTTACATTTATTCTAAATCACGGTATTAAATATCTATGATATCTAACTATTCAACATTCATTTGGTTTGCAATATAGTCGTTCTTTTTGTAAAGTTGGAGCATAACGTGACCCCATAGCACCCCCTCTTAGTGTAAGATGGCGAGCCAACTTAATTTAATTCATTGTGATGAGTTATAGATAGCATGGCATGTCCTTGGTAATAGCCTATCCCTGAGACTCTCTTTGAATATTCACAGCAGATATACAACCTGGTGATTAATCAAACGAAGTTCATTGTATTTTAAGACAGCTTGTAAAATTAAACTCATGTAAAGTAACATCTGTTTCATAACAATACACGGAAGTTAATCATTACCCCTATCCAGGCCCCTGTGGCCTCTATTCGTTTGGCATCCTAACAACATTTACCTTGAAGGATCCAAGAAACTAAAAATATACTTTATCTGAATGTTTAATGTAACTTTGGTAATGAATATCCACTACAAGCAGAGAAAAAGGAAACTTTCATACTCCTCTGAAGAAGTTTGGCATTAAGATTACAAATATAACAGATCCCCCTAAAAGAAGCGTGCTTCTGTTTTCAATTGTCCTTGAATGCAGAGTGAATAGAGGAGATGGTTCTTTCATTTCGTTAAAAAAATGATTATATCAACATTCTTAGAACAATAAGTCCAATCCGCGGTATATCTTTAGAATAATCAAAAAGTATTTTGTAAAGATGCTGTAACTGAATAAACATTTTAAGCATTGACAATAATTATGCAAACTTGGGCATCAACAAATCCTCATCGAATTCCTTCTTAGGACTAATAGCAAACTTAAATGTACTCTGTAAACTTGATCACGAACATACTTGTCAGTATTTCGTTACTTGTATAATTCATTTGTTCTATTATATATTGTATTACTGTATGGTTTATATATGTCATTTAATTTGTGGGTATTTGAGTGGAAAATAAATAAAATCAAATAAAAAAAATAAAAAAAAAAAAAAAATCGCAATTACATCAACCAAAATTATTTGAATTTCCCCGTTATCTGATTATGAGATTCCATAACAGATTTTGTGTCAGTTGATTAAATCTAGTTAAAAGATGACTGAAATGATATACTGCTGTGAATCAAGAACATCAATTAGGAGAAGTTCAGTAACTCTATTTATGGCATTGGGTTGGTCATCAGCACTCAGCATGAGAGTTAGACGGAAATATCCTTGTCGTAAAATTAATCACTCAACCTGGTTTTTAAAATATTTTGTATACCTCTTTAACAGCAAAACTGTGTAACCACAAATGTGAAATAAATATGAACAGAATATTTTGGGAAATTGAAATGAGTTACTTTATTTCTTTAACATCATATTTGTGGTTTTAGGGAATGATTATTATTGCTCCATTTCAAATTGAGTAAAGAATTGAAATCTGCATTTAACTTTTAAAATGTTTATACCGCAAAGTTCGAATCATGCTAAACATTATATAAACTGAACACCATATACATACTACTGGCCGAGTTGGATTGTCACAAATCGTTTAAAACAAATTAAATCGGAAAGTTGAAATCTTATTACAACTGAACACTGAAAGGGGGAGTAGATAAATAATAAGTAGAGATCGTTGATAATGGAATAATAATCTCTATAATGACTGCTTACCGCACTTACTAGGTTTACCTTAGAGCAATGAATTTAATCCAAAGATTATTTCTCAACACTATTCTTTAAAATCCGTACATGTATTTATACACAACAATTTGTATTATACTATCATGATCATGATCACATGCACAATTACTACCATTAAAAGTCGCAAAACGAGGCATCACAATATTCTCATATCAATATTACTCTTATTCCAATATGAAAAAAAGAAAAGAAACAAAAACACCTAACGAATACTCACCCCACCTGCCCTGATATATGTATATACATTATTATCATACCCCACACCAAAAAAAAAAAACATGATAAAGGGCTTTACAAATTATTCACAGACGCTGAAAATACTTATGATATTAGTTCAAATTTCGATTTTCAACATTCATTTTCTTCCATTGTTGTTGTGGTCATCTTAAAATACTTAAGTATGCATATGTAATGACTCACAAACAGTTTTAAGAGCACATTAACAGTTTCAACCTAAGAAAGAAGGCATCAATCCTAAAAAGCAAAGGTCTCGCTTGTGTCGAGCATGCCTTATATAAACCAATACAAAATAGATATGAGAACGTCAACGAATACACGAAGACATGTATGAAGCTATAAACATTAAAGGCTAAATACCTGAAACAATACACTTATAACATGAAATTATATAGAGTATGAATACTTTAGACTCAATATAATATACTTACCAACAATGACAGACACGAATACAGCAAACACTGCCCATTTTTTTGTACAAGCCATGATAGTTGTTCTTACTCACAACATGAAATCAGAAAGACTGTCTTGAATCACCAACAGACCTTCATTTATAATACCCCCAAACTGACTCATTAGAAGTTCAGTTTAGAAAGTAGCTAATTGAATGAGTGTCTCCTCATAGGGGGCTCATGATGTCACCTTTGATTGGTCGGTCGTTGCTAAGCAACAAGAGGCTGTAATGCTGATACGGAAATGTAAGGGGAAAATGCTGACGTTCAGGGGTTCAATTTTTAGGGAGAGGTTTGATTTTTTCGTCCAAATTTAGATTTCTTTTACGTTTAAGGTTTAATGACGTAAGGCACTTTGACTATCCTCATAAGTTCACTCTCAAACCCAATATTTTTACATGGAGTGTAAATTAAATTTAAATACATTTTTTGTAATAGGAAGGGTGGAGAGGGGGGGGGGCTCTTTGCAATGAGAACAATATACTAGTGTTTATTCGCCACATACATGATATAAACGCGTTATTTTATGTCTCTTTTTTTGCTTAAAGCCCCTCTTAAGTGCTGGGAGCCCCAAAAAAGTTGATGGCAAAATTGCACTTAAATTATATCATAATGTGAAAGATGATGTCATTTAAGATACATTTCTGCAAGGATTTTCAAAACAATTGTGTTTGAAGTCCAATATTGATGAAAGAATACAAAATTTATGTTTTCTGCGTACAAAAGAAAACCGTAATTGTGTATTCCACTTTTATCAATATTTGTCTTCAAAAACATTTTTTTTTTTTTTTTTTTTTTTTTTGGGGGGGGATCTTTGCAGAAGTGTGTCACATTATGATACAATTTAAGTGGAATTTTGCCATAAAAATGTTTGGCGAATTTAGGGCTCCCAATACTTTAAAAGGGCTTTAATTTTCATACATGATTATAATTGAATTACACTACGATTGTTATATAATTTACAAAGCATAGAGCGAGAAAGTTTTTGTTTCCCCTTTAGGTTATTAAAGTTAGGAAATATGCAAATTTGAAGTTTAACAAAAGGTAGAGGTGTGAAAATTTTAATCATCGAAAAATAGATAGATATTTTTTTTTATCTATTTATGATATATGTTTTTGAATTATTTGTTAAAGATGAAATGTGAATTAGTGTAGATCACGTCAACGTTGAATATCTAGCTCCATCATGAGAGAAGATTTGGCCAAACCTGATATCAATTATGGATCCAATTCAGTTTTAAAGGTAAAGACCAGTATTGGAAACACCCAATTTCAAAAAATGAAATGGAAGCTCTCATTACCAATCATGTAAAAGAATATGTTTTGACTAATACATGATGATAAAAAATTTGCCGGGAAACCGCCTACTAATTCATATATTTGGTAAATTTGTTTCTCTCATGGTCTGTGAGAGATATAAGGTAGTCCCATATACATCTTTCTGTGTATAGTGCTTGTAACTTTACGAAGAATGGGCCAAATTTCTTATCATTTTGATGAATCCAGAACCTTGCAGATGCTAGATGATCAACCTTTTCTGATCGATTCCACGTTTCTTTCACAATGCAATCGCATGACCATAACTGGTCTTTACCTTTAAGTACTCACCAGCTTTCTATATAACATTGATATACAATTATGTGCGATATAATGCTAACGATTACGGAAAAAAAATGTTATTCTAAAATAGCTATCAAAGCCGTAGAAAAGTGAAGTTCAATTGGGATAATACAAAGGTGCAATTTTAAAGTTGAGTTTAATGGAAAAATGTGGCATGACATTAATCTACCCTCTCAGCCCTCTCAACTCAGGTGAAGTAAATTGACAGAGGCGTAACAGGAGGGAGTGTGGTGGGCTGGTGGTGCTGCAGCCCCACCCCCCCCCCCCCCCCCCCCTCTCGAAGATTTTTTAAAGTTCCAGTATTCGAGAAACCGCCATTTTATATTTAGGCATCGAGGCACCTGAACATTGTACTCGAATATATCATTTCTGTATCATTTCTAGTGTACGTTGATGAGGAAATGACATTTGAAATATATTGCACTGTCTGTTTTTGCTCGCTCGTAGAATTTAGAAATAGGATGGTTTGGGGTAGCAGGATGCATGAATATCCTCTTATTCGGGCTGCAAGGTAACTGAATTTCTTCTGATGTGGCAGTGAGGGGCCCAAATTTATGAGACCCTTATCTAGTGAAATTTGATGACGAAATACAACTTTACCATAATAAGTGACATTGCTGGCTAAAACCCATTTGATTTCGGGCAACGGAATGTCCGAATATCCTAATATTTAGGCGGCAAAATGTGCTACCGTAGGCATGATTGGAAGTTATTAATTTAACGAAATTTTGTGTATTTTTTTTAATAGATACTATATTTCATTTACTATGCACTTAACAATTCGAAACTACGTCTAAGATCTTCCTGTCTCCATTTCTCTGAAATCTCTAAGAACCCCGACATGTAACCCTTCCGGCCCCTAATTCCTTTCTTTAGCCTCTTCCTGATGACTTATAAATTTATGAATCATTAATTATGTATCCCCCCTCTACAATCCTTCCATCTGTCCACCCACACAAACAGCCACATAGCACATTCTCTCTCTCTCTCTCTCTCTCTCTCTCTCTCTCTCTCTCTCTCTCTCTCTCTCTCTCGTTCTCTCTTACTTTTTGTCAGTCTGTATGTCTGTCTCTCTCTTTTTCATTCATTCTTCCCCTCTCTCGCTCTCTCTAATTTGTTCTCTCTACTTCTCTCTGTTTGTCTGTCCAGGGAGGTGAGCCTTTAAAGTGCCTGGTCTATCCTGCTTTCTGTAACTCTCTGTCTCTCTGTGTCTCTCTGTCTCTCTCCAAATCTCTCTCATTCTCTCCTGTCGTTCCACTCTTTCACTTTCTCTCCATCTCCCTTTTCTCCTTCTTAATCACCTCTATTATCCTTCTTCCTGTATACACACACTTCTGCCATTTACATGAAACTTTAAAGGTAAAGACCAGTTATGGTCATGCGATTGCATTGTGAAAGAAACGTTGTGGAATCGATCAGAAAAGGTTGATCATCTAGCATCTAGCATCTGCAAGGTTCTGGAATCATCAAAATGATAAGAAATTTGGCCCATTCTTCGTAAAGTTACAAGCACTATACACAGAAAGATGTATATGGGACTACCCTATATCTCTCACAGACCATGAGAGAAACAAATTTATCAAATATATGAATTAGTAGGCGGTTTCCCGGCAAATTTTTTATCATCATGTATTAGTCAAAACATATTCTTTCACATGATTGGTAATGAGAGCTTCCATTTCATTTTTTGAGAGGGGGGGGGGCGTTTCCAATACTGGTCTTTACCTTTAAGCGAACGTTTGACACACATAACAAAATAACAAAACTCACAATTAAAATGTTTTGCGATTAAAACCTCAAATTTATAGATATAAAATCAATTATATTCAAAATATATATTTCATTGATTGCTAAGCGGTATTATTATGGCACAGCATTTTAAGGTATAGTATGTACCTATAGGCCTACTTATTAGCCATATATTATATTATATTTTCAATGTTTTATTAACTTTCCTGTTTTCTCCGTTTTCCATCGAAATCTAGACGTAAATGAATAGAAAACATTTTGACACCCTGTTCTTTCAAGTCTTACATTTACTTTTTGAATCGATTTGTTATTAAATGTATTTTGTTTTCATTTACTTCTGATGTTCTATCCCTTTAATTGTTTTAACTTGATATTGTATTTAATTTTATCTCATTCCATCACTATCGTACGGTAATGACTATTACTTTTTGACACAGTTATTTTAATTACACACAGGCACTTAAAAATCTCTATTTCAACATTTCTAGAAGTTTATAAATCATATATATTAAAATGCTCTGAACGCAAGCAAATAATCCATTATCGGACTTGTTTGAAATTAAATCCAATCGATAAAAGTTGAGTTAATTATGAAGTACATTACAGTATATGGGATCCCTCATTAAACATAATTATACACAATCTAATCTTAAGATTGGACAAAGTAATTTGTCAGATGATAATAACAAATATGATATTTCATTAAATAACGCTATTTACAGAAGAATATTAATATAATTAATCTCAATACTAAGCTACATGAAAAATTGACGTCATAATAATTATAATTGGGAATCACAAATATTTCGGGCAATTTTAGTTTTTATTTAAACCAATATCAGAACACGGAGAAATATTAATGTGTCCCCACATTAATGTAAGGAGATTTTGACATAAATTTTCCACTGATTTTCAGAAATCTGTATCATAATTATGATTGCATATATTTATTTAAATTGATTAATTGATATGAACGTAAAGCACACACAGTGGATGACATGGTTCGAAAGCGTAGTTCACGTATAGTAGACATTTCATGAACCCTAATAAGCTGGTTGCATAGTTGGCACATTCTGTACAAGGTATGTTCCATATTTTATCAAGTGTATAACGGAATTGGATTATGGGATTGTGAACACGAATTGATACAAAAATATAATTTAACTTGATACTTTGCCTGTTCAAGCCTCAAGTAGAGCTATCATCCTGATGCAGTCATCATATATACGACAATTTTAGATGAGGTCTATAACCATGGTAACGCATGGGACAAACTAGCTTGGAATTAAACAAAATAAAAACGCCATAAAACACACTTTTATTCAATGAGTGTTTTGCACACGATTAATTGGGCAAAAAGAATTTTCATTTTCGGTTTAACTTAATAAAATTTGGAGTGGACTTTAACATATTATTATTATTATTATTATGGGTTTTAAATTTTCATGAAACGACAGGAAAGTATTAATAAAGGACAATCAAACAAACTATTCTAGATAAACGGGTCATTGAAAGAAAGATTATTTGTATTCAGGTGGAGAGAAAAGAATTACATCCTTGCAGTTTAAATGTACAATGACATGTATATATAAGTTACAAGAGTAGAATTCAGCTTAGTACATGATACATTTGATTCAATGTTTTCTGGGTCTATAAAACTCTCTCCATGAGTCTTTAAAAAAAAATCTTTTTTTTACTTTCCTGCATGCTGACATGATGATTTACCCACACCCTTATGCTTGGAATTATAATGTGGTTCATTATCAGCAAAGCAATGGGCCACCGTAGCATCACATTTACACAGCTCGTATTTACACGTCTCCGTGTGAGGATCGGAAGCTGTATCAAAGAAAAATAACAAGAACAATAGATGAACGAAAGATACTAGGGGTTGGGGGGGGGGGGACTCAAACCCTAAACAAATTCTTCAAGCACCCTCCTCCACAGTTTTTCGTGGCATGCACATGCAGAAGCCCCAAAGCTAACCCCCCCTCCCCCCCCCCCCCCAACAAAAAAAAGCTCCTTGTGTGTGGAGCCCTTGTGCCCTCCCGAAGCCACCCCTTGTAAAAACGAAACATGGTAACCATGGCTTTTTTAAATTAATATCCACATTACCATCCACCATGGTAAACATGGTATCAAACAATCAAATTCGATAATTTCATTGTTTGATACCATAGCTACCATGGTTACCATGGTGGATGGTAGAGTGGACAAAAAACCATGGTTACCATGGTTCTTACATGTAGCTAGTACACCATCACTGCATGCTCGCGTCATAGATTCACTAGGCTCTGTGTGCTTTGAGTCCTGAATAGTCGAGACAAGCTAGCTATGGTTATTTTGTTATCACCCCCTCTACGATGTACATGATGTTCTGAACAAGGAGTTCTAACATTGATCTATTGATGATCCCTTGAAAAGGCCATTTTTATAATAAGCACCCCTAAACTTTTAGCTTAATGAATCATATATCTGTATCATTGCTGTACCTGTTGCATATCTAAATCAAATCCGAGTCTTTTATCGACAACCATTAACTCAAGGTGGGCCTATACCTTAATACACATCAATAAACACAAATTCTTTAAGCATATACTATTGTATAGCCTATAACACCTAGGCTATTACTATAACTGTAACTTGCATTAACCAATATCTTTCTACATTTCCATTTGAGAAAGGAAAACAAACTAAAACAACAACAAACAATTAAGCAAAACTTGTTCTATATAGTGCATAATTGATGTTTATACTTACTGCATGTCATGGTCTTTGCCCCATTCTCTGTAATCTTCTTGTAGCCATAACTCTGACCAAAGGTATCACCAGCACAAACACCTTCACGAACAAGTCCGTCATAACACTGGTTATGTTTCATACAGCATCTGCAACGAGAAGAGGTATTAACAGTACATAAAAAGTCAGGTTTCGTACGATTGGGTATACAAGTTATGATGTTACCCCGGCTTTGCTAGGTCACCGATTTTGGTGTGCACATCATTCAAGGAATTCCTTCCTACACATTTAACACCTGGGTGGAGTGTGGCAGTTGTAGATTAATGTCTGACCAAAGGACAATAGTCCGGGAGGGGACTCGAAGCGCGAACCATGTGATCCACAGTCCGATAACGTATCCACTAGTCCACGACGCCTCTACAGATTAAGACAGTATCAAAGACTGACTTGGAAAATGTGGACAGTTTCCCTGTCGTCTTTGAGGGTAAATCTTTTTGAAGTAGAAAAAGCCTTTATGAATAAAATTATGGCCACCCAATTCCAATAATGCTCCATCTTGTGTTGTTGTCTGATGTATCACTTTATTGTTTTATCATTTTACCTTATTTTGTACTCTTGATGGATTTATACTGTTATTCTTTCACGATTGTATTCTGTTTTGTATATGTTATTGGAACTGAATAAACTGAGTTGAATTGAATTGAACATCAGATCGGTCACGCTAAAATGTCTGGACCGAATTTCATTTCGAGTCTGCCCCTGAAAACGATTCATTAATTCCTGGGTGCATTGAATTAATTAGTTTAAAAGGTATACATGTATGTACTGCAACCTGTTCGAATTCCGCCAAATTTAAATTCCCTTACTTGTGCAGAAGTTAGAGTGTTGTAAGATTAATGATTTTTATTTTTTTTGGAAAATAAGATCGGACAATGAATACTTTTGAAAACTGCACGGACTAATAATCATGATGTCTGTTGCCTCAAAAATGAAACATAGAAAGAGCCTGGCACTCTCTTTGGAATTGTGCATGGGCCCATGGGGTATTATGTTTCCACATCCTTTGTACACCCAACGAACTTTCCAAAGGCATTGTAGATGTTATACACAACGACCTTGAAGTTCATGTGGCCACGTCGCGAATTTCCTGTTTTTTTATTAACATGGTTTGTGTTATTTTGTGAGTCAAATCGATTTTCAGTGCCGAATAATATTTTTTACGACAACCATTAACCCATAACAAATATTTGAGAGAGAACACGAAACCAAACCATTTGTGGATTTGGGTGGGGTTGGGATGGGGGAGGGGGGCATTTCCCTCCGACCAGCCCAATACTGATGTCGTACCATAAGTAGTTAAGTACATAGTAAGTGCACAATAAAAGTGTTCCCCCGTCATTGTGCCTCCCCGGCAGTAATTTAACAACTTTTGTTGTTGCTTTTTTTCCCCAGTCAGAGAATTTTCAGATTCTTGTGATATCTGTTTGTCACGAAAGATTCTGACGTATTCGTTGAGTATGCTTTAAATCACACAACGAAATGATGTCTAAAATTTTTAAAAAAAAAATCATTACTATTCAGATTTAGATTTACGTTGTTGGGACTCAATAAACAAAAATCACGTTTTAGGGTGGGGGGATAACAATTCGCAAATCACAATGAATTTGAGATCAACGTCTGAATTTACGACAAGGTGGATTGGGATTGGATAGCTTTTTCAAACTGAGGTCATGGCGAAATGCTATTTTGTAAAATTGTAGAGCACTCATGATCATAAACGCAATGGCAAGGTTGAATTTGAATACAATACAATTCATGAGACCTCTGTAGAGGTACACTCATTGTAGGCAAGGTCAACAAACTTTGGTAGAGAAATAAATCAAGTGACTTCCTGTTATTGAATCGAACTAGAAACAGATATATTCGCCTTTCCGTTGTATACATCTGTGTTAATCGGACTTGTATTAAACTGTTTGAGAGCTAGGAAGTAAAGCAAGCTCAATATGTCCCGAGAAGGAAGAATAAAGGTGAAACATAACCACCAACGGATTCAAATATCTTTCTCAATAAGATGAGTTTCGATAGAAATTACGGATTGAGTTTCAGAAACACACTTAAAAAAACAAAAAAATCACAAAAGATGTAAATCTATGTTTCAGCGCATTTAGTGATTACTTTTTGCTTGAAATTTTCCACTGCGAGTATCAAGAAGATTTTTTTTTTTTAATAAGACTGCTAATAAGATAATAGGCCTATTATCTTAGTTAAAATGATAAATAGGCAAAGTACATCGATTAAAACAAATTAAGAATGTGTTAGATCGGATATTCTGAATCATTGGACATAAGATATAGGCTATTTGAAGTTTAAAGCAAACAATTATTCCATTTGCTTTATTTTGCCATCGTTATCTCAGGATGTGGAGGTGTAGTTGTACGGTAGTTCATTAATTGTCTACCAATCCGAGAGTTGAGGGTTCGAAGCCCAGCACGGCACTGATTTCCTTTGGTAAGACATTAAATCCACCCTATACAACTCTCTACACAGGAGTAAATGGATACCTGACATATGCTGGGGGTACTAATACATACTGGGAGTGTTTCACAAATACTAAGATCAACTTTAAGTTGGACTTAACTATGTCAGGCCGTTCATGCCACTGTTTGCTCTCACCATTTACTGGCATTGGTCTATCAAGGGACGTACAAATAGTGGTCACAAATCTACAGAATTTTTTTTTTGATATTTCATTATTAAAGGAAAAAATATTATCTAAGAATCATAATAACCGTGAGAGCAACTAGTGGCATGAACAGCCTGCCATAGTTAAGTCTAACTTAAAGTCGTTCTACCGGTAATCCTTTGTGAAACACTCCCCGGGGCTCGTAGGAAGAGCAGTACCGGTATGGATACTGATGTGGCTACCCTGGGCCTGGGTAAATGAGACCCAATTATTATATCATGATTATCATTATCGCATCTCTGTAATCAACACAGCCTGCTTACCATGAGCCGTATAGATAGTAGATCGTGCTTGCACATCACCCGTAATGTATATTAAAAATAACCATCAGAGTAAACATCCCATTATTATCTTCAATGTCATCTTTATCTTTATGTTTCAGTTATTGGTTAGCGGTTATATCAGATCAAAGTACAATGAACGGAATATTGGGGTCATGACCTTAAAACGTGTAAAACGTTGATAGTATTTAGTATATATTATAAACGTATTCCATATTAGCATTGTATTTCGAAAGATGTTAAAGCCCCACTGTCCTACTTGTAGCTACTTGCTCCCTCTATATAGAAATCTTCCCCAATCGGTGCCTGTTGGTCCCCCATGATCCTCTTTTTCTTATGTTAGTTGAGAGCTGAGTTAATGAGATAGCCACCTGTCAGTGACCTCGCTGTGTGGTCTAATCCCTTCTGGCCCAGTAGTATTGACGGTCTTTAAAGCTTTGGCATGGATTGACTATGTGACAAAAAGAATTATGTATGCTGAGGTTTGAGAACCTCTACAATCTTAACACAATTAAAAAGCTGAATATTAAAAACAATGGCTGCAAGAAAAACCAATGAACGTATGGAATATTACACAAACGTGTGTAGGAATTCTCATTATATTAAAGTACAGGATAGTTTCTACATGTTGGAAAAAATAACACATCAATGCCGTCTGCAATACCAGTCAAACCTTTTTTTAGCGACCATAGAAAGACCTCCTGCCTCTTAAGGAACATTAATCATTTCTTATTCAAACATGCACTAAATAAACCTGTACATACCGGCCATTTTCTTCTCTCCCTTGGGCAGTCTTATTACACACAGGTTTCATTGTACAATAATAAATCATATATGATATTTAAACTCTAAATCCCTAGCCGTATTTAATGTTTGCTAGTTGTCACATACCTATTCAAAAATAAGGATTGCATTCGTCCTATATGTGCAGAGACAGAGTAAACTTTTTGCATTATTGTCGTTCTGTATTTCGACTTTCCAGTCACCCTTTAATAATCGGTAAGTTACTGAACAATGGATTAGACTTTGATCCTTGATTCTGGGGTTCAAAAAAGTAGATGTTGGTTAAATATCTACAGGGCTTTGACTTCAAAAGACCCCACTTATAGGCACAATCAGGCAAATCAAAAGACACCGCTTATATAGGCACACCCAGGGAAGGGCAAACATGTGAGGAGGGGGAGAAGGAGGGGGGGGGGGGGGAGGGTTATAGAGTATTGGTCCCATTATTGCTTTTTCTGATGGGTCTCTCCCGGTAAGTTTCCAAAATAGCATCATTGTTCTCATCATGATCATCATAATCATTATCATCCGAACAATGATAGACGAGGAGATGAGAATGTTCACCCACGTCAGTGCAAGCAGACAAGGGGGTGTTTCACAAAGATTCTAAGTTGGACTTAACAATTATGGAAAGCCGTTAGCATCTTGGAAAATATTCTGCAAAAGTTATTTAGAAGGCAATTTTTTTTTAAATTTAAATCAATCATATTTTCTACTTTCAAGGAGATGACATGTTTTTGAAGTGGAATTAATGAAAAGTCTAAAAAAAATCGAATTTTCGCTTTTGAATATATTTTATTTTAAGGCTACAAATGGCAGTCCATAATTTTTAAGTCCAACTTAGAGTTAACATTCGACTTATGATCTTTGTGAAACACTCCCAAGGTGATACTAGTAGTCTACGTTGTTGTTGTTGTTGTTTTAGTTTTAAGGGCGTGTGTCATTCAATTATGAATATTTACGCCGAATTCAAGTTTTTTAATAATTTTAAATAATTTTAAATGGACTGACTCTGTAGTCTTTAGTCAGACTGTAACTATTCATTACTCACTTATCAATCTGATCCACCGGCACGATTCCATCAGTAGGACCGTTCTTACTGCAGTAGCATCCATAGTTCTGGAACTTGCGAGCACTGATGAGCCAGCCTACCTTAGCATCTACCCATTGTATCATTCGGCCAATGTCCATGTCGCTACATTCCACTGATAATAAGAGGAGGAAAACAATAACTCATCTTTTAAAACAGATGTCTTCTTTTACGATACACGGTTATATTATTTATCATTTCTTTTGACAATTTTAAAATCTCCTCCAAATTCTTTCTTTACATTTTATTTTGTGTTCCACGACTTCTCTCTTTCTTTCTCTCTTCCCATCTTTCCTTCTCCCTCACCTTGTATTTATAGCAAATTGAGAATAAACCATACCTCTCCTTATCTCTCTCACACCCTCTTCAATTCCCCACTCCACCTCTTCCTCCTCTTCTTCCCACGCCCTTCTTCCCCCCCCCTCTCTCTCTCTCTCTCTCTCTCTGTCTCTCTTTCTCTCTCTCTCTCTCTCTCTCTTTCTCTCTCTCTCTCATCTCATGAAGTAGGATGATGTCATAGAGAGCTACTCACCTGTTGAAATACACATCAATGACAGCGCGACGAACACGAATAAACCCAACCGTTCCATGGTGATCTATGAAGAAAATGAAATAAAAATACAAATTATAAAAGACTATAACGCAAATGAGCAAGTTATTTTTTCTCACCTACTATTACTATCTCAACAGATTAGAGGTGTGGTGGTCGAGTGGATACGTCGCCGGACTGTCGATCACAGGGTCCCCGGTTCGAGTCCCGCCGCGGCACTAATGTCCTTTGGCAAGACAATGATCTACATTTGCCACACTCAACCCAGGTGATGTAAATGCGTACCTGGCAGGAATTAATTTTTGAAATTGAAATGCTGGAGCGCTGTAACGGCAGCTAGGCTAAAGCCGGGGTAATAATTTTTTAAAAATGCGCCTCGGAATAGAATTTCTAGATAGACGGCGCTATAGAAATGCCTATTATTATTATTATTATTATTATTATTATTATTATTATTAATCTGCACGTTTGGAGCCTCGTACTCTATTTCATGCTTCATAATATTCCATGAAGCCTTGAGCCTAGCCTAACTGTGTTAAGTCTGGCTATGTCAAATAAGATGAACAGCTATTTTGTACAGAGTGTAGCCTACAGTCACACCGTTCAGACCATTCTTTGCGTGTTCTGACTGGAAAGGGTCTGTGCCTTGAAGGTAAACAGACCACAAGGTAATACATGTATTACACATGCATCCACCTGTCAGCTAAGTAGATCGCCAAGGATAGAATATCCGGTTTGGACTTAAAAATCGAAGGAAAAAAGAGCGCTCTAGGAATTTCAATGGAAGGTTGATCATTATAGAAAGAACCACCAAAAGGTAGATTATTGCTACTAAGAACGGGATGAAGGTTTTGAGGATTATCTTCTTCATCTCCACGTCCGTCTGTAGGCCTACAATAAGCACTAGCTACAATCCACACACATCGCAGGAGTGATCAATAATGTACGCAACACCTTCCCGCCACAACTTGTTGCTATGGAAACTAGAATATCAACAGAGGGCTTCTTAGCAGGTTGCCGCATATATATCATTTTATTCGATTCATAAATCATCAATAAGTATCTAGCAACGGTAGTGAAAAAGTAGTCAAATATAAACAAATAATAAATTATGTGAAAAGCTCACACGGATCAAACGATGTAATATCCTGGCTTGAAGCAGAAAATATAATGTATGCTGTAGCAGCACACATGACATGACCTCACATGAAGAAGAATATAAATTATGTACATGTTTGTTTTGTTTTCTTTTTTTTGGGGGGGGGGTTATCAAAATATGCTATTTCATATCATAGCTCAGAGTAAATCAACCACTGTAAAAGGGTAATATATCTTATTCTTCATTTGCTCTTGAATAGGATATTCATGTGGTTTGTAGAAAAATTAAAAAAAACGCTTCTGTACTCCAGATTTTGGAGATAAATACACCTTTTCTGTATCTGCATGGCAATTTACATTCTGTATGATACTAACAAGTTCCACAAGAGATTTTGAATATAGGACAAATAAACTAAAATTTCATGTTTAAATATCCTTTATCATGTCTATGCTTTATCCACCCAAAAGACGTACATAACATCGAATACATCGATCTACAGGCAGTCACGTATTCAGAGACAATAAAAATAGCTATTGTTTATTTTATCATTTCATTATCAGAACATTGCACCCATCCCTGCAATCTCGACATGATTGAGGTCATTCAAATTTGATCTCGATCAGGATTTAAGTTTATTTATAAAACAACATTTTGTATGCGCGTTCCAGACACAGTTATCATCTGTAATTGAATGGTGCTTGTTTTATTGTTTGTTTATAATATTACAGTTTAAAATATCACTGTGAGTTTTTCCATTACAGAAATAGGACAGTATATATGTTATTCCTTATCATCGTTATTTATTCATTTATTTTTGGAGGGAGGTTTGCGGTTTGCCAACGAGGGCATTGTCAAATATAGGATTATATACAATAACGCTTGAATAAAAACACTTTAAAAAATGAAGGGCATCGTGTTGAATCTTACCCTGCCCCCCTCCCATCTCTCTCTATCTCGCTCTCTCCTTCCCTTTCTCTTTCAGTCTATCTATCTGTCAGTCTGTCTGTCAGTCTGTCTCTCTCTCTCTCATAATCTTCCTCTCTGTTCATTTTGACCTACCATCTATCGGATCTCTCTTTCTCAGTGAGAGAGAGGAGGTCACTCATTACATTCTTCTATTTGAGTCCATGTTACGTAATTATTTGACTTGTTTGACGAAACATTCAACCTCTACAATGATAATGGTTTACCGTAGCAAACGAAGCAAATATTTCAACATGCAAAGAAAAGATTGCAAAGGGTTTAGTTTTATGTTTCCTACCTAAAACCTACACCTTGGAAATTTCTACGAAAATTTTAGAACAGTCCGCTGCGTTTGGCTTTTAAAATTGTGTTAAAGATGTATATTTCAAAGTTCAAAATAACATACCTGCCATTATATTTATCATTGTTAGAATATACTGTGTCAAACTTTACAGTACGTGGTCGTGAAAATTGTATGAAATATATTTTTTAAAACTTGAATTTGAGAATGAGCCCTCTCCGTACCAGCTGATGTTCTGGAGTCATCAAACTGATTAGAAATCTGGCCCGGTCTCGGCAAAGTAACTAACAAGCACTGTACACAGACAGATATATATATATGGGACTATAAAAAAGTGGCATAAAAATCGGGTCTCATTTTTATGCTGTTTCTTCACTTATAAATATGACGGCATTTAAAGAGCCATGCTTTTCAGGGAACATTTTGTTCTCTGATGTTTCCACACTTGCATAATAGCAATGAGAACGCTCACAAATTATTTTTCACCTCTCCCCAGAACTCAACTTTCTCTTTAAACCATGAAGAACAATATTGTATTATCATTATGTACACGCTTAATCTATATATATATATATATATATATATATATATATATATATAATAAACCCTTTGATTCATACTCTTTAATTTATCTCTCTTTATTTTGATATTCATGCCAACCCCTCGTTCAATACTCGTGAACATAAACTGAATCGAAATGAAACATATCGAAGAGAATTGTCGAACAGTACAGTATACGCACTACAACATATAAACATGATATTAGAATGAATTGAGAACTAATTTAGGAACATATATAATTCATAAAGATGCTACCCGTACATAAAAGCCTATACTGCACGTCAGATCAGCTCACCTAAATACCAGTTTTCTAGAGCGAATCTGCTTATTAGCCGTTATCACAGTCATTTGGCAAATGCATGAATATATATCCGGGTGTATTATGTATAAACAAAGAGATACCAGCAACAAAGATGTCATCACCCGGTACCTAAACACATGGAATCTCATAAAATTACACGAACTATATATAAACAAAACTAAGTCCAAGTAGATGAAACATAATAAACGTATATATCAAATGTAAAAAACAGTTACCTGAATCGATGGGCAAATTGTTCACGCTTCACTATGAATTGAAAATAGCGTCACCGTGCAATATCTACGTTGACGCCATTTTAAAGCTAACTCTCTCTCTCTCTCTCTTTTCATCTCGATACGTTTTATACCTCACATAGAAACGCACAGAAAACACAATATAATACGTCATTGCCTGAATTGTTAACTTACCCAGTATACGCAGCGCTGCTAATCTATGTGTGGAAGCAGTGAGGCAGAGGAGGGACAATGGGACCGAGAGATGAATACTTGCTGCCTGCCTGCCTGCCTGGCTGGTGTTGACTCCTATCTGAAAAAGTTTGTGACCTAAAACTAGTTTCGGTTCAATACTGAAAGCTGACATGCATGCTATTGTGGTTTTTCTGGTTTTCAGGAGGTATACATTTATCGCTGAAAGAGAAGGACACTTCCTTTTAAACTTATAGCTGAAATTAATGACCTCGTTTTTTGTTTGTTGCTATATAGTTGGAATTATTTTGCTAACTTGGTTAGGGTTTTGGTTAGACACTATTTCAAACTGGTATAGGGTTAGGGTTAGGGTTAGGATTATGATTAAAGGTCGGACGATATTCCAAACTAATATAGCTATACCTCTAACCATGCATGGATTCAAGTCCAGTCTATAGATGCAAAGATAATGAATTTCGTTATCATATCTGTTTTCAACTTTCAAAGGAGAGGGGTAAGGGACGCGTTTCATGAATCATTGATTAACTGATTGTTGTTTTTAAGGAGTATATCAAAGAAAGTTGTTTTTATAGTTTTAGTATCTGTATGAGATCCATGATCTCCTATGGTAAGCAAATATGCAAGCATGTGGCAGTTACTAATGATGTTCATACAGAAAGATGATGACGTGGATCCTAATCAAATGATTGGTTGAAAGCGTACACGTAACCAGGCATTTATTTTGCCTAACGCGTAATTTGGATAATGACTGGTCATTATCCAATGGTAATGACCGGTCATTATCAAAATCATGTTATATAACTTTATTTCATAAAACAAATAAAAGATCATCTTATAAAAGAAATAATACACATTCTGTTCGGGCATTAGTAAAATTACTCACACTCGGTACCTTCAAAACAGTCCTAAAACCCTCGATTAGACTGTTCCAATTAGTGTACCTCGTGTGGGTAATTGTTACTAATGTCCTAATGCTGTGTATTATTTTGTATAATAAAAAATCCTCCAACTATTATTGTTTTCAGGAGATATAAAAAGGGATGTATAGATTGTCACAATAATTATCGGCCCTGTTGTTATTCCTCTTATTTCCTGTCGCCATACCAGCAGGAATAATATAAAAACACAATCAACTTGATAATGTTGAAGAACTGACTTGCTGTCAGATGACATATACTCTTATCATTTACCAGACCATGACCCTCGAACAACCCCACTCCTCAAATATACACTTATCTCAATGACAACTCAATTGAAGATAACAAATGTTTGATATATATATCTAACACAGGGTTCATTGCTTGTCACATACGATGCGTAGGGTCCATATGGTCTTACCTTACCATGGCATTGACTTCATAGAAAGTTTGTTCACCCAAAGTGAAAGTTTCTTGACACCATCCATACATCCCCGGGGATGTATGATCACGTGACAGCTTGTTTACCATTTCGCTTTTAGCCTGCCTCACATGATTGTAGTCAGAATAACATTTCACTGAAAACGGAATTCGATTGTGTTTAAACTTTCGATTCCCTGGGATGTATGATCGCGGGACAGCTTGTTTACCATTTCGCTTTTACAGCCCTGCCTCACACGCACAATTGTAGTCCGCATGACATTTCACTGAAAACGGAATTTGATTGTCTTTAAACTTTCTATTACCACAAACTTGACAAAGTAATTTTGTTGATAATCGAAGGATTAAAGCAAAGCAAAGTAGACAAACTAACAGGAATAAGAACAAGAATTAAAGACCGTCAACACTACTGGGCCAGAAGGGATTAGACCACACAGCGAGGTCACTGACAGGTTGCTATCTCATTAACTCGGCTCTCAACTAACATAAGAAAAAGAGGATCATGGGGGACCAACAGGCACGGATTTGGGAATTTTTCTATATAGAGGGAGCAATTAGTAGCTACAAGTAGGACAGTGGGGCTTAAAACATTAAATGGTTAATATTTCTCATTTTTCGCACCCCTGCGAGGGTAACATTTAATACTTAATAGAACCATTATGTGCATGGGGTGTGCTTTAATCTAGTATGTCACCGGACTTTGGATCGCAAGTAAAGTATCAGTGGAGTCCGGGTCCAATATGCCACGTCACTAGCGATCCCTTAAAACGACATTCATGTACGTACGTGTACATCGATTGCTTCACTCAACTCAGGTGGGTTAAATGAGAACCGGTAGGAAGATATTTCTTGGATTCCTAAACGCCTTATATACGTGTATGATTTGGTTATTACATCCTTGGACAAGGTGTTTTGCCCGCATTTGTCCCTCTCTATACCACGGTGTATGTCCTACTAGGTACCTGTCAGGGGCGGATCTAACTTTTTGCCAGGGGGGGGGGGGGGGGGGGGGGGGGGGGGGGGGGGGGGGGGGGAGGAGGGGGGGTTGGACCCAGTGGCGGATCCAGGATTTTTCAAAAATCGCACCGTTATTTTTTTTTCTTTTTCCCCTCTTTTTTTCTCTCTCACTTGGCCGCCCAGGGGGGGGGGGGGGTTCAACCGCCGAACCCCCTAGATCCCCACTGTCTGTATGATCATATAATAATTATTGCAGGGCTCGCGAGAAAAGCAAGGTAGGGATGAGGCTATCCGGGGTAAATAAGACCAAATTAATTGTTTTTGCTATAGCTTATACTGTATTAGCGCTATGCACAGCCACATGACTCAAGAAAATAGATTAATGTTGAACTTTTTGGGGCCTTTCTTTCAGGAACTTACTCTAAATGTCTTGGGAAATCGTTGACTGACGGAACATTAGCAATTAGCATTATTTAAATGTATTACATGTCTCTTTTTGCACAATAAAGTTATGTTATGTTATGTTATAGGTTCCATTTCGTTCTCCTTTGTTTTGCTACCGGATTAACTTCAAGATTAGCAAGAAAATCCTGATAAGCATTAGTACCGCGGCATGGATTATATATAATTAAGATTATTTATTCTAATGACAAAGTCTGTGACACCTCGTAATATAGATTCATGTTGTATTATTTTGTGATGACTCAACGAAAATAATGTAGCCGTTGTCCATATGCAATCATGACGCCATGTGATATGACTATGATTTATAAAATGAAATTATCGCACCCTAGCCCTGTCATCGTTGAAGAGCCTTTCTTTCATCTAATTTTAGAAGATCATTTTGCAGGAAAGTTTATGAACGTCAATCAATATTGTTATTATGAGCCACATCAAACTGTATGTACACGGTCTTTTGCAGCGATGCTGTTTTTTCTATGAAAATATTGTGTCATATTTCTTTGTAATCTACAATGCGAAGAATTTTGTTGAAATGTAACTAAACATTATTGTTCCGCTTCTTATCACAAGAGTTTTACCCTTTTAAAGATGGTATTTTTCAAATTGTTACACTTATGAAGTTTCCTTTCAGTCCTGATCCCGCTCTTTATCATTCTCTCATAACCTCCCCTCCCCCCTCTCTCTCTCTCCCTCTCTCTCTCTCTCTATCTCTACCCCCCTCTCTCTCTCTCTCTCTCTCACACACATACACACACACACACACACACTTTTTCTCCCCCTCTCTCTCACTTTCTATCAATGTCTCTGTCTGTTTGTTATGAGTATAGATGATATATTCTCCACCTTTGTATCGATCTTCACACTTCCACTTTCATCTTCTAATGACGTATCCACCATATAGTTTTGTTCTTTGCATTTGAAGGCCAAGAACAACATTAACAAAAAAGGAATTCCCAGTACTATCAATAAATTAGGTGGTTTACATTGTAGGTAAATGGCTGCAATATATTAACAATTTTAGGACCCCCCCCCCCCCCCCCCCCCCCCCCCTCGGCATCGGCAGTCCAAGTAGAGTTTGGCCCCTGTTAAATCAATATCTGGTAACATACTTAAATCTTTAATCTTCATTACAGTCTAGAAGAAATAAATCCATGAACCATATAAGTTGAAATGAGAAAAGATAATCTATATTGAGATAAAGTCTGTTGCAAAATATACATTCATGTGGTACACGTAACATACGCCATGTGAGCTTGCTCATACTCATTGAAAATGATTATGATGATCATGTAATGATTATGATTATGATAATAATAATAATACGAAGTAGAAGAAGAAAAAGAGGAAGGAGAAGAAGAAGAAGAAGAAGAAGAAGAAGAAGAAGAACAATAATAATTCAACGCTTACATTGTAAAGCAATAATATGACTGAATACATTTACTTTACCTTCAACATGGGTTTACAAATCAAAAACTTTTGTCTTAATTAAACCTAAATTACTGCATTATTAGTACTGCTACACTGAATGAGAATGGTGGATATTCTGTTTCTATATAACATAAAGGTGAAATGAGTTCAAATGAATTACTCTAAATCAAGGTGATATAAATAATTGATAAAATCTACCTCACTTAAATATTTTAGACCGAGATGAATACATCAAACACACTTCATCAGTCTTACACACACATAAATATATGTATGGTAATATATAAGTACTTTATAGAAATATCGTGGTGGTGGTGGTTATTTTACCTGACTGCTAAGAAAGCAATAAATGCTTGTTAGTAAGCAACCAGAAGACCAACGGCTTTAGGTCCTCTCCGAGGGACCGGTGGAAGAAATCGATGTAAAGCTCACACACAAATTTGAGTGAGATGAAATATTTTCTTAGTTTCGTTGAGATTAAGCGAGTCTTACAGTATGGACAAATAAGAAGAATATAACAACTAATTTCACAGCAAAGTATATCAGAATAAATTAATGAACAACAAAAACAGAAAGCACTAAACCCAAATCAACCAATCGTTAACTGTCTCTCTTCTACATGTTAAATATGTTTTCCAAAAATGCAAAGTATGCGATAAGTTTACAGCTGATTAATCATCGTACTGAATATTTCCATTTACCGTCTTCTCTGAATAACGATTGGAGAAACTAAACCATCATAATTATACAGGAAGTACTGATTCAGAAAAGCTAAGAAATTCTACTAAATTTAAGTAATCTTCAGTGAGGTAATCTCTACGCCAGTTATACAGTACTTAATCATAATATTTTAACTGGTTACTAGCTGTAATAGACGGTAAAGAACGGTTCATGTGAGAATATTCAAATGGTTTAATACAATAATAGATCTTAAAGGGAAATCCAATATTTTTAACAAGTTCATTTGAATGAAAACAAAAAGATCAGGGAAGCAAAATCATGAAAGTTTGGACAATGGACTGCGACACAGTGCCCCCCGTTTGTAGTACGAAATATCACTAATTTCAATTTTTCTCCTGTGTGCCTTCACCCGTGGGGTACTACCCAATATAGTATGGAGAGTATACTATTGTAGGCCCTCTACAAAACCAATACAAAAACATCCCAAGTCACACATTTTTTTTAAATTGGAAATTTAGTCACTTTTGCGTTTGAACAAATGGAAAGTTTGCCGCCATAACATCGCGGAGACATTACCGATTCAGCCAATTGAAATAGCCCATACCTTCAATTTCAACTAGATTTGGATTTCACTTTTAAAAAAAATGGCATCCAGCATAAACAAAATACTTGGCATAGTATTAGTAGGCCCGTATATTATAATCGACCAATAATTCTCTACTTCGAGTGAAAATGATCAGCCTAGCAGGTCATGACAAATTGGAATAAGAATAACACGATTACAGGTTTGTTCACATTCACATTGTGCCATGGCATGTGTGAACGAATCCTTACACCAACGTATTTCACCGTCAGAGGGCAATGTTACAATTACTCAACCAGAGCCATCTATACACAAAGTTCGGACAACTTGTATTCAGTTGGTTAAAACATGACGCATATACTTCTGTGTTATATAGTAATTTGTCCAACAAAGCTTTATTCGTCATAATATGCCCAAGTCGAACCGGATTGGCCAAACTCTATGTATAAATGGCCCTGTACCTACCCTATCGTGACCCATGGAGGCTGTACACCTCTCGACATTCTGAAATTTCTATACTGAGAACATGATGAAGATGTGATGATTGAACTAAACACATCTTCCTCAAACACTATTTGAAAATAGATTCTTATCATTCAGTGTTTTCATCACCGTAAGTTTGACGGTTTTGAGTTGTAGACTTTTGAAAAGGGATGCACTAGGTTGGAGAAAAAAAATTACCTCTACCAATCCAGTTTTATCCCAAATGAAAAAAAAAATCTTTTGCAAGAAGATCTTTACTGGAAAATCTTTCCTCCTGGGTAATACGGTTTCTAGTTGAAATTTGGACAGGATTTTGCCATTTGTTTACCGCACAATCTACCTCTATTGTAATTCCTGTTAGCGCTGTTATAGTATGGTTCATTTGTAGAGAAGCACTCTGCCAAGGCCTTGTCACATGCACATATCTTCTCTGCACACGTGTCTGAACTGGGCTCTAAAAGAAAAGAAAAGTGTTAAGTTATCCTTCAGTTAAAAAGGAATCCTGTTTGAAAAGAAGAATCCAGAAAAACATTATATAAAAGTTGGACGTGAATAAACATAATTTATAACGATTTTGAGTTTTTAATTATTTCATGATTGTGAAGTTGCTAAATAACGTTCATGATTAAATGATTATATTGTACTGATGACGATGACGATGATGATAAATATGATAGTGATGATGATGATGATGATGATGGTGATGATGATTGTGATGATGGTGATGATAATGTTATTGTTGTTGTTGATATTGATGACGACAACGATGATCATGATGATGAGAGTGCTGGTGGTGGTGGTGGTGGTGGTGGTGTGTTCAAAGCATGTAACATAGATATATTCATAAAGAAAAACATTTGTATTTTGCCCGACTGTTATATCATTAAAGGACAGTTCAAAGTAGAGAAAATAGGAGAAAGAAGAATGAAGAAAGAAAAGCTGGGAAAAGGAATAAATTACTTACTACACTGGACAGTGTGTTTGCCATCGTTGTTAACCTTGGTGTATTTGTAGACCTTGCCCACTCCTGTATCTCCACTGAGACAGGTCCCATCTTTTGCTAGGTTATCATAGCATTCATCATGGTCCCGACAACAACTTTAACACAACAACGAGAACAAAGGATTAGTTTAGGTTATTTGTAACGATCTATATTTGCGGGGATGATTCATTGAAACACTACCGAAACAGGATTATCAATGAGGTTTTCCTCAGAGATGATATGCACCAATAGTGGCGATCTGGGGGGGGGCACGTTAGTGTCCTGTTAGCTACTCATATGCTAGAGGAAGCTAATCTAAAAATATTTCCCACATCCATGAGAATTAAAGTTATTACGGTTAAACTTTAACATCAACTGTATTACTGTATAATATTTACATTGAATGGGATAAAAAAATTAAAAAAATCAGTATTCAAAAAATACATTTCTGTTTATTTGAGACCTGACAACTTCATGAGTTTTTCAAAAATGTGACTACTCGTTTTATAATAATTAACATTTGCGAAAATAGACATACAGAATCTTATACCTGAGATAAGTTTGGTAGCAATGATGGAACTAATTTATGTTTCATAAATTATGATGTACGAAAACAGACAAAGCCATAAAAACATTTCCATTATTATTTTTTCAGAGAAATATTTCTCCGAGTCTTTGTTTTTCAATCAACTTACTTTCAACATGAAATTGTTTAAAGGGAAAGTCCAACCCCAAAATAAGTTTGTTTTGATAGAGGCAGAATAATAAGAAAATCAGGTGAGTGAAAGTTTGAGCAAATTCTGAATGAAAATAAGAAAGTTATGAATTATTGAAGTTGTGATCAATCAAATACAAATCGGCAACTCTGTGACTTATTATACGAGCTCTCCTTCATTAGCTTTGTGCATAATATTCCATAAAATCATGTTTTCTTCGTTATTGATGACGGAATATATATTTGTTCCTTGCAGGGGGAGTATAGAAACATATTTGCAATTATTATATTTAGGGTTCATGTATGCTTGAAATTTTTCTTGAGGGAAAATGAAAATTTTAGATTTTTTTAGTACTGAGCAAATGAAAGTTGAGCTCGCATGATACGTCATAGAGTTGCCAATTTGTGTTTGATTGATCACAACTTCAAAAATCCTAACTTCCTTATTTTTAATCGGAATTTGCTCAAACTTTCACTGACTTGTTTCTCTCATTTTTCTACTCCTATTAAAACTAACTTAATTTCAGGGTGTACTTCCCCTTTAAGAATAGTAGCTTGGTATAATAAATAACAAAGTATGTCTTCACCAGTCAATCTTGTCAACAGGGACACCTTGTCCACCGAATCCACAATAACAACCATATAGATTGAATCTAGTCATGACATCAAAGATGGAGTGTGTGCTTTCATCTTCCCAATCAATCATCGTTCCCATGCTCAGAACATCACCTGAAACTAGGATACACAAATGAAAACCAAAAACAACTTAAAGGTAAAGACCAGTATTGGAAACGCCCAAATTTCAAAAAATGAAATGAAAGCTCTTATTACCAATCATGTGAAAGAATATGTTTTGAATAATTCATGATGATAAAAATTTTGCCGGGAAACCGCCTACTAATTGATATATTTGGTAAATTAGTTTATCTATCATCATGTGAGAGATAAAAACGCACGTGTCGCACAAGTGTGCGTAGTCCCATATACATCTTTCTGAGTACAGTGCTTGTAACTTTATGAAGACTGGGCCACATTTCTTATCATTTTGATGATACCAGAACCTTGCAGTACATCTATGCTAGATGATCAACCTTTTCTGATCGATTTCACAACGTTTCTTTCACAATGCAATCGCATGACCATAACTGGTCTTTATCTTTAACAAAAAGGATGATGAATCAGCCTAATGCATGATGAGTAGTTTTAAAGTTAGCACATTTTCCCCGATATAATATATACATGTTTAGAGTATAGCTTAACAGCAACTTTTTTTGTTCCGGACGGGATAACAAAAACACAGGTTGTGCTATATAATTTGAATAGACTTCTCTATACTCATGTTACTTTCTTTGTGCATAGTTTTACTTTATCAACTTTAGCAATATACATAAGAAACACCTTCATCGTATAAAGAGGGACGACTCGGAGGGGTTGTAGTCGAATGGTATGAAAATGTTTTGCGGGGAGAAGGTCGTGGGTTCGTGCCACTTGGCAAGACACCGATACTACATTTACTCTCTCCACCCAAGTGTATAACTTATGTAAGACCGGGGGTGTTTCACAAACAATCCTAAGTCCAACTTAACTCTAAGTTGGACTTAAATATTATGGAGAGCCATTTGAAGCCATAAAATAAAATATATTCAAAAGCAAAAATTTAATTATTTTACACTTTACATTAATTCCACATCGAGAACATGTCATCTCCTTGATAATAGAAAATATTAATGATTTGTATGCCTTTTAAAATAACTTTTACAAAATATTTTCAAAGATGCTAATGGCTTTCCATAATTTTTAAGTCCAACTTAGAGATAAGTTCAACTTAGGATCTTTGTGAAACAACCCCCAGGAGGAATATCTGTGGAAAAGGGAATTCCTTGGATCCCGATGAGTTATGGGTAATAATGAGCGCTTTGCCATAGCCAATATCATATTGGTATCATTTTCATGTTATTTTATCTTTATCATGTTTGATTAATATTGTTTTTCTTCATATACTATTGCAAACAACATAAAGGAGAGGCCCGATCGATGCATATCGCTTTTCTCCTCCCTGAACAGGTGACGCCACATATTTTAATATTATAATAATTAACGTTTTCATTATCGATCATAAATGCATGTATTGAATTATGGTTACGTCAGCTTGTATATAGGCTCATACAGAAAGTATTGCTATGTTGGGCACTTTGAAACTAAGAATGAGGACGAGAGAGTTGTAAGGAAACGGTAAATACAGGTGGAGATGTATCCTAGAAATGTTGAATTGAATTGAATTGAATTTGAATTTATTAACAACAACACATCACAATAATGACAGTACAATTATATTATGAACAATCATACAATACAAAGAATAATACTGATACATGTATACATAACATGAGAGTAATGTTGATTGAACAATATCGGTTTTAAAACGACATTTAGACATAGCTCTGCATACTATGTGCAAAAGATATACACATAAATATGTGTATTACTAATATTTAGGTAAAGTTGTTAATGGGAACTAGAATTTAGCACAAGTGCTAGTCGAGCCTAGTTCCATTCTTTGGCTAGATTTTTTTTTAATAATGAATTTGTTAATACATTTAAATTCAAAACTTGTTTGTTTTGTATTTACATTTTATATGCAATCAAATAATACAGTATCATGTAACTTTTCTACATTTCTAAAAGAAAAACAAAGAAAGAAAACAGTTTAACTGCTATTAAAGCAATATAATGAAAGATAACATATCTTTGAATAAATAAAATCATCAATGTGTTCTGTAAGTAAACAAAATATACAGACAAGAATGATAAAGTTAACCTAATTGAAAGAAGTGATGTTGTTCTTACCTAGTGACAGTGATACTGCCAAGAGCAAGATGATACTTAGAAGAGCTCTTGTCCCATCCATCTTTCTATCTGCTTATGATAACTTTTATCATATGAAAAAAATTAAAGGGGAAAAACAAATCGGTCATTAGTTTCATAGAATAAAATACCGCCAAAATGAAAAG
The DNA here is from genome assembly GCF_000002235.5 of Strongylocentrotus purpuratus. Taxonomy (NCBI): domain Eukaryota; kingdom Metazoa; phylum Echinodermata; class Echinoidea; order Camarodonta; family Strongylocentrotidae; genus Strongylocentrotus; species Strongylocentrotus purpuratus. The sequence goes on from NW_022145525.1 coordinate 156,016, forward strand.
TGGTAGACACAGGCACTTGTTTAGAAAGATGAAGGAGGAAGAGGAGAAGATAAAAGACGAATGAGAAAAAGAGGAAAGGATGTGGAAGTAATGTCCAAATTATAAGACGACAATATATGCGTTGCATTTCAATAATCATTCATGCTATTATTAAGCCCTGTGTGATAATTTTGGAAATCTGCTTTGCAAATATGCAACATAATAATAATGATAATAATAATAACTTACATCTATTAAGCGCTTAATACAATGTTTCTAAGCGCTTAACATAAGGTACAACGTAAAATAAACATACAGCAATAATACAGATAATTAAAAACTGCCCTATAAAATTACTGTTAAACAAAAAATACTTCAAACTTGCCTTAAAAGACTCTACAAACGCTTATTTATAGAAATAATCATGTTAAATAAAGTGATTTACATCCTATAAAGGCATTACAGGGTATATCATGCATAATAAGATGTGAAATTGTAATAAACCCCTGTCCTGTATATAGGCCTAGATAAAAATCATTATAGCATCATAAACAAATATCAAAATGCCTATCTTATGAATTAACACAGATAAGTAATATGCCTTGATAACGTAAACATAATACTCAACAGGCTATTCGCTTACGGATGCCATCATATCTTACAAAATAGGAAACATGATCATGATGATAGCCATTAGTACAATGAGTCAAGAACATACCTTTGTGAATATCTAAATTCGGCTATGAAATGAGGAAGTATCTCGTTCACGCGAATTGAGTAATACACACTTAATCTGAAACGGTTTTACCGAGCCGCCATTTTGACTACAGTAACTAGTGCATTTACGACGCCATTTTCAACTCAACACGTTAATGGCAACACCGCAAAAACCGCAGTATCGTGTGTTATGGAACACAAATTTAACGGAGCGTTCGTAATACGTGGGATGATTGTGTGTTCATGGATCGGTGCATTGTAATAAAAAAAAATGTATTTATTTAATTGTTTACTGTTTGTCTGTCTCTTATTGGTGCACGGTTATTGAAAAGCAAACAGACGGTCCAGTCGATATCAAAACCAAAGCCAGTATAGAGGGGTAAAGAAAAGAGAGAGACAGAGAGAGAGAGAGAGAGAGAGGGATAAAATATATTACTCATAACAAATTCCATTTTTTACCTCTTTCCTGAATATTCACAAATTAAATGTGTGGGAAGGAGGATGTGGTGGCTGCGATTGTAAATTATCGTAATAAATGATGTGAGACGGCTTTGTAAAAGAATTAATACCTCCAACTGACTATTATCATGATGAGATTTGTTTTTAATAAATTGTGTTTCTCTAAGGCATGATGTCAGGCATGGTGTAAGTGATAGGCCTAGGATGACTTGACGAATAAAATTGTTGGTATTGCAAAACATCAACAAAATCGATAGAAAAGCATGAAATAGGGCATTTCAGCTATGAAAACGAATCCTATACATTACAGACAGCGCGGATTGGAAGGGCGTGAGAAAGTCACTAATGAAATTGCTTCTCAAATAAATGAACGATTCATCAAAATTGACGTGATACGTGGACTATTGATTGTGTTTATTCAAAGAGAGTTCGATATCAATAATCTAACAAAAGTAAACTATTGGATAGCTACTATAGCTGTTATCTCAAGTGCAACGGGGGGGGGGGGGGGGGGGGGCGCCGGCACGAAATCACGCTATCTAATTTCAAATTACGTCAAGTTGACATAATTCGAGAGAGAAAAAGAGAGATAGAGAGAGAGAGAGATAGAGAGAGAGAGAAGAAGGGGGCGGTGGGGTACGTTGAAGGATAGAGAAAGAAAGGACTTCACTTATAAGCTTAGCAAATGTTATTTGATATATAAACTTGCAGGCAAAGACCAGTATATTTTACAGGCAGAATTTCCTAAAAGGTCAAGTGCATTTTATGAATTTTCCAGCCTCGAGACAACTGATTTGAAGCACTTCAACTCCTCTTCCTTTTTTGTCGAGATACTGAATCATTCATTTGTTTGTTGTTTTTTCTCCATTTTTGTCTTCTCATTTTTCCATTTATTAATTTTTTTTAATAATTAAAAAAAAATGTATTTATTTATTTATGTATTTTTAAAAAAAATTATTAATTTATTTATTTTTATTATTATTATTATTATTATTATTATTATTATTATTATTATTATTATTATTATTATTTTTTTTTTTTTTTTTTTTTTTTTTTTTTTATTTATTTATTTATTTATTTATTTATTTTTATTTTATTTATTTATTTATTTTTTTTTTGGGGGGGGGGTACTTTTAAAATAGAGCGGCTCCTCATTTTCATGCTCTACCACGATTAGCCCTGTAACTGTGAGTCGCATCTCTACCAAAAATGCCCTGCTTTATGACTGTTTTAAACCGAGGGAAAATACAATGTCTGTTTGTTGCCATTATTCAAATACTACACATGTTTGAATTTGAATTAATCTTTATTTGATTCATCATAAAAACATCATAACAAACATATACAAAATAAAAAACATAGCGTACAAGTTAAAGAGAAACATTTACAATAGAATACAACAACAACAAAAAATGTCATATAAATGTGGAGACGGATATGAGAGCCAAAGACTTTATTGGTGCTGCCACCGAAACAGTAATATAATATTGTTGTTTAAAAAAGTAATTTAAAAACAAAAACTATAGCCTAAATAGAGGGGGGAACAGAAACAAAACAAAAACCTGACCGTGTACAGAATCACTCTTTATTTATTTTGTTGGATTTAAAATAATTTATATATCCTTTACGTTAATTGATGGACTAGATTTTATATCATGAGGTATATTATTCCACAATAATTGTGGCTCTTTCAAAAATGTAGATTTTTAAGGTTATATTTAGTCTTACTTTATTTAAATGAAAATTAGAAGAACTTCGAGTATTATATGAATGTAATGCAGAATTAAGGCAAAGTTTGCTGGAAAGACTAATTGGTATGTTCTGTACTAAAACGACTAAAACCCAGCCTCAGTCTCATAAATTGATCATTATGCTCTAAATTGCTTGCTTTTTCTAAAATATTTTGTAAAAGACTAAGTTCCAATATCTAAAACATTCAGATATTCCTTATCCTGGGGATATCTCATTTAACTCTCCAAACATCCAGTCTGTACTACCCCAGCCCCCTCTTCCTGACCCTGTCATGTTGTCTATGTACCTTAGAAATGCAATAATCCAACACATTATACATACATTAAACTATACGTTGAAATGACGTCGGTACTCTAAATTAGCATCACAATGGTATGCCGAGTGTCGTCAGACGAAGAAACGCCCCATTTCAGTGGATGGATAGGTATATAGGGATTCGCCAGAACATATTAGAAATTTGCATCGATATGAATTATGCGTTATGAATATTAATTTATTATGGGAGATGCAGACCAATACACATTTTATTCACAAAACTACTATATTCTCGTTTTAACTCATGGAATCTTGGGCAACTTTATTTCAAATTTTATACAGTTTTATTTGAGCTATTTAGGGGTCAAAACCGCAGTAATTTCATTTCAAAAGAATCGAAACTGAAAACACTAACCATGATCTTGAGTTGTGGATGATTTGGTCAGTTTATAATACCTATCACCACTCTATAGCGTTTGGCAGTTGGGAGACCGCGGTCCACCCCTATTGTAGTGAATGGCGAATCTGTATTCGTTACTCATTAAATGAAATTAGGCGCACAGTAAACGTAATGAAGGTTATATACCTTGGTCATTCCTGGACTGTCTTTTAAATTGAGTGCAGGTGGTAGTCACTGAATATTCAGTTTGGTATATACATACTGACTTATTACGTTATTCAATTCAATTCAATTCAAAAATGGTTTTTATTATAGCAGAAACATATTTCTCAAGTACTTTCGTCAAAACAGTAGTTACTAGTAATCATTATAATGGCTGAATTTAGGGTAGATTTTAAGTCAATTTTTGTTTTGTGTTGACTGGAAAGAAGTTTATAAAATATAAAACATGTTAAATCAGGAGGACATAGTTGCACGGCTATTTAAAAACTTAACCGTCAAATTAGCATGATTTGAAACTTGGTCAATCCAGTATAGATACAAACAAACACTGACAACTGGCGGTTAGGATGCCGTCCTACAGACCACGGCTATTCCTTGACCGTTTTAAACACTTTTTATATCTTTTGTTTTTTGTTTTTTGGGGCATCCTAATATTTGTCTTGCATAGTTTTCAATCTATTGCATATTACAATTCTAAAATGTGCTGAGATTTCCCTGTGTGTTTAAGTCGACTCTTGAAAATAAATCCTAATTTTATCAGAACAATTTTTCGCTTGGTCGATACGGCGGCCCCCAGGCAGAGGCATATATTTCAGTAGTATTCAACGGTACAAAAGTGCCTACCATATTGAACACTGTACACGTGTTCTGTACTAAAACGACCAAAACCCAGCCTCATTCATATTATGCTCTAAATTGCTTGCTTTTTCTAAAATATTTTATAAAAGGCAAAGTTTCGATAACTCAAAAATTCAGAAATTCTAACTCTCCAAATACCAAGTCTGTACTACCCTAGCCCCCTCTTCATGACCCTCTCATGCTGTCTGTGCACCTTAGAAATGCAATAATCAAACGCATTGTACATACATTAAACTCATGCATTACGTTAAAATGATGTTGGGTACTCTTAATTAGCATCACAATGCCGAGTGTCGTCAGACGAAGAAACACCCCATGGTTAGGTTGGGATTCCCCAGAACCAAAACATATTACAAATTTGCATCGATATGAATTATACGTTATGAATATTAAATTATTACGGGAGATGCAAAACAATACGCATTTTGGTCACAGAACTACTGTAGTCTCGTTCTAACTCATGGAATATTGGGCAACTTTATTTCAAATTATATACCGTTTTATTTGAGCTATTTAGGGGTCAAAACCTCAGTAATTTCATTTCAAAAGAATCAAAAATGAAAACACTAACCATGAACTTGAGTTGTGAATGATTTGGTTAGTTTATAAACCTAGCTCCACACTTAAGCGTTTGGCGGTTGGGAGACCGTGGGCCACCCTTGATATCTTCGCTAAACCTGATGTTCAACAGTCAAAAAACCATTACCATAAAAACTTAACTCTCGATTCGAAAACAAAATGGCAAAGCGATTATGCCAACCGGTCCATGGTCACTCCTTGACTGTCTTTTTAATAAAAATGTAAATTTTGATCAAACTTGTGTCACATTATATGTATAATCTTATATTCAAAATTGCTTATCAGAAATATTGGAAGATAACTAATCAATGTTTAATAAAAAACAAAGCTATCATTGAACACGTTTCTATGAAAAATTATGCTGCCATAGGATTTATAATGATTATTATCTGCGGTATTGGAATAATGGCGGTCTCCTGCATTGTTAATTTTGAAATGATTTGTCAACAAGGCCTGTTTTTTTTTTAAAGCTATAATTACTTAATTGATTGAAACTATAAAACGATTTTAATATTTGTTTTAATTTGTGTTAATTATGTATACCTACTTTGTATATTACGTATTTTTATGTTGAAAATGCAGAAATAAAATCAAACAAATAAACAAAGTGGTTTTTATACTACTTGCTAATGATACCATTATAATACTACATTTTCTACTTCCACCAGTGACCACCACCACTTCCACGGCGACTACTATAAATTATACATGCCGATTAAATATTTGTTTTAAATAAATTATTGTGATGTCTGAAATAGCTTAGGTCTAATAGTGTATAGAATGGCGAATGATTAGCCTTCGGCTGTCCTAAAAAGTCGTTGAAACATGAATCCGATTTTAGTTTGAGAGCATTTTCTGGCTGTCTTGTTTTTCTTCTTAAAAATAATGACGCTCCCTATATAGTTTGTGTCTTATACTGTCACTTTAAATAGAAGACAAGGTTGACTTCGCGCTTAGATCATCATCAACGAAAATCACCTTACTCGGCCCATGGTCATCCATTCGCCTTTGTTTTTTGCTGAAAAATAACCCTACCTACTGTTAACAAGAAATTTAATGTAAAACTCGTTCACGTTTATACATCCATAACTACCAAAAAATGAGTTTAAACACTTTTTGGTGAGAAGAATTAGCATGCTTAGAAATGCATTGGATTTTAGGAATAGAGGTCTTAAATTTGGCATTCTTATTCCTAAGCATGCTATAGATTAGAGACTTTATATACTTAGATCTATATCAATAGCGATCATCCCTGACTGGATTGCATTATGACAATATCCAAAGCCGAATACATATACAATAACGTCCCGAAATGTGATTTTAATAGTGACTTGAATTGTCTTCTATTAATAATACAGCCACATGCGTCAAACCATATCTTTGATAGTATACAAATATTGACTGCTCATGAGGATGATGGTGGGAACTATCACTCCCAAGGTGGTGTTGTCACCGGTCCTTCTATCACCCCCGAGGCGAAGCCGAGGGGTGATAGAAGGGCCGGTGTTAACACCACCGAGGGAGTGGTAGTTCCCACCATCATCCGATTACAGAGCAGTCCATATTTGTTTTATATACCTCATCCTTTTTATTGATTCATGATTAGGTCTAGCTGTAGGTCTAGATCTAGCACTAAAAAACAGGAAACTAGACCAAGAGGAATTACTCACCAGAATAAGAAAAATCCAACATCAAGTCCAAGGCAAGAGTATTGAATTCCTACGCGCTGCGCGTAACCGCGCGATTGCGGTTGCCTAGCAACTCAAAAAATTTGTGTGCGCAACTAAGTCGCGGGAGGGGTTAGGGGTCCTATCCCGGGGTTTGATAGTAGCTATCAAACCCTCTGACGTAATGATACTTGATAGATCGAAATGCTCCTTGACATGTGATATAGTTTTGACCAATCAGTGAATGACAATCTATGTATGAGGTATATTATATTTAATTCCTACGCGCTGCGCGTAACCGCGCGATTGCGGTAGCCTAGCAACTCCAAAAATTTGTGTGCGCAACTAAGTCGCGGGAGGGGTTAGGGGTCCTATCCCAGGGTTTGATAGTAGCTATCAAACCCTCTGACGTAATGATACTTGATAGATCGAAATGCTCCTTGACATGTGATATAGTTTTGACCAATCAGTGAATGACAATCTGTGTATGAGGTATATAATTTAACATAATGTTTACAAGCCCGCCGGCAAGTTTTCTAAAATGGCCCAACTGCTAGACAGGACATGCATTTTTTTTTTCTTTGCAAATTTGAATTCAAGTTAGATGCGACGGGTAGAACTAAACGGATCAATGATCCATCCTGATTAAAATTGGCGGCCAACAGACGTAGCTTTTAGTGGTAGCCACCATGTTCTTATGTCGTTTTTTGCTTCCGAATTGGTTGCAAAGAACCCGAAAAGAGGGGACGGTTAATCTCATGAATAAAAGAAAAAAAGGGCGGAGGGGGAGCCAGTACCAAATACCATATAAAAAGCGACAAGCAAACAAACGAACAAATAAATAAATGACCTCCACTTATCCCCTTACTAATCAATCATGATAGTCCCTTCTATCTTTCACTCTCTATCACCGATTTCAATCTTATCCTCTCTTTCTAATTTTCCTCTCTTCCTTCCTTCCCTTTTCTTTTTCACTTATCCTTGATATTGTTCTATTGTCTTCAAGTTTGCTGTCTTCTACCATTTCTCCCTTTATGTGTCTATCTCTGTCTGTCTCTCTCTCTCTCTCTCTCTGTCTCGCTCTCTTTCTCTTTGTCTCTCTCTCTCTTTCTCTCTGTCTCTGTCTGTCTCTCTCTCTGTCTCTCTCTCTCTCACTCTCTCTATGTCTCTCTCTCTCTCTCTCTCCATTCCTTTTGGATCTCTCATGGGGAGAGGGGGGTGGGCTGTCTCGGCCTCCTGAATTCCTTGTAATATTCATTTTTGTTTAGGTATACCTTTTTCCATTTTCTATTAAAGGTGATGAATTTTAAAAAATGAAAGGATAAAACAAAGAATAACATTAGGAAATATCAAAGAGAAAGTGATAGAAGGATAAAAGAAAGAATATCAAAGATAACAAAGAGAAGATTAAAGAAGGATAACAAAAACAAAGAAATACATATGGAATGAGATGCCAAAAAGAGTACATGAAAAGGGACACATGTGATTTGATTTTATTTGATTCATTTATTTAAGCACGATAAAAGCCCAGTTCAGCTACTTGGCTGGTTTACAATGGAGCCGTACAATACATGCAACAACAAATTATAATAAATGCTAAGATATACATACACTGTACAAATATAGGTAAGGAAATATGAAAGATATATTACGTTTAAAGTTTACGCTATATAATTATATATATTACTTTAATGAATAAGATTAAAAGACTTTTTGTATAACCAAACAACCAAACAAACAGTATATCAAATATAATAAACTGTGATCAAATGATGAAATAAAACTGGAAATTACTGTAAAAAACAGAGAAAAAAAATGGGAATTATACCCGTGAGCTAATCATCTGTGACATTCAATAAGGCTGTGGTTGTAGACTGTAGGGACCTAAAAACCTGATTGATATTCCCTTATAAGACAATTTTCTTTTAAATACGTATATATTTGATAAAAAACAACTCTTTCTAATATTTTTGATAAAATCTGTATAAACGAGATTAGTCTGCTATTACATGCCTCTCTCTTTCCCTCTTTATGTAAAGCAACTACACATGCAATCTTCGACATATCAGGAACAATCCATGAAGTATAGAAGTAGTAATAGAATTATTTGCTATATGCGTTAATGGTTGCATTAAAAAGTGAGCTCCTAGTTTAATCAGTTTAATTGGAAGCAAGTCATTTCCCATGGCCTTATCATTTGATAATTTATTCAATTCGCGCGATACATAATCAACTGTCACTGTAACAAATTCGAAGTGACAATTCAACAGATTTTGTGCTGCATGATATAATGAGTCATCGTCATAATTTCTCATGATCTTTTGTGCCAGATTTGGGCCTACGTTAATAAAATAGTCGTCCATACTTGGAGCGATTAGTTCTGTATCTTTAATTTCCTTTGAACTGACCTCTAATGAAGCAATTTTGTTAGCCTTATTTTTACGAGGGATTAGAAGATTCAAATTTCTCCACGTTTTTTCTATATTACCTTTCGCGTATTCAATTTTCTCTTGAAACTTTCGTTTTTATTTTAGACATGACTTCGCGTCACTGTCCCCAGAAATCGAGACGGTTTTCAAAATTTATGAGGACGGGTATATTGTGCAAGGACGGTCACGGTGGACTAAACACTATGAACATGACGGACAAAGAAAGAGGACAAAAATCCTCATTCTACCCTCAGCAATCGCTGTGGTAGATAAAGGAACATCCCTTCACTGCTATATGTAAAAATGTGTAGAACAGGTGAATATGCATATGTGACACCTGTTCTAAACATTTTTACATAATGGCAGTGAAGGGATGTTCCTTTGTCTACCACAGCAATTGTTGAGGGTAGAATGAGGAACTTTATATTTTGTCCTCTTTCTTTGTCCGTCATGTTCATAGTGAAACTCTCCGTCTTGAAACGTACTCTCTACCGTACCCTTTCGAAAGGTCCCTTATCACATACGATTCAGTATAGCTCAAAGGATGGATGGCATGATAGTCTTGGAACCGGAAGGTCCAAGGTTCAAAATGAAGGCAGTTACCCACGATTGCGCCAAATAATATTGAGTTATGGTAATGACAGGTAATATATTTTCATAAAATTAGTGATGTTTAAAAGAATGATGTATTATAATGAGTCATTAGCCATGCAATTACGAGTATGCGACGCGCTGTATTGGTTAACGTAATTAAACACATTATAACGATGGAGGTTAATAAAGTCGAGCTGATCATGATGTTGGTATTATTTGAATTCAGCGTGGACATTTCAACACCCGAAGATGTTATAGTATTTGACAGAAGTCTGCCTGCATCCATTTTTTCTTCTCGCATTTAGTATTCCGATCGTAGTTCTTGTACTTCATATTGTACTTGGATTCGTGTGTAGAAAGACAAACTGCCACCTTTCTATCGCATTGACACAGCTTGTAAGCACAAGGGTCGTCAGATTCCTCTGTAAGAAAATACAAATAATTATAGTTTAAGTTCTCTAAATGAAGAGCAACATTACAAGCCTTTACAAGCAATGGACCTGGTAAGAAGGGCACTTTCTCACTGTCATTATTATGGTACTACTTTGCCAAACAACTTGTTTGGGGTTCTTTCCTCAAACCATATTGGATTTATTTGTATAATGTCTACTCCTAGTGTATTATACTTTTCTCGAATAAAGAAATGATAACAAAATAAGTTTAATATAAAGCTATGATTGCTTCATTTCAAGTCATGGGACCAAATTTCTTTGTTCCATGCACAGAATTTAAATATTTTGTCTCCCTTTTCAATCTCTATAGATAGCATCTATTAGGCAATTAACAAACAAATCTTGTTTAGCGTCCCCGTCCGCTTCCTTTGGGGGCCTCCTTTTTCTTTCTTTTTTCTTTTCAAAAATGATCATTTTTTAATTTTATTTTTAAATGCTGGCGGCCATCCTGAAAAAAGCCCGACTGTCAGGGTAAATGTACCTAGCGGCCATTTTGAAAAGAAAAGAAAGACAAAAAGGGTCTCCTCGTTCCTATTTTTCAAAAAGGCAGGACGCTAAACATGTTTTTTTTTAATGGCCTTACGTATACAAGATAATTCCATTCTCTTAGCATCCCGTTTGGAAAGAAGTCATCTCACCTTGAAAAACTGTCAAGTATTTTCATGAATATAAGAGACCACTTCTGGAATAGTATTATATTCGAGGACAAGTTTACCAGCAGAAATCTAGGAAAACTACTTCCTGGACAACTATGCCTATTAGACAATAAACCTATAGGGCCGTGTCTACCCTGATTCAATTAACTCTAGGTTGGTTATGTATGGGAAAATTCAGTGCGCATTTGGTAGAAAGTGAGCATACACGCAGTATTCATTTGGCAAACTTTATATTACTACAGACGATTGCCTAGAAGTTTGCCAAAAGTTGGGTGGCAATTATACCAACCTCATATTAGGGCACCTTTTCTTTTTCTTTTCGTGTTCATTTTCCTTTTCTTCTTTACTCAATATTTGATATTAATATAATAATATCCATATTCTGTACCATGAAAAGATGATATTATACGTCTATATTCATAATGTGTACGTTCTACTTACTGCAGTTGATTTGTGGTCTTCCATCTTCTTTGTATTTAGTATATTGATAAAGATGGCTGAATGTTCCTCCTCTTGTACATGTCCCGTCGTCTGTTAAGCTGTCATAACATGCATCGTGTAGCTGACAACAGCTGAATAGAATTAACAAAGATCACTTTAAACATGAGCATTGTACACACTCAATACAGGTATGCATATAATATGGCCTGGAAAGGAATGCCAAGTTTATTTAAAATCGACATTATTTTTCGATGGACAGTTACATTCTTACGTGATCAACGATAAATTTCTATGTGAATAAAATGGAATTCGGATATTATAATTGCAAGAATTATTTAATAATTAGATAGACGTGGAGAAGAAGAAGAAAATGAAGAAGAGTAAGAAGAAGGAGGAGAAGAAGACGGAGAAGAAGAAGAAGAGTAGGAAGGAGAGAAAGAGGAGGAGGAGGAGGAGGGGGAGGAAGAAGAAAAAGATGATGTTGATAATAAAGAAAGAAAGGGAATGGGAAGGACGAGGAGAAGAAGAAATGATTATTACCAGGTGATAGCAGGAGAAGAAGTAGACGGAGAATAAGAAGAAGAGTAAGACGAGGAGGAAGAGGAGGAGGAGGAGGAAGAAAAAAAGATGATGCTGATAATACAGAAATAAAGGGAATAAGAAGGACGAGGAGAAGTATAAATGATTATTACCAGTCGATTTGATCCATAGGTAATCCTGAGCCACCAATGCCACAGTAACATCCATATCTATTGAATCTGCCGTAAGCTCCAAAGATAGAATTAAGCTTCGGATCTAGCCATCCCAGCATACTCCCCAAACTTATTACATTTGCTTCCGCTAAACATGCTAAATGAAAGAAAAAAAACATTTTAATGAATTTGTTATTATTTATTTTTTTATTTATTTATTTCTGATATTTATACAGGGTGGCAAATATCACCAATTTGGTGGTCTTCCATGAGGCCCTGTTTGGTAATAATAAAACAGATTACAGCATCAAAAACAAAATAGATAAATACACAAGCATATAAACAGGTAAAATACAAATTAATTGGTATCCCCATGAAATAACTGATCATTCAAGAATCATCCTTGATCATTATTACAAGAAATAGGTGAATGGAATTTCCAAATTAATTTAAAAAAAACAACGTTCATTTAATAATCTGATACAGCTTAGCACACGGGATACCAATCATCATTATAATCTACCATGTATATGTTTTTAATATGTTAGTGATAGTATACTGTTGTATAGTGTCGAATATTGACAACACTGGAGTAGTGATAGAAAATTCATCGGTTCGAGTCCCGTTATGGCATCTGTTAAGAAATCAATGAAAATTGCCACTACGGTATAGACCTTGAATACGGGAACTCTTAAAACTGGATATAAAAGTATGATTTGATTTGAAAGTTATGAGCTCGCGTGGCATCATCAGCGCTTTCTAAAGAGAAAATTAATGTTTCTTTATCATTATGAAAATGATTGATTCATGAAATCATGTACCCGATTCTATAGTGATCATGATGCATCATTTAAATTAAAATCAGTCGTTTAGAATCTCGCCGAGAAGAGTTTTGACTCCTTACTATGTCAACCATTCTCCATAATGTTACTAGTTCTCAACCGAGTGATGTCTCCTTACTATGCCAACCATTCTTCATATGTTACTAGTTCTCAACCGAGTGATGTCTCCTTACTATGCCAACCATTCTTCATATGTTACTAGTTCTCAACCGAGTGATGTCTCCTTACTATGCCAACCATTCTTCATATGTTACTAGTTCTCAACCGAGTGATGTCTCCTTACTATGCCAACCATTCTTCATATGTTACTAGTTCTCAACCGAGTGATGTCTCCTTACTATGCCAACCATTCTTCATATGTTACTAGTTCTCAACCGAGTGATGTCTCCTTACTATGCCAACCATTCTTCATATGTTACTAGTTCTCAACCGAGTGATGTCTCCTTACTATGCCAACCATTCTTCATATGTTACTAGTTCTCAACCGAGTGATGTCTCCTTACTATGCCAACCATTCTCCATATGTTACTAGTTCTCAACCGAGTGATGTCTCCTTACTATGCCAACCATTCTTCATATGTTACTAGTTCTCAACCGAGTGATGTCTCCTTACTATGCCAACCATTCTTCATATGTTACTAGTTCTCAACCGAGTGATGTCTCCTTACTATGCCAACCATTCTCCATATGTTACTAGTTCTCAACCGAGTGATGTCTCCTTACTATGCCAACCATTCTCCATATGTTACTACTTCTCAACCGAGTGATGTCTCCTTACTATGCCAACCATTCTCCATATGTTACTACTTCTCAACCGAGTGATGTCTCCTTACTATGCCAACCATTCTTCATATGTTACTACTTCTCAACCGAGTGATGTCTCCTTACTATGCCAACCATTCTCCATATGTTACTAGTTCTCAACCGAGTGATGTCTCCTTACTATGCCAACCATTCTCCATATGTTACTAGTTCTCAACCGAGTGATGTCTCCTTACTATGCCAACCATTCTTCATATGTTACTAGTTCTCAACCGAGTGATGTCTCCTTACTATGCCAACCATTCTTCATATGTTACTACTTCTCAACCGAGTGATGTCTCCTTACTATGCCAACCATTCTCCATATGTTACTACTTCTCAACCGAGTGATGTCTCCTTACTATGCCAACCATTCTTCATATGTTACTACTTCTCAACCGAGTGATGTCTCCTTACTATGCCAACCATTCTCCATATGTTACTAGTTCTCAACCGAGTGATGTCTCCTTACTATGCCAACCATTCTCCATATGTTACTACTTCTCAACCGAGTGATGTCTCAACTCTTTCTTCCATTACCACTTTCTTAATGGTTAAGATCTATCTAATCGTTACCGCTTAATTGTAAACGAATTTACTTTTTAAATAACAAAAAGTGGTAACAATGCTGACTTACCTATATACAGAAAAGAAAGCACGAGTGCAACAAATGAAGCTCCTGAACGTCTCATACCGATTGCTGAAATTCAATTTGTATTTATTAAAGTGAATTAATATCATTGTTTAATGTTTTATCAAAGTTTAATGAAAGTATATTGTTTTAGTGAATACTTTTGTACATCTATATGAAAAATAATTCATAATATTTAACAGCAGCAACAACACTTAACATATACAATTACTAATATATACTACTAGTACTTCTACTTCTACTACTACTACACGAAGAAAACAAACTGATCACATTTTTAGGGTATAGCCTCATCCGTATTGACACTGCTCTTCTTGAGGGCTCTGCAATGATCATAATACATTCTGACAATGCTGACATGATATAGGCCCCTAATTCGAAATGTATGACAAAAATACATGTTTTGGATTCATGAGCGTGAGAATATTGTTCCCTTAAATTTATGGATTTCTGTTTTAAGTTCCGTAACCGGCCATGATTCGTAAGTTGACTTGGGTCGAAACGCATTAGGCTATTAACTTACTATAATAAAAGATGGACATGAAAAGTCGACGGTCGTGACTAAGCGGCAAGTTTTCTAATGATACTATGATAAAGGTGATAAAAATGGTAAATGTGTATTCCTTACCATAATTATATTCAGGTGCTCAACCTGAATATTACAAGCAGAAAATAACCAATTTGTAAGCGTTCGTCACTGCGTATAAAATATCATGGCGTTACTAAGCAGGCGCCATCTTATAGCTCCAATGACGCCAAAATATTCTATCGCTGCACAGACAAACATACACCGTACATTGTATGTACACGGCCCGGGTGCGGACTGGTGTGCGCACACCTGTTGTTGTTGTAATTGTGTTGAGTTCGGTCAAGGAGTTACGAGACCTTGGTTTGGACAGGACGCTACACAAAGGTGGTGGACGGGAAACTGCTTTGAAGAGAATGACGTCATGGATGGATTATTCCTTTGTATGTTTGTATGAAAGTAAAAAGCTGCCGTCCTTTTTACATTCCCTGGCCCAGGAGGGATGGGATGGGGTGCAGTGGCTTAGCCTTATTAGGGACTTTTAGATTTTAATGCACTGCCTTGAATGGACGTCACACGTATCAGTCCACGCAAATCTATAAGGCCTCCCTTTTCTATACTAAACATCTTCATTTAATGAAGGCCGTTGTCCTTTTTACATTCCCTGGCCCAGGAGGGATGGAATGGGGTGCAGTGGCTTAGCCTTAGTGCCTCCTTTTTCTAGCCAATATAAACATCTTCAGTTAATTAATAGGCTTTATTCCATTATACAGTGTTATAGCGTAGCATCGGTAGGTCATATAGTCCTGCTTTGGGGTTTTGAAAAAGATTGGCTTTGTAATGCTTTATATGAAAATTGTATAGGAGTAGAAGCAATGGTTGATCGAAGGGAAAACAAATCATTAGCGACGAATTATACGAATTATAGGAATTTATAAATAGTAAAAAGAACATAGCGAATTACTGACTATAATGTTTACATAATAGTCCCCGGCAATTCTGTGCATTAATCAAACACCCGAACCGGGCTTGGGTTTGGGAGTTTGATTAATGTACAGAATTGCCGGGGAGTAATTGTAGCCTGAGCAGGTGTCGTTAACGCACAATATTATAACATATGCTATGTACAAGAAGAATTGCAATTTTACTACCATAATGTAAGCATGCATTATGTTTTACGTGTAATTTTACTTTGTCACTTATGTATACTTTGTAACAGAAACTGCAATTCGGCTCTCGGGCCGCGAATGTTTTTTAATGAAATAAACCATTTAAAATAAATAAATAGGCCTGAATAAATAATCTTATACGAACCGAACAGTAATAATATCAGATTAACTTAGAGACGTAATACTAAAGCCTGTAGGGTTCAGAAAAAACAAACGAAAAGTGAGTTGCAAAATCATATGGAAAATGTTATAAGGAACGATTAACACGACAAATGAATTACATTGTACTCCATCTAAGATAAAGTTTAGAAGAGAGAAGGATTACTAGAACGAAGACAGATATAAGGAGGTGGGAAATGAGAAAAAGAGATGGGTAGAGAGATAGGAAAGAGCCCGGGGGGGGGGGGGCGGGGAACTCAAAAATGGTTTAGACGGGGGTGTGCCGCTCAAGACTCGAAATCCCTACCCATTTTAAAGGGTCATTTTTTTTAAAAGTAAGGTCCATTTTTTCACATTTCCAGGGTATTTGATAATAATGCAAACACCTGAAATTTTGGAATAAAAAAAAACTGACTCATTTTAAATGCTATTTTTGTTCAAAATGGGACCCATGTTTAGGAAATTTTTTGTGCAAAAGCTCCATTAGAGCGGCATAGCCCCGTATGTCTTAAAGATAAAGGTGAGTTCTGGTTATCTGATTGCATTAATTGTGAAAGAAAAGGTGTGGAATGGATCAGAAAAAGTTGATCATGTAGCATGTAAGTATTGGAGTGTACTGCAAGGTTCTGGAGTCATCGAAATCATAATAAATTTGACCCAGTCTTGGTAAAGGAACAAGCACTGTACACAGAAAGATGTATATGGGACTACACAAATTGTGTCGGCTTACCTATACCTTGATTCCCTTATTTTTCTATGCTCATTACTCAGCCAGTATACATTTTCTACCAAAATTGTTTGGCAAATGACATTTATTTGTAATCTTGAACATTCAGTGTAAGTTTCGTTTGATTCTGAGAGAATTCATTTTCTTTTTTTTAACAGAACTCAACTGTATCTTTAATATGTGAGTACTGTATATTCTTATTGTCAAGTCTAGCTTTTATTTTAAAGATAATAGGCGTACCAACTGAAACAGAATGATGATATAACTACAAAACTGTCAGAATTTCCATCGCTATAGCTCCTATGTGTTAAAAAACAAAGGAAATGGAAAAGGGTGATTTTTGGTTCTGTTTAAATGTCGATTGTGTTGATGAGTATAGTTTGTAAATTATTTTTAAAAAAGAATGTTCAAAAATATAAAAAGGTGACAAGGGGGCACCCGGATTTGAACCGGGGACCTCTCGATCTGCAGTCGAATGCTCTACCACTGAGCTATACCCCCTTCGCTGAAAGAGCGGGAAGACTTAATGTATTTATATTTCATTGCATGAAACATAATCCAGCAGTAAGTACATAATTTGCATGTTGTTTTTCATTATATTTTGGTACAAATAATTCATGAAAGATTAAAATATACATAAGCCTTCGATTTAAATTATATGAAATATTTTTATTATACAAACATATTCCATAAAAGTCTTTTTCAATCGTATATTCTGAAAACGACTGGTAGGGTCTAAACTATTATGGACATGTATCGCGAATCGCATCTCGTTTCCCTTGCTCAAGCTTGTTGTTTACTTTTTTAGCAATAAATTGTCAAAGATGGTTGATGTCAGAGATATTTTAGAGTGGGATATCGATTCTGAAAGACTCCCTACAACTTCTCACGGTGAATCTGGTCAAAATGTGAGAAAAACAGGAATAATTGGAGAGCAGAAAAAACAGGTACGTACAGCTACAGCCGCCTATGTACATACGTTAACCCCATGCATAGATAGACATGTCACGGCTCACGCCCGTGTGGTTCGACCAGGCCTTGTCCATGGCTGCGTACACGGACGGGGCCGCGGCCGTGAGGATGGCCTAGTGCAGCATGCAGTGGCACCCTGTCTCTTTATAGTCTCATAGTCATACTGAGATGAGAGCCAGCAAGATACTGCATGACTTGTATTTCTAGCTCCTTGGGCAGTTGAGGCTAGACAGAAATAACCGTCTAGACAGAAATAACCGTCTAGACAGAAATAACTGTCTGGTAAAATGACATTTGCCAACCTTCCCCATGACGTGTTGATGTATTGTAGGGCACTAGGGTAGGGGCGCTGGTCTGAAAATAAGGATCGTCGGCTTAATTGCAGAATACCCTACCATATTTTTAGTCTTCGTATATTAGCCGTAGATATAGATTGTGATTTTATTGTTTGCGATAACGGTGATAAAGGTATTGAAGATTGTATAAGGCAAGTGTTTATATTCATTTGGTGGACGAAAATGTGAATTTTACGCTGTTTTGTGCGTTATTGCAGTGCTGAATTTGGTGTGTTCATTGCTAATTTGTGACCAATTTAGATGGCTTTCCTGATGATATTTCATGCAAAATTTCTGTTATATTGATAAGCACTGATTAATGTCCTTACCTTTGACTTGTTTCTTGTCTGTAAATTAATAGATGAACTAGATCTACTTGAATTCTGAGCACTATTTCACTAACGCAACGTCCAGCCCGTGTATAGTCCCACACACGTATTTTGTATGTACCGATACCTTTTGCACGCTATATTATAAGCTGTTGACACCACTTAGTCTGCTGTCAAAGACCCTAATAGATATTTTAATCGACAAGTGATGTCTTTTTCTAAAAATACCAAAGAAAAAGATAGTTACATGTATGTGCTTTTTTAATCAAAAAGTGATGTCTCATTCTAAAAATACAAAAGAAAAAGGAGTTTTGTACTTAGAGTAGACTAGACTAGCATTAGTTCATCGTCGTTGGCTTCTTTTTTAATATTTGTCAGTATCTTCGTCGAATGCTTTTTTAAACAAATATGCCTTATTAGAATATTTGGTTGATGGTCGTTGGACTCTCTTTCATTCAATAGTACTTGGTCGATGGTCGTTGGTAGAGTATTCTGCAATTGTTCCATATCTTATTCGTAAACGCGGACTGATGTGTCCTCAAAAATAAGGATCGTCTGCATTGTTGCCAATGCGAAAAACGCATTCCGCAATGATTTTCATGATGCATTTTACATTGACTCTCTACATAGACTTTCCCATTAATATGAGCGATAATTCCTTCCAGTCCACTCCCTATTCCATATGATGTACTTCAGTGTTTGTATAGAGGTGGTCAGTGGAGCCAGATGTAGTCTCAGCGGAACAATCGTTGATATCAGAGACTGAAGCTTTCGGTCTAGGACAATTGGTGTATGAGCACAAATACACATAGAAAAAAAAAAGAATGATCAAACCCTGGCAGTTTCTTTTGGATTTTTCAGTACCGGGTAGTTTAAATGGCAATTAAAAAAAAAAAGATGTTTTTTGGGCTGTGTAAATAATGGCCATGCACCTGTAGGCCCTCTGCTGATAACTTTGTAAAATCTGTGTTTGTACATGTACATGTAGCTACATGTACAAGGAGTTTTTCCAGATACATGTATGGCATGGTATGTATGGGACTATGGGTCAGTTTTACCCTCTAGGTTCACAAAACATAACAACATTATTTGTAAAAATATTTCATTGCACTCAGATCAGAATGTACCAAAATCCACTTGAAAGTTGAAACATCAGTCAGTGTCAGTTGCACTTTCTTGCTTTTATTTTTGAAGTTTAAGAGAGGAAGCCTACTGGAATTGAGAACTTCACTAACTTTGCTTTCAATTATTGTATGCTGAAGTAGAGCACTAACTAAGGACATCAACTTGTACCATTTGTATCTTTTCATTTATATTTGTTTTTGTAATGGCTGTATTCATTATGAGGTTACATTTATGACCACATGCATATAATAATAATAATAATAATGATAACGTTTTATTTACCCAGGGTAGCCACTTCAGTTATGAAACTGCTCTTCCAGCGGGCCCTGCATAACATAATATGTTAGTACTACCCTTCTCCAATCTACATGTAATATGCTGAGCGCCTAGCTAGAAAGGTCCCATTGTTATAAGCCTTAGGTATGACACGGCCGTGGTTTGAACCCACGACCTCCTGTTCATGAGGCGGACGCTCTAACCACTGAGCCACCATGCCCGGTTGTTGAATCAATCTCCTACATAACTCTCACGTTCTAACACATAACTCTCGCATTCTAACACATGACCATTTTATTCTTGTTTTCTATCAGAAACTGAAGAAAAATAATGAAGCAGTATTCAAGCGACCTGAGGGAATGCACAGAGAAGTGTATGCATTACTTTATTCTGATAACAAGTAAGTTTGAAACAATGAATGTTATATTTCTTTTTGCAGAGGTGCATACAGTAGTGCAATTGATATTAAAGGACCACTATTACGGAAATACTAGTATATTTGAACTATATGACTTTTTTGCTGTGAATCCAGATTTTTCAAGCTAATTATCTGAATTAAATTCGTTAATCTTTAAACTTGAAAAGAAAAAAATAATTGGGAACGCCCCTAAAAATTTGGATAATCGGTCAATCGATCGATTACGTCATGTGACGTCATAAACAGAATGCCGGCTTTCCAGAAAGCTGAAAGTGTGTGTGTTGACGGTAGAACTTCGTGTACTTCCATCAGAGCGAGTCAGAATTCAAACCAGTAGTAGTAGCTTCTAGACCTTCATTTTAGTATTATTATATATCCCAATTCAACAATTATGTCTTCTTCGTCGGACAACGAAGACGGCACATCGGGATCCGATTTCAGCGATATTTCTGATTTGGAAAATGATTTGGAAAATCGAGAAGAAGTAGAGGAGAATATAGGTGCGCAGCCATATATGTTTGAGCCGGAAATTTCCGATTCAGAGGAAGAATCAGACGAGGGTGATGACGCTCCTGATTTTAACATCGACGAAGATATCGACGGGAGGCTTGGCAATAACGATTGGTAATTTCTTTGAAAACTTATTTACTCATTTTAATTCACGTATAATCTTGTCTGTTCTTGCAAAACAGAAAAACAGTGGCCTGCCCGAGTCCTGAGCCGAGCTGCCTTAGCGCTAAGGCAGCTCGGCTCAGCAGCGATCAACCGCTCAAGCCTGGCGCCTAGTCACAGGCTGTCGACGCGGGCAGGTTAGGCTGTGTATACCGTGCCGTACGGTCGTTCGCCTGCTGCCCCTGCCTGGGGCTTGGGCAGGATTTTGCTGGTGCATGTGGTAGCGTTAACAACATTGGCAGTGATATCCGGAAAAGTCTACCTTTTCTGTTATCTTGCTACTATCTTGCTATAAATAATAGGTAGACTACTTTATGTAAGAGTAGGGTATCCTGAAGTACAGTAGTTGATCGTTACAACTGAAAGTTGGATCAATATCAACTGAGCTGTGTAGAGTAGACCCTATTAGTAGTAGGGGTCTACTAAATATTTGGAGAAAAAAAATATCGCAGTTGTGCAAATAGCCAAATACACTTCAAAGCCATGTTTTTCCCTCTCTGACTTGTGCTTTTTTTCTCTTCATATTTCTAGTCTAGATAAGACCGGGTAATTTGTACAGTTGGAAGCATTTCTTCACCTTTTTTTTCTTTCTTTTTTGTAAATTGTAGTTTACATGTAACTTTATAGAATTAGAGTAGGTCTAGTCTAGACTATTTTGTGAAACCGAGATATGGCTAGATTGCCAAAAAATCTGTGCAGCGCCCTTTTCTGTACACACACGTCAATGCACGATTCTGATAAAACAAGCATCCTCATACCAGTGGGTCTGGCTATATAGTCCAGTGACATATTTTACTTTTTTTTTTTTTTAATTGCTCTGCCCAAAATATTATGTATTTCCTAATAATATTCATGATACTGTCATTACTGAGTGATAATGATTTATTTCAATTTCCAGGTGTTCATGCAGTGGAGGTTGCATCCCAATGCCAGTGGTGAGGGAGTGTGTCTGCTGTAAGCAGATTCACCAGATCGTGCGGAAAATGGACGCATATCCCCATGGTGAGCTGAACTGCATCACAGAACACCCAGGCTTCCAAACGGTGTGCCTGGACGTATGGGTGATGGAAACGGCATACCTACATTATCGCCAGCAGTATGGGGGACAGGCGAGACAAGATGCCACAGAAAATCAGTGAGTTACAATTTTATTTATTTTTCAATCCAAAAAAAGTCTCTCTATTATGTGAAGTAAATTGAATGCCAAATGTCAAGTTGGCTCTAGGTTTTCTTGAAATCAACACAACGATATTATGTAACCTGAAGAAAAAAAGGCAAAACTAATTATAATGTATAGAGGATTCGCAGTGTGCATGTATTTTCTTGTCCTATGTGCAAATTTATATTTGTTCTCCATGCATTGTTTTTTAGTTGTCTAATCATGGTTTCCTTTGTATCCCCTTTAAATTCTTTTTTCTTTTATAGGAAATACAGGCATGTAGCATATAGGCAGCTCGTTAGATGGTGCTGGGGGTTCTTAGGCAGAGCAGTACGTGTTCCTCTTCCATCATGTGCCGTGACAAGAATTCGTGCTGCGTTTCCATCAGAAGAATACAGGGGTTTTGAAGAGGCGTAGACTTATTTGTATAATTTTGCTGTACGATATTTTGTTGTTTCCTTTTTCAGCTTGTCACCATTTATGAGGGAAGATAATATTTTACAGGAAAATGTTTTACTTTCACCTTACTACTGATATTTTTATGACCGTTCTATGACATATTATCATCAATATAATGTTTTTTTAGTTACTGGTATAGGAACTCTATAATATATATTAGCTCAGGCATTTTTTGAAATGCCCCTTAGGGCATATGTTCTTCTGTTTTTGTTTTGTTGTTGTATCATTTAATTTGTTTTTAATTGGGCTTGGATATAACTCATGCACAAATGTCAGCATTATGCAAAGGGGAAAGTACAATTAAATATTTTAAATATGTATGTATCAGAATCGTTTTTCGATGAGTGTAAGCAATTTCCCAAGACAGTTTTATTATTTGACGAAAACAATTATACCGAGTGCTAGTGACTGACACATATGATCTATTATTTGCTCTGCTCATTCATGTGATCATCATTATTGTTGCTTCACAACATTTGTTTCTTCTTCTTACGGTCACTTTTTTTACAGATTGTTCAACTTCTAGATTTGATCGATTGTTGTATTTATTTGTATGTACCATTACTTATATATTGTTCTAGATCTTAACTTGATAACTCTTAAATCGTTTATAAATGATGTGGAAAATCTTAATTTTCATATTTAATTCCTATACCTGGATATCAGTTGCACATGGGGGTGTGCTACATTGTGACTACTAGTATGGTATGAATTATATTTGTATTTTTCGCCCAACTATGTGAGGGATGGATTATTTTCACAGACATGCAAAAACAATTCAGCTGCTTCTAGTCGGAGTTTCATTATTTATAAGTATTTGACTTGAGCATTTTGATGTATTTGATATTGTATTGTTAAGTTAAAGATGCATACATGGATCTCAGTTCTGAACGATAACTTTATCGGCAAACAAGGTCTGCCATTAAAAAAAAGTGTTATGGCATTTTTTTGCTTTGAAACTTATCTGTTTGGTGCTCTTTTTTCTTTGTTTAAATTCTAAGACCATTATTTCCTGGCTACTACATCTGTAGCCACATTTCTCCAGAAGTAATATAATAGATTTCAAAACAATTTATAATTTCTGGAAGAGATCATAAGGGTTTACTATGCATAGTGCAAGGCTTGTCATGACTGAAGGTAAACAGTTGGGGAAAAAAGGAATGTGTGATTGGGTGAGTGATCTCAAAACCAACAATTGGCATAACGGAAGGAAAAGGGAGAGAAGATGTGTATAATTTGAGATTTTGGGGAGAAAGGGAAAAAGAAAGCATGAGAGAAGAAAATGGTGAAAGAGAGAGAATCATTAGAAAATAAAAATTCAGAAAGGGGGAATCAACCTGTGGCTCTGTAAATAGTGATGTATACCCTCCCCTTCGTTTTAGGGGACGGGGGGGGGGGGGGGGGGGGGGGGGGGTGAGAGTTGTTACATTTTTCATATATTCAAAATAAAATGCAGTGGAAACTCATTAAAAAGATCTCTGATATATACAAGGTCTATGTTTTGTTTTAATACCCTGATACAAGGAGATTTCTGATAAAAACAAGGTAATTTTCGTGGTCCCAATGCCCTCGTTATAGCAAGTTTCCACTGTATCATATTCCATGATAAACATTTTTAAGACAACCTCTATTAGGGAAGTGATCTTTGTCTTCATCAAGAATGAAAAAAAAAAAGTTCAGTCAAGACCAAATGCGAAAGCTGCTTGTGAGGTAGAGACTAGAGTCGCCAAATTTCATGATTGAAATAAATAATAACTTTATCATCCTTCACACTCAATTTCTCTCAAAATTTTACTAACCCTGATTCTTTTTTTTTATCAAATTGAAATTAATACTGTGATAGATGGGTGAATGAAATAAATTTTGAAATGCCCTTCAAAACTAGGTTCGCTATGTTATGACACTTATGAACAGATCACCATAAGACAATATCAATTCCTTTCTTTCTTTTATTTAACAATTCTTCAACATGATGTATATACTCTGCATAAATATCTTCATTAATTGCGAAACGGTATTATGCACCTGAGGAAATACTTCTGCAAATGCAGGCAAGAACTGCACGCAAAAAAAAAGTTACTAGAACTAGAGCAAGTCCTGAAAAAGCTGAACAGCAGCTCCGATATCTAATAGACATGAATAAAGAATACATGAGAAATGCATCTAATCATAGGCAAACTCAAGTAAGTCCTGAATTAGCTCCATAAAGATATAGAAGAGCCCAGTTTATTTTCTACACCATGATAAACTTATGCCTTACTTACTTAGAAAATGACTACAGGAAATTGTTGTATCAACAACGCAAACAGCTGCATTATAGTTCAAGGTAAGGGACACAACAATGACAACATAATCAGTTTATTTGACCTATGGTGATACATAAAAAGATGTGGAATTCTGAAACAAATCTGACATGAATAATGTCAGATTTCACTCTGTAACATTGCATTATAGCTCAAGACAAATACCATACCCATCCTAGTTTCTACCAATCAATCAACCTAAAAACATACCGTAAGCTCACTGTACCAGCTTTGGTAGAAAAGGATGCTGCTATCCAAATAGGCATAAGAGCAGTCTCTATTTGTATTGCCACATTAAATATCAAGCTATAGAAGGTGTAACAATGGAACCTTGAAATGTATATAACAATCACTGTTTCCATATAGGCAAGCACTTGTATTAGTGAGAAATACCAATAGTCCTTACCATTATTCAAATTAGTTACAAATCACTACAAATCTATGAAACAATTTCAAACAACCCATGGTAAATTTTGGTTGTCTAAGAGACAAATTTGTTACTCTGTTACACAAATAAGAAACTGTCTTCTCAGTAAATTGTCTTACAAGATCCAAAAAGGCATCCTAATTTGATGCAAGATAACTGTTTGAACATTAACATTTGGTTTTACAAATTATGCTCTGAGTCTGTCAAAGTTAAAAAGTTTCTTCTGATACCATATCAGCATTACCAAAGAATGGATTTTCACATAACAACTTTTCTGGTAACAACCAAAGTGATATCATTATGATGTACATACTGCAATTTGTTTGGATGGTGCCTGTCACACTGAACCTTGAACTTCAGTTATTTCTAATATTCTCCATTCCCGGCACTGTAGAAACATAGCAGATTAACTATCTAAGTTGAAACGACTGCGATGTTGCTGGATGAGCTGGTCTTTAGAAGGGTACAAGAATTGACTGGTAAGTGTCGGTGGGGCAGCCTTCCTCTTCCTCTTCCTCTTGGGTTTAGGTACGTAGGTCTTGCTGCGTTTAGCCACGTCATCCATCAGGTCAGCAACGTAAGCTGTAATTTCAAGACACAGAAGCCACATTTCTACTTTAGAGAACTTCTTCTGTTGTGCCCTAATTTTCAAAGGTTATTGATACATTCAAATTTGTGTAACAGAATACATCAGATACTTTATTCAATTTTTCATCCTGGGATGAACATAAATCTTGTTTTAATTTTCTAAGGTACAAGCAGGGGTGATATTGAGCACTGAAAATAATTGGAAAATAATAAAAAATAAGTAGAGAAGAATAGAAAAAATAAGGGAAAGATTGGGATAAAATCAGGGGAAAAAAAATAAATAGGAAACCAATTAATATCAGGTTTTAATCAGGCCTGTACAATGCACCAAACCTGAATCACATATAAAATTAAATTTACATCTCTTTCATATATGTATGTATGTAGATTGAAGAAATAAGAGGTATAATTATAAACACACCAAAAATTACCTCCTTTTAAAAAAAAAGTGGTTCTGCATTCCTTAAAAACCAATTCCAAAAGTTTCTACTTACAGTACTGGGCATCTTCTTTGACTTCCTTGATTGTCGCAATTCCATCCTTGTACTTAAGCTTGCTGACCTTGTAGCGCTTAGCCCCAGTGCTAGTGGTTGCTTGCTCTCTATTGCTGTTTTCATTGTAGTGGAGTCCTGCAAGGTGAATCCTAAATTAAACACAAAACAATATATTCATATGAGTCAACGCCATCACCAAAATGAACCTTCTTTCAACATATCGAGCATGATGACAAGTTTCTATGTTTAAGGATACAATCACATGTAAATAGAATGACAAAAATTATACAGAATTGAATGATGAGATGACAGAGGAACAAATTCTTATTTATGTCAAAATTCTAATTCAGGAGGCAAGTAACTCTATTTCCACACACAAGTATCTTTACTAATGCCTGACATATATCTCTAGATTTACCTGCTGGTTATGCCGAAGTAGCTGTAAGCCTTCATCTTTGGAGCAAACTGGTTCACAATGCTGTGAAAGCATTCCAACGAGGAGGTTTGCTTGCCACTTGACAATTTCCTGATATCCTTGACTAGTGCTGTGCCGTTGATGATGCTGCTCAATTTCTCAGATGCCAATGTGCCTATAAATATATAATATAAACATAAGAACAATACCAATATTTATACTGTGGTAACAAACAAAAAATGGTTTATATTGTTCTTCTTCATAAATTACAGAAATTCTAATTTGACTGGATAGTTGCTTGCTGCTAAGTTCAAAGTAATGGGAAGAAAGGAGTTTTTTCAACAATTCAGTAAATTGAAGCAAGCAATATGCTTATTCCAACTAAGATTTCTTTATGGACATGACATTGACAGTTTAGTAATAAATGAGTCTACTCAAAGGCAATACACTTTCTCTTGATATGCATTATGCACAAGAAGCAGCATATTAATTCATTATAAAAATACCCCGTACTTACTAGGCTTTAGATATTTCTTGCGACGTTTCTTTCCTAAGTCCCCATGTAGGCATCTCGGAAATAATTCAGAGTGACCACTATGTTTCCCTTGAAGGTGATTCTCCAAAGACTTCCACTTAGCCACTCTCATTTCCTGTTCATCGTCCTTAGTACTTGAAGCTACCCAGTAAACATGATTGTTTATGCTCTGCTCCCATTGTCCTACAACCTCACATTCTTTTACTTTGGCCAGTGAATGCACCTTCTTTCTGACAGCTATAGCAAAAAGAATAGAAACAAAAAAAATGGCAAACATAAAAAATTCCATCGTGAATACCAAAACGCCTGTCTGAAGAGTTAAGTTCCTGACAATATAAAATGCAGTGCTTTGGATACAAGGGTATATCTTCTCATCAAAACAATGTCCAAGGATGCTTTATGTGTCCTCTGACCAAGCCTGTGTGCCTTATTAACACATAACAAATTGTGTACACATTCAAGTAAGCAAGTCGGTCATGAGATATCAAAATGATATTAAGTTTTCATTCATATGCTCGTTGAAAACCATGATATATATCTCAAAACAACATTGCATGATCATCCGGGTACCTTTTAACAACCATGAGATGAACTAGTTTTTCTTGACAGCTCAAAACTATTCCTACAAATAATACCATAACATCTTTCAACTATTTTCCTACAATGCAGTACCCACCTTTGGCTACATGCCACACATCAAACAAATGTATGACATTAGGGGTCGTTTCCCTGATGTGTTTAGCCAGCTGTCTGTGTCGGTCTGTAACAAGTTTGTGGATTGTTAGACCTTTACTTTCAATGGTCCGGAATGTTCTCTTTAAGCCCTCCAGCTCCATGTGGTAGCTACTTTTAACTTCATTGCTCTGTAATAACAACAAAGATAAAATGAGATAAGTGACAAGAGATACATCAATGCATATCAAATATTCATTCAGATGAACAATTTCAGTATGTATCACATACACCTCATGTCAGTGGGAGTTTAACAGTCAAGTTCAGGGGAACATTTAACTAGAAAGGAACTATGAAGTTATTAATGAAGACTATCAATTAACATGTCAAAGACTTTTTTTTTGTAAATGCCTCATCTTCCAAAACACACAGCAAAGGTAAAAAAAGGTAGTTTTTTTGGTTAAAGGGATCCGGTAACTTTGTCTTAGATCCTTTAGAAATAATCCTTGATTTAGCTCATGCTGCAATGATAATTATAAACCTTTAGGTCAGTCATGAACTCCATGACTTTTACAAGCCGATCGTCTGTCTAATTATCAAGATATTAATGATGAACGGTTTTCATAACACTACAGTCTATTGGGGAAAACGAGTATGGTTAAACCAGTCACTCAAAGATTTTTAGGCACTTCTTGATCATTTTGAAGTGCAATTTTTTAAGGGCTTCAATATTACACCATATCACAGACACTGGTAACGTGTAGGACCGTGTATCTCAGATTTAACATTGTTAAACGATCCCTTAAGTCATATTTGGAAGTGACCATTAGAACACTAATAATCCTATTTACCTGTACCAACTGGATATCAATGATCTTGTTGACTTCGAGTTCAATAGCTGTGTACATGCCATACTTCGCTGTATGGCCTGGGCTGTCTGCTCGTCCATCACCGCCAATTGTCAAGGGTGTTCCTGAAGCAACGAGCTGGGTATGCAGAGCATCTTGATGTATCTTCCACTGGTTTTCTATAGCTGGCTGCAGGAGATCAGTCTGAAACCTATAAAAGGTTGGCTCAGAGAAGCAGGCTATGTTCATGTTGTCCATTATCTTAAGCAATTTAGTGCAACTTCCTCCCGCAAACAGTGTGGCTCCTGCCAGGAGAATGTTCCCAGCTGGGGTGCAACCATACCACGGCTGACTAGCCCAAGAGCATTTCTTAGCTGAACAACTCCAGCATTCTGTGTTGATGGTGACCAGGGTTCCTTTTGTCCACTTTTGGATGCCTACATTCCCAGATCCACATGACGGACATTTTTGGAAAAGTTCCATCAATTGTGTCTCAAACACGATATATTTGTTTTCCAAGTGGGGCAAAACATTTGATCTTGGTTGCCAAGATGTTGATGGGCGCTGACCTCTCGTCCTGTAAGGAGTTTTAAAAACAGGATATTACATGATACATTAGTTTGTGAGGAAAAAAAAAAGACAGTCAATGGATAAGAGTCAAACTTCATTACTGACATAATAAATCATTCTTTGACGTAAGTACATAGTTATTAATAGTGTAACATAACATTGCTTTTTTTTTTTTTAAAGACAGAAAGCAAGCTCACTTTTTGCGTTTTTTCAAAGGCTTCTGAGGTGTGCTCTGCTCTTTAGACGATGATGATGATTTGTCAGGTGAATAACCAGGCGAGGATTCTTGTTTTTTACGTGGTGCATCACTGCCGGAATTGCTGTTTTCATCGCTACTGCTCTCCTTTGCCTCCTTCTCTTTCACTGCTGCCGTCTCCTTCTCCTTTGTCCCCTTCATCTCCTCCTCGATGATTACGCATTGCGTCCCGGTCGAAGCTAACTCTGGTGGTAGCTTCATGGAACCAGTCTCCCTTGTGAGGACAGATGTCTGGCTACCTATATTTGATAATAACATAATATGTAGAAGTATATATAAAACTTACAGATTTAACTGTCTCAATTGATCTATGTAGGATAACATTCCACGTTCCATGTTAAAATATGTAGACTTGCAAAAGAATTTTTAAAGCTAGGCTTTACTACTTTAGCTAGAAGGGATTAGACCATCGAGGTCACTGTGACAGGTGGCTATCTCATTAACTTGGCTCTCATTTAACATAAGAAAAAGAGGATCATGGGGGACCAACAGGCACCGATTGGGATGTTTTCTATATAGAGGGAGCAAGTAGCTACAAGTAGGACAGTGTGCCTTTAAATATAACCTTATAGACGAGTGCTGTTATCGACAAGCCATTTGTCAACAATCTTTTCGACACAAGCCCAGTTTGGTAAGAAGATGACATGTCAACTGATATATGCAACAGTTCTGAATTCAAAATCCAATAGAACAAAATTAACATCTGTGGAAATCAATCCAAAAGGAATATTTTGTTTTTTTACATTTGTGTTAAACATTCCTTTAAATAAAATAATGTTATCTAAAAAAATCTATAGTACATATTATAGAGTAAAACAAATTGCCTTGAATGTGAACCACTGTATTTGGCTCATAATTAATATTTTAAATAACCTTTGTTAGTGCACAGCAAAAAAAATTAAATCAAATTGTTCCTAAAAATTATTCTAGTTTTGAAAACTGCACATACATAAAGGAACCTCAATATAAAAAATCATGAAGTTTTTAAACATATCAACATGATGCAAAATGCAGCAATCTCACGTTTTACTCGTGTTGAAGGTGAAAACTGAGTCCCAACAGACCGGGTGGATTGCTGTGGGGTTGGGGGTTCCAGGGTGACATGTTCTGGGCTGGCTTGTTCTTGTGTATCCATCTCCTGAAGAGTAATGTTTGAGATGACAAAGGCAAACTGGATAATAATGTTACAGAGCAAACAACATAAAGGCTATTATTGCTATGGATTCAAGTACATTTCAATTAATATTTCTCTTTTCACTAGTGTACTGAGTGTAAACTTTTTTCACAAGGAATGCAAAAATAACTTAAATTCAAAACATTCAATACATGTACAATGTAACGTGTAATGTAATGTACAATGTGACATGTATTACACAATCCGTTGGCACAGTAATTTGTAATAGTACCTCTTCGGAGTCGCCCAATGCCTGCTCATGGGGATTCTCGTCTGTCCAATAACTGCAGCCTGGGGTCTCATCTGATTGCGCTGAACCAGCAGCATGTGGAACACTCTCGTCCTTGGAATCTGATAATAGTTCATCCAGCATCTAAGAGGGAAAAAAAGTACACATATTGATTTATCATTCATTTTTTTTTTAATGCTAAAAAATACATGAACCAAAAGTGAGAACGATGGAGTGTGACTAAGCACTGAACATTCAAAAATGTATTTATAAGACTACGTAAACATGATTAAAAGTTGCTCATGTGTCTTGACAAAACAAAACGTAATTTCAATTGGTCATCACAGTGAGAGTAATTGTGAAATTGATTACCGGTATTTCAGCATTGTACAGCATACTGCATAATTGTCTTAAAATACAGCAGTATCATGAAATAGCTCTTGCAATCATGTATCATGTATACAGTTTATACCAAAAATGCAATAAATATCAGAGGGGTAATTTTTTTTGAGGAAATGCATCCACAAACCAAAGACAAAAAATAATCAGATCTACGATTAAATTCCAGATTTTTTGGGGGGTAACACGTATGTGTCACAACATTCATAGTACATCATCAAATGGTTTTATCATCAGTGACCCTGAACCCTGATGCACAGTGTAGTATTACAGACAGTGTGCCATTACTAACATAACAGCTTCCTACAACCAACTGATAACTATGCAATCACGCATTGTCAGACTCAAGTACCAGTTCATCAAAGCAGATATTATGCTGCTAAGAATTATGATGTAGAAATTAGAATCAACGGACATTTAAACTTGTTCAAGGTAATGGAAATCAATTTCATAAAATAACTATATTGAAGCTATGTAATTGATCATCCAACATTAGTAATATAAAAGTTTTGGGAAATTTTGAAAATTGGCTATGGTGATTATTTACCATTTTGATATATTTGGATGCCCATGTGGATGTATTATAAGCACTGGAAAATTGAGCCCCTTAAAACACTTCTGCTTTCAAGAAAACTTAAATATCAAAATTTCCCGGTGCTCCCAGTATATTTTCATAAATTAAAATTAGCGCCTACGGCCATACAATGGTAGCTGCGACCATGATAATCTCAGAATATGTAGTTGTGATACATAATTTCCAAACGAAAATAGCCAATCGGTCAATTTTAGTCAAGAAACATTGGTTTATAGCTAAATTGATATCTTGATCTTGAAAAGGATCTATACAACATTTATTATTTACAATTTCATAACTTTAGACTCTATTCCAATCTCGACAACGATCACTGAATATGTAGGCCTATATGCTTCCAATTTGTTCATTTGAACCAAATTCATGACCCAATACCAAAACTTTGTATTAGTGATTACCTCTAAAACTGCGAAAGGCAATTCATGTTGTTGTTGAATTTTGCACATATCATTAGAGTCTACCTCCCATAGACTACTCCATTTAGAATAAGACTAAAAGATCTTACAAATACAACCCAATTCTTCATCGCTCACACGTACACTCTCAGGTAAGCATGCTCAGCTCAGCTCAGCAGACACCTCACTGTAGAGTCTAGACTATATTTTTATTTATCGTAGCAATAAATAAATAGCAATAAATAAATAAACAGAAACTCAGGCTTGTCAAATAATCGGGAAATATCATCATCTACCCGAGACAAATCGGAACAAATTGTCTCCGGGCGGGTGGCCTGCCTTCGTAGTCGTACGATGCTATGGACTGAGCTCTGCATCCTCAGCTCTGCTCGCGCCGCGACTCCAGGGAGCTCCGCCGGCGACGGAGCTCCCTGGAGTTGCACGCACGGCAGCAGCTTCAGTTCAGGCGGTGGTAATGTCAAAATCGTTCGCAAATTTAAACATAACTTAACAATAATTTAACCAAATTTAACCATAAATTATTATTGACAATAACTTACCCTAGCCTTCTCTCGCTTGGCAAAAGCCGGTCTTTCACTCTTAGCTGGCTCTGCGGCTGCAGATGTCCCAAGTTTGATATTGGGAATGGCATCTTGCTTGAGGGACGGCCTCTTCTTCATCCCAAACGCCGCATGCAGCCCGGGGACAAAGTCCTCCGCACAGAAGTGCTCGGAACACACCACACTGCGGTCACTCGGACACCAATGGGCGCGAGTTAGTTTGACTTTTGCTGTCCATTTTCTTTTAATATTTGGATCTTTTGGAAACAAGTGCAGACTCACACCTTCCCTTGTTGTGTTGCTACAACCTGCAACGACGCAGCGTTGCGGCATACTTCGATTTAGATGTAAATCCTCGAGGCAGTAAATGAGTTTGCACGTACGATGAATACAAGATTTTCTCAACAATTATCGAGGACTTCTGTTTCTGACGTCATACGTCAATCAATCTCGAAGAACGATAATTCGGGGTTTTAAAAGGGGCGGGGCTTAGCGGAGTGATTTAGGCATGAATACATGGGGAAAATATTTTTTTTTTAATATTTAGATACGTATAAAGTTCAAACAGATAACATTTTTCACTTTATATGAGTTACATGTACAAAATACCAAGAATTAGAAATTCATAATAGGGAACCTTTAAGTGACGACAAAATAAATGAAGATATTTAATATTTTGTTCCTTCTAATATTGAGCAGTATTTTTTTAAATAGATCAACAATTCTTTTTATGTCAGATGGCTCACTTACCTGTACTATGAATGTGATATTCAATGTAATGAGTATTTTGTCTTGGTTACAGCAGGGACATGTTTCAGATATGTTAGTTTTTTAGCTCATCCGGCCTGAAGGGCCTGATGAGCTTATGCCATGCTGTGGCGTCCGTCGTCCGTCCGTCCGTCCTTCCGTCCGTCCTTCCGTCCGTCCATCCGTCCACAGTTTTCAAAATGCTTCTTCTTCGTTATTTTTCAACCGATTTTGATTCTGATTGTTTCATATGATAGGGCCAAGAGGGGGATTTAAAACACAGAATAGTGAAATTCATTATCTATGCTAATTGATGCAAATTTATTCGAAATCGCAAAAAATGCTTCTTCTCCTTCATTTCTCGACCGATTTTGATTTGGTTTGCTTTATCTGATAGAGCTTACTTTGGTACACTATACTTGTACACAGAATTTTGAAATTTTGCTCCATTGATTAATTATGGTAATTTATGCAAATTTATTCCAAAAATAATTTAAAAATCACAAAAAATGCTTCTTCTCCTTCATATTTCGACCGATTTTGATTTGGTTTGCTTTATATCGTAGAGCTAACTATGGTACACTAAACTTCTACACACAATTTTGAAATTGTTCTCCATTAATTAATTATGGTAATTTATGCAAATTTATTCCAAAAATAACAAAAAATCCATTTCCTTTAGTTTCTATTTACATTTCTTTTAGTTTCTATTTAATCTTGTACAGCTAAATGAAATTATGTCCCTTCCAGGGCATCACATTTTTATTTTTTGACCAGTTCAAAAGTGTACCACTTAAAATTTACGATATTTGTTGTTGTGAGATGCGGATGAGCGCTACGTCATTGACGTTCTGGTTTCTTATTGCATTTCTTTTTGGTAACATGTTAGGAGGCTTACATGTATATCTAATTAGTAAATAAATACATGTTCATGAAGTTGTATAAAGTCAGACATCTTGTTTATGTACTAAGCACCATTCACCCTCGATACATGTATGTAGGCCTTTTAGTTTTAGTAGTAATTGTTTTTTAGTGTAGTTATTATGGGCTGTGAATTGTAGCTAAGTTTAAAATGTTGCAAAGTACATTTACACCTGTACATGTACTTGACCTGGCAGGAAATTAATTCTTTGAAATGCTAGAGCCCCGTTTTGGCAGCACAGCTTAAGCCGGGGTAATAATCTCCAAGTTTAGAAGGGCTTTAGTGATTCTAATAGGAGCTATATAAAAACTGAGTATTATTATTATTATCATTACAATTCCTTGTTATTACATGTAGTTCTGGGCACAAATTCAGTACATTTCCATATTTGATTAAAGTGGTGAAAGTTGGATTCACATACTAACCTAGTATGTTAATGCAATGAAAACTTAAACTTTTTAATATGATGAAAATGTTACCTGAGCAAGTCCCAGTTGTCAAAAGATTTTATCAAGGGTTTTTATTCACCATTTTTTATTTTAGAGACCCACCACCACTGATACCATCAGATAGTAACCATGGTTACAAGTCGATGAAGGTCAAGCTTGGAAGGTGGCAGGTCAGACCCTGGAAGTTCATGCCTTTCACCAACCCGGGAAGGAAAGATGGAGCCGTCTTTCAGCATTGGAGAAGGGTGGCTGATGAAGGAAAGGACTATCCATTTGCAAGATTTGACAAGGTGTGTGTTGTGTTATCCAGGGACCGGTAAATGTAGACGGGTCCCTGGTTTTCCAAGCTCGTAGACATTCTAAATAGGTGTTTTAGGGGGTATCTGCATCAAAGTTTTCCTCTTATTCTTAAGGCAGTGTCTGTCAGGTATTTTCAGGATGTTTTTAACTGTTTATGTATTAAAAAACAATGAAGTTTAAAGTAGTTTCCTTGTCAATAGTTCCACATGTTCATTTTATGTTCAGATTTTGTGGAAAAGAAATCATATTGAAATAAATTCAGTGTAAAATGAAATATTAAACAAACTAAAAGGAATGACACACAAGGTATGTTTCTTTATATTATATATTGAAATTTCTGTTGGGGAAGACAATTTCAAACAAATAGTTAGATGTAGATGATGATCTCTATTTTTGTTTTGCTCCACTATAATATTGCACTTTAATATCACAGGAGGTATGCATTCCATCGTTGTAAACTGAATAGGTACCCTTCTTTGCATCGAGTCACTTACAGATAATGTATGTATGACAATTTAAATTGTATTTAATGACCAGTACTCGCTCACTCACTGTGCATACAAAAACGTGAGCAAAAAATGAAAGAAAGAAAGTAAAATGGCTACCACATAATCTTATTACCTTGTGAAGCTTGAAAAAATGCTGACATTTGTGAGGCACATTTGAACTCTTGCCTGGGTCTTGAATGTTTGTTTGCTAAATCGACATATATTATGAGCAGTGAATATTCTTCCACAGTGTTATAAATATAATTGTCTAAAAATTTGTTTTCATTTTTCCTTTGAATTCCAGTCAGTTCAGATGCCAATGTATACAGACCAGGAATATCAACTTCATTTACACAGTGAGAAATGGACACGGCTAGCTACTGATCACATGTTTGACCTTTGCACCCGCTTTGACCTTCGCTGGGTCATTGTTAATGACAGATTTGATCAGATAACTTATGGGGTAAGATCTCATCCAATATATATATTCATGAAGTAAAGAACTATAAAGAATTCGTTGGCCATTCGTTTGGGATCACTTTTGAGGAACTGGAGTTTCCATACACTGCTTTTATATATTTAGGAGGTTTGGCATTAAATGAACGTGAACAAAATATAATCACAGTAAAATACTACAAAAGAGAATGAATGAAAGTATTGACAAGTTCAGAATAAATAATTTGTGTGAAAAGGATGTTCAATAATAATCGAAGGATAAACAAAAATGTGTAATAAAAGGATTTTATGGGATGGGTGGCTGATTGTAAAAGAAACTTTTACAATGAAGGGTGCAACAGAAAAGGTTTGAAATATTAAAGAAGTTCAAGTGATTGGAAAGTGGAGAATTTTCTAAGAGGAGACAAGTATGAAGTGATGTGTAGTTAATAAAATTAAATTGTAATAGAAATCCAAGAAAGCCTAAAATTCAAATGTGTATCTATACCTCAAGTAACCATTTATAATGTGGTTGATCAGACAGTACAGTAGTTGACCATTGCAGCTAAAAGGATTGGAATAGAACATTCTTGTAGCAACCTTTCCATAGGAGCCCATAATTAGATTGTTATTAGCCTTCTTTTCAAGTACATTTATTTAAAATTCATCTCATGTTATTCATACACAGTCAAACCTGCTTTAGTGACCACCTGTCTACAGAGACCACATTTTTTGTTTCTCTTGAAAATGGTTTCTCATTGAAACATGTACGAAAGGAACCTGTACATGAAGATGAATAAACTTTATTTTATTTTTATGTTAACAGAAGAGATCTATGGAGGACATGAAGGAAAGGTACTACAGTATAATAAACAAACTAGCCAAGGTTCGGAGTGACCCCACCCTCAGTAACAGGGCTCCACAGGCATTCGATGCAGAGCATGAAAGGAGAAGGAAGGAACAGCTGATCAGGCTGTATAACAGAACTAATGAACAGGTGAGATAACAGCTTGTAAGATATCATTTAGATTAGTTGGTTAGTGAGAGCAAGCATTCGATGCAGAGCATGAAAGGAGAAGGAAGGAACAGCTGATCAGGCTGTATAACAGAACTAATGAACAGGTGAGATAACAGCTTGTAAGATATCATTTAGATTAGTTGGTTAGTGAGAGCAGGGCATTCGATGCAGAGCATGAAAGTAGAAGGAAAGAACAGTTGATCAGGCTGTATAACAGAACTAATGAACAGGTGAGATAACAGCTTGTAAGATATCATTTAGATTAGTTGGTTAGTGAGAGCAGGGCATTCGATGCAGAGCATGAAAGGAGAAGGAAAGAACAGTTGATCAGGCTGTATAACAGAACTAATGAACAGGTGAAATAACAGCTCAGGTCTTTCGTCTTCTTTGTGCATGGCTGATCTTCAACGAAATGGAGTTAAGTCTTTTGACAACTCTGTACGTTGCTACGGCAGGCAGCCATTAAAAACGAACTCGTTTGATCAAATTATAGAAATGCAAGCCTTACTTTAAACAAACAGAACTTTGTTATTCCGGGCTCATTTTTCCTGATTGAGGTGTCATATGAAAGGGCAGAAATTGAACTTTCTAGAAATGTGATTTTCTTTTTAAAATTCAGATACTGCCCGCCAAATGACTTTTTGGTTTCCTCTCTTCAAATTGCTTTTAATCACTCATGCGTGAGATATGAATCGTATGAGTTGCATCAAATGAAAGAGGAGGATCTTAGCTTTCCAAATATGTGTCATTTATTAATTATAATTGTAATTAAGTTATGATAAAACATCGATAATTCTCGGTTTCGTTTTTTCTGGGACGCACTGTATATATATATATATATATATATATATATATATATATATATATACTAAACCATTGGAAAGAAAAAGAAAAAGAAGACCTTATTTATATCTACTAAAAGTATAGGATGGAAAAAGGTGCATCCGTAAAAGCTATAGGGGCTTGATGAATTGGCGCAACCTGAGCGCGTCACAATATAATTTACAATAAAAAGCTCAGTCAGCTTGAGAAGAGTAAAGGGATAATCATTTAGACTCATTTGTTAGTGAGAGACAGAGATATAGCCACGTCTGTTCAATCCATGATCATCTGTATTAAATTAAAAATTTAATTTCACACAGTATGGACAGCACATTGTCATTTAAAATGACTGGGGTGAGATATATTGGTATACATGATAACAAACGAAATGTGAGATGTCACACGGTATGGACAGCACATTGTCATTTCAATGACTATGGTGAGATTGGTTTGCTAACAAACCTCATGTGAGATGTCACACAGTATGGACAGCACATTGTCATTTCAATGACTACGATGAGATATAACTTGGTTTTCTAACAAACCTAATGTGAGATGTCACAACAAATTTAAAAAACTTTGAATTGACTGAAGATGTATGATGGATGCTGTTGCTACTTTCAGGTTGAAGAGGAGGAGACGCTCATCACTGAAATGAAGAAGATTGAGCTGAGGAAAAAGGAGCGGGAGAAGAAGGCGCAGGACCTTCAGAAGCTCATAACAGCTGCAGATAACAACGCAGACTTACGCAGAACAGAAAGAAAGATCAACAAGAAAAAACTTTCACTTCCACTTAGCAAGAAAAGAGAACTAGAAGGATCTACCAAGGTGAGTTGAAATTTGTCTATTTCTTAAATAACTACAAAAAAAATTAAAGTAAAAAAAAAAAGAGAGAGGTCTACTAGCTTAGACAGTTCTGGGGAATGAGGCTAACAGTGAATTCGAGTTTACATCAATTTGTTTCTGTGTATGTAGTAGTCTGTGTTAATAGTGCTTTCAAATATGTATGGCAAATTAAAAAAAAAGGTCACATGGTGTAGTTCTCAGTTCAAATTTTGCAAAGATGTCTTTGGATAGCATGTTCAATTTTTTTTTTTTTTTTTTAATTATTATTATTTTAGATTTCATGAAAGAGTATACTTCTTCTGTTTACTTTCAACATTTTGAGGCATCATACAGTGTGGAAGTAATAATTTTTTTTTCTGATCTAGAGTTTGTTGTAATAGATTTTATCTCTTTGCAACCCTGGCTACTTATTTCATTTGATTAACCATAACTTTATGATTGAGTAAGCTAATGCATTCATACCTAGGCAGAATATTTTGTTGAGTTCTAATCTTCCCCTTTGGTTATTGTGCACAAATCCTGTACCTTATAAGTCAGAGTGCTTCAGTAGACTCTAAGTTATAAACACCTTTTTATCAACATTAACATTCTTTGGGACTGGACATTCTTCTCTTATATTTCATGAGGTTAATTCAGATGAGTTATACCTAACTGTAGAGCAAAAAATCTCCTATTTCTTGATGCATCATGCCATCTTCAAAGATAAGAAGATGAATTCATTATTTACCTCCCACTTTGATTATCACTTCTAGATTTTGGAAACCGGAGGTATCAAGTTTCCAGACTTCAAGCAATCAGGTGTTTATCTTAGGAGCCAAAAGGTAAGATATCCTGTTATAGGGAGTCCTCATCAGAAGTATGTTGACCCAATACTACTGATAAATATGGGGGGTATTTCACAAAGATCCTAAGTTAGACTTAAAAACTATGGAGAGCCACGTGTAACCTTAAAATAAAATATATTCAAAATCAGAAATTCAAGTATTTTAGACTTTTTATAAAATCCATATCAAGAACGTGAAACCTCCTTGATAATAGAAAATATGAATGATTTGAATCAACATTTTATGCCTATTAAAATAACTTTTACAAAATATTTTCAAAGATGCTAACGGCTTTCCATAATTGTTAAGGTCAACTTAGAGATAAGTTCAACTTAGACTCTCTGTGAAATACCCCAATGTTCGGGTATATGTTAAGGTATTAAATGTACAAGCTTTGTTGATGCCTGGAGTATATCCCTTTCAGG
Source organism: Strongylocentrotus purpuratus (assembly GCF_000002235.5). Classification (NCBI taxonomy): domain Eukaryota; kingdom Metazoa; phylum Echinodermata; class Echinoidea; order Camarodonta; family Strongylocentrotidae; genus Strongylocentrotus; species Strongylocentrotus purpuratus. Next base: position 196,303 of record NW_022145525.1, read on the forward strand.
ACAGGAATTCGAAAAATTTGCTTTTTAAGTTTAATTTGAATGGGTTTCTAAATCGAATATTATGATTGTCTCAAAACGAATATATCAGTGGAATGTGAATCAACTGGGTGTGGTTGAAATCCCACCAAAACATTGTGCACACTAGTATCTTAAAGTGTTTGTTATTGTGTACCAAACAGAAATATGGATACTTGATAGGAAGCCAAATATTGTGATCAAATATGCCATATGACACCCAGTGATCTTCCACATTATTCTTAGGGAGTGGAGATGGTGCATACATTGTGTTCTAGTAGGATTCTAATAACCAGGGCAATAGTATCTGTCAAGGGGCATTGATGACATTTTAGGTCTACATGTACATGTATATGCTATAGATTTATGTTACTTGCTGTGTGTGTGTGTCATTTAGGAATCTTATTTTTGTTATGATTCAGTCGTGAAGTAAATGGGTACCTGATAGGAATTTATTCCTTGAAATGCTAGAGCGCCGTGCTAAAGCCAGGGTAATAATCAGGAGCGCCAAGAGGGTCAAATCTGACCGACATGAGCGCTATACAAGAACCCATTATTATTATTATTATTATTATTATTGGAGGTGTACATTCTTCACCATGATTTTCACAATTGAAAAGGTACAAGATTGTTTTAGAATGTTAAATATGTGCTTACAATGTGAGGGCTGCAAATGCTAGATAATGTAAATATGTTGTGACTTTCAGTTTTCAAAGATGAAATGGAGATGGAACCTGACATTAAGATTTGATTGATTGATATTTGATTATTAGATGAAGCTTCCATCAGCTGTTGGTCTGAAGAAAACCAAAGCTATTGAGCATCTGTTAGATGAGCTTGGTATTCCAGTACAACCCATGCCTACTGAAGAGGTCTCTCTTCTCTACAATGAAGTCAGGTATGTTTCTCATTCTCTCACCTGCATAGTAGAAGTGAAATATAGGCACAACTTTTATGAGAGTCATGTCCATATTTACTTTCTTTTAACATATATTACTTGGACTAAAAGAAATATGTTAAAATCTATGAATCTTGGATCAATGGTTGTTACTACCAAACCATGTTTGTTATTATTATTATTATTATTATTAATTTTTTTTTTAAAGGGGGGGGGGGGGTAATATCAAGATTTGTAATACAATAGTCTATTTAAGATCAATCGAAACCTTTTATTTCAATTTTCCTCATCACCAAAGTTTTGCCCTGAAGTCCAGTAATCATGGGTATAAATATCATTGAGGAGTAGAGAGTACCAAGAAAATGATGTTATATTTCAGGTCAAAGGCCATGAAGTTCAATTCAAAGCAATCGAGTCAGATGAAGTTTTGGGGAAAATTATTAACATTGTACAAGTAACCCTTTGAAAAAACTAAATTTTCTTTCAGAATTTATATTTTAAAGGATGTATAGGGACCATTAGGAGGTCACCATGTGAATAGATCTGCCTGTTTTTATGTACTGTAATGAATTGTAATGTAATTATGTGTTAAGAAACCACTGCAATAATTTGAAATCATTGTTATCAGGGGATCAGTTTTGGGTCATTGACCATTGGATTAAAGTGTTGTCACTTGTATTTGCCTATTGTAACCTGTTGGCTAGATTACTTCTTAACCAGACCTTGGAACATTTTGATTTAGAATAAACCTGAAAGAAATGACCTTACCATTACTATGTTTCTGACTATAGATCAGACATGGTGCTACTGTATGAGTTGAAGCTAGCCCTGGCAAACTGTGAATTTGAGCTTCAGACTCTACGGCACCGTTATGAAGCCCTAGCCCCAGGAAAGCTCCCATCCAAACCAACATTGACCCTAGGAGCAGCGCTCGCAGCAGGAGAAGGCATAGGTGGGACCAAGCTGGGTTTACCAGCATCCATTACAGCGGGTATCCTACCAGCAACATCATTATCAGCATCCTTGAACATCATTGAAGGAGCAGAGGAGAGAGGTGAAGATGAGGAGAAGGACATCAAAGAAGAACCGCTCTCTCCAGGAACCAGTAGAAAGGTCTGTACACTCAACACAGTGAAACTGTTGTTTAAGATTCTGTAATCTTCACAGGAGCCTTTGAAGGTTCCTTCAGATATGAAGTGTTAAAGGTAATACAAAGTTTTTATTTATTTGGATGCCCCTGTGGATGTATTATAAGCACTAGAAATTTTAGTCCCGAAAATGCTTCTGCTTTCGTGAAAAATTGAATATAAAAATTTACCGGTGCTCCCGGTAAATTTTGATAAATTTCAAATTTTGCAACTACGCCCGTACAATGGTAGCTGCGACCATGAAAATCTCAGAATATGTAGTCGTGATATATAATTTCCAATCAGGAATAGCTAATCGGTCAAGTTTAGTCAAGAAAGGTTGTTTTATAGCTTAATTAATATCTTGACCTTGAGAGGGAGCTATACAACATAAAGAGTTTATTATCTAAAATTTAACAACTTTAGACTCGATTTCAACTGCGAAAACGATCACTGAATATTGTAGGATCGCATATGCTCCCAATATATTCATTTGAACCAAATTCATGACCCCATACCAAAACTTTGTATTACCTTTAAACCGCAGCATTAAAAAAAATGTGTAAATGCGCAGAACATAAGTCTTACATGTATTCTCTTAGCTCAGTATTATAAGATGCAGAAATGTGAAATACTTTCTTACACTAAAAACATTTTAATTTTTTGTTAAATCCTAACTCTGTGGATTATCTAAATGAGGCTTTAATCATTTAATCTCAGGAGTCTAATCCATGACTGTTAATAGACATCGACATTCTCAAGATTCCAGATTCAAGTTTTATTGTCTGTGTATGATACAGAAAATTGCTTTCCATTGGTGTTACATGCATACAGTGTATATGCAATATAAACAAAGACCAAACTTGGTATCTTGTGGTTCTCAACAGAATGTACACACTTTAGTGCTCATACCATATGCAAAAGACTTTGGGAAATGAAATACCATGGGTAAATTATCTTTGATAAGGGTGATGACAGGGAAAATGAATATTTCATTGCTTTTGTACATTCGGTACATGCAACCTGCTGTAATGTTCAACCTGTTGTAATCCCTCGACCACCCCCCCCCCCCCACCTCACACACACACGAACCATTCCACCTAGCATGTTGCTATGCCATTACCAGGTTAAGATTTGATTTTAAATTTCTGTAATTCCAACCATAGTCACAGCCTCTGCTAATGTCATTTATTATTTCATGTTCTTTTTTCTTCTCCAGATGACAGATTTAGGTGATCAGATCATCGTTGATGTTGTGTCGACAACTCCAATTACCCCAGTAAGTATCAATATTTAACAACTCCCATTTCTTAAGCTGGTCAACTGTATCATCAATGAAATTTGGATTTCAAAGTCTTTATTTCATTGGTATGTTTATCATTATACAGTCAAACCTGTCTATAGGGACCAAGGGAAACATAAAAAAGTAGTCTTCGTAGACAGGTTCCTTTAGTACATGTTTCAATGAGAAGCCACTTCCAAGGGAAACTAAAAATGTGGTCTTTGTAGACAGGTGGTAACCAAAGCAGGGTTGGCTGAATATGCTCTCAGGAAACAGCCTTCACAATGTTGTGTTTCTGTTTCAGGGGGAAAGTTTTGAATTTTAGTGCAAATTTAAAGTAGATATAAGTTGGGTTTTGCTGCCCATGTAATGGAAGGGAGTAAGAGTTGACTGTAGTTCACGAGTGTTTATTGAGAGTAATTGTCTGAACCCATTCATCTGTAATTATCAATAAATATTGTATCGAGAAAGAAAGGCTCAATATCAAAAGAAAATTGTTGCCAACAGAATTAGATAGAGAATTTGACATAATGTGTGTTTCAAGTTGCAAAATGCATTAAATAATTGCAGCAAGGTAATTTCATGAAAATGTGTGCTCTAATGGAGCCTATTGATATTTGCCTTGCTCTATCCTGTTGACAGCACTTCTTTCACTAATCTTTGGAATTCACCAAACAGTTAAGATATTTTTAATGTTATGTCTTTCAAACTGGATATTTGTGTGGTTTAACCAAACATTATCATTGTGCATTCTATTTTGATCATTTGTAATGGGGCTCTCTTACAATTTTACACTTGGTGTCATCATTTTTATAATCAATTACTAAATAGCCTAAATGGCTTTTCTCTATGTAGAGGAGTAAGTTGTGATTGAAATAGACTTATTATGGCACTGTCAATCACGATATCTTTTCCATTTTTTCCCGTACTGGTATCCCTATATGAGCAGCAAAGGAAGAAGAGGTTAGCGGCGGTGGAACAAGGCAACGTCCTCAAGAAACTCAAGAAGTGAGACACAGATGAAGCTGATATTCCGCTGATGACAGGCTTATTGGACTGAGTCGAAGGGTAACATGAGTAAAGACTGACCAGTGTTAACCCAATTATCATGTTTGGCAATTATCATGTTTGGGCTTCAAAATAATGTGCAGTGATTGATTGTTGGTTAGGAGTTACCATCATCACCAGTCCAACTCCAGTCCAACTCCAGTCCGACATCCCCTATCATCCCCCTTTTATTTATTGCCGTTAGAAACATTTCCCTGCGGAATATAATAAATACTTGGAGGTTGAGGTTCACTGGGTATGAAATAATAATAATAATAATATTAGATTCTTACATAGCGCATGTTTCGACCTTGCAAGCTCCTCAAGGCGCTCCAACATTACCCGGCTATGCTAGGCTGCCGATTTCGACGCTCACAGCATTTAAGGAATTCCTTCCTACCGGTACCCATTTAACACCTGGGTGGAGAGTGGCAAGTGTAGATTAATGTCTTGCCAAAGGACATTAGTGTATACAGAGTAGGGGATACCAGTATGTGCACTCTACATTAGCCATGCCAAAAATGGTGTTAGAATGTTTCCTCTATGAAAGGTTAGTTTAGAAAATGTTTTATCCTTCATGATAATGACCTTAAAATACAAATGGGATCACTGTAAAGATGGTACTTTTATATGGCATGATCAAGTAGTACAGTGCACCATCCATTTTACCGAGGGTTCTTGAACTCTAATATGTGTTATGCTCTGTAAGGAAAAAAAACAAACTTGAAGAACAATTCAAGTATTTCTGTCTGAATAATGTTCTGTTGAGATGTAGTCAAATGTGGGTGAGTAAAGTCTGTTACGACCAAATTAAGAAAGATGGACTGATGCAATTTTTGACTTGTACAGAAGGAAAAATGCTGAAGTGGACTTGACTTCATTTATTTTGTGATTTTACAAACTATGTCTGAAGGGCTTTCAGCTACGTAATATCAACTTGCATACAACTCCACACGAGTCTTGATATTCATTCATATTCCATAGTTATTTTATTCAAAATATTTGAATGATGAAGTGTTGTGATCTAGTGGAGAAGTTAGCAGACTGTGGATCACATGTCATATGGTTTGACCCCTTGTCACATCACTAACATACAAGTCCTTTGGCAAAACATTAAATGCGACTATTATTATTATTACTATTTGTTCCAACACACAGACTAATTAGAATGTAATTCTTTGTCAAAATGTATGACTTGGGAGGGTCTTTTCTTTCTAGAGGACCTATAAGAACATGCTAATCATAATATATTTTGAGTAGTTTGGAGAAAAATTGAAATTGATGATGATAAAATCATTCTCGGAGTGATTGATTGCCAATTCATGGTTAAAGCTTGGTTGATAATATGATACCTTGTGTACAAACAAGACTAAATTTGAATTGTAGCATTGTTATAATGCTGCTCATATTTTCAAAACATTTTTTCTTTAATGAAGAAATGAAATAATTGCTTGAGCCTTCAATACATGCTAGCCATCAGGTAAGCAGGGCTTAAATTAATCCAAGGCCACCAAGGCCATGGCCTTGGATGCCCCTTTGATTTGCCTCAATGCCCCTCTCATTGGCCTTGGAGATTTTTTGTTAACTTTCCAATTCTTCCTATTTGTGCTGTAATATACATGAAAGTGGCCTTGCCCTAAAAATATTGAAATTTAAGGCCTGGGTAAGGAATAAAAATAATTGTTTTATAATGGAGTCATACCTGGGGTTGGTCTGGGTATCTCTTTACAAGACATGTTGAAATGGTAGGAATGACAATTTACACACAAGGGGTATGTACAGCAACTGAACATATTTGTAAATAATAATGCAAATAAAAGATTTGTCAAAATAATCGTATAACTTTGTGTATTCATTTCCATCTCAACATATTGCCAGTGTAAAGATGACATTCCCATATGTACATTGTGCATAGATTTAATACAGCGCATGCAGAACATTTCATGATTTCTTAATTAAGTTACAAACATATATACTATCAAAAGTTATTTCATATGTACATCTAGTACTAGCATGCATTTTTGATACACTACATGAAATATCAACATGTAATGTAAGAGATCGCCTTTATTTATATTTTATTACATGAAAGACAAGGTTTAATTGGAATTATACAATTTTATTGATAGAACATTTATAAACATGTAGTATCTGGCATAACTAAAGGAAATGCATGCTTATTTCAGACCACACATGAGTAAAAAAAGAAAAATCTTTGTAACTATAAAAGACTATTGTGTTGCGTACTGGTGGCTTCTTTATACATCTCTAGCATCCGATAGTTACCATAATGCATGTGCATGTAGTCAGCAATGAACATTTGCTTCTAAGCAGCATAAAGATACCAGGGTCTACCTATAAATAAATGTTTTGTCATGTTGCTAACCAGGGCATAATCTACAATACTATTAATCCTCTTGAGAATCCCCCTATGGGGTCTAGCGGCACAATCAAAAGTATAAACTGTATCTATCATTATTTTTTCAACCTTTGAATCGAACAAGACCTTGGGTGGTCTTCATCAACGATGTCATCTTTTACGTTACTTGTCACAACAAATTGAAATCACATGAAAGGAATATTTATAAATGGTGCTCGAGTGTGCAAATTGTCTTTCTGAACTGTGCATGTACACTGCAAGCTACAACATATGCATAGAAAATTACCAATGAATTATTATCCTATTTCAGAATTGTTATGACAATGAATATACAGTGTACCTAAACAACAGTTTTTGTAACCACCCCTGTACTTTTAGTCAAGCATACATCTGTTAATATGTGATCAAGTTCTGATCAAGCATCAATTAATTTTTAGCTTCTACACCGGGTCAAAGGTTTAGTTATTCTGGCAAATGAGGCAAATATTTGAAATAAAATCAATACCATCATCATCAGTCAAAAATTTATCATTCTCAACATATCACATAGGTAGAGCTAGAATCTATAGAATTGGAAATTGGGAATGCAATAAATTAATTTCAAAATACATCCAAATTCAAAAACACTTTTCCAAAAGTGCCTCGTAACAAACTACATAGTAGTCGGAGCAGACACCGAATCTACAATATCACCCCCCAACAAGAATTTGAAGTTGTTTTTGAAAGCAAGTTTCATCATGAAAGCATTACAGTAATCAACACTGTCGGAAATTCAACCATGAAATATACATGATTTTAGTAGATGCATTAATATGGCAAGGTACAGTTGTTATAAACTATATTCTTTGCAAAATCACACACAAATATACCATGACAATCATAATATAGAATTTTGAAGAATGATTCTACCATTTTTTTCTTTTCACCATGTGGCAGGTACATTTATATACAGAAGACAATTGTGGTATTAGGTAGACTGGAAGTACTGTACATGTAATTCTTTAATCGCCTACATCCACATAAATACGATGGATTGACAAACAAAATCCTTTTTATCAAATACACGAAGCATAGTGGTATATGGAAGTGTGTCTATCCTTGTAAAAGAAGCAGTGTAGTAACATTGCATGGGTTATCTGTCCTGTACATCACATTAAACAAAAATAATACACCAGCTAACAAATGTCTACCTGTACCACTTTTATTTCATTTTACTCTAGTTTAAAATTACATACATGTTTGATTCTACGTTTGCTGTGCATAGATGGTTCTTCTTGCTCTGACATAGTCTGCACTCTGACTTTGACTTTTCATCTCAACTGTGTTCACTCCTTGTATTCTCTCCCTATGGAGAAAAAGAAACAAAAAGAAACAAAATTGAGAAACAATTCAAATACCAAACCATAATATACATTATATCTTATGACTTCACAGCAGAGAGAAAAATAGAACAGTGATTTTACATATATGATTTTTAGGAGGAGGCTTCAAGGAATTTGTCACTTGCGCAATCCAAAAAGTATTTGATAAAGCATTTTTTCCTAGCAGTTACAAAGTGCTACCCGCATTGCTCCACATGTTTGGGGAAATTGTGAAACCTTCATTTTGTTATTCCATCTTTATCAATAATGTTTACAATGTACATAACGTTTTGCATGAAGGGTATTAAGCTGACACAAAATATCAATGATGAATCTTTTTTTTTTGTGAAATAAGGGTATACTGCACTTTGAGTCAAAGGTTTGACTCGTGCTACAGATCTTGTTTTATTCTGCATCATAGGCATATATAGGAAAAACTAAATGTGCAGCATTGTCCTGCAAGTTTTGTAAAGCCAGTTTCAAAGGTAAAGACCAGTTCTGATCATGCGATTGCATTGTGAAAGAAACGTTGTGGAATCGATCAGAAAAGGTTGATCATCTAGCATATATTGGTGTGTACTACAAGTTTCTGGAATCATCAAAATGATAAGAAATTTGTCCCAGTCTTGGTAAAGTAACAAGCAATGTACGCAGAAGGATGTATATGTGACTTCCCTATATCTATCCAGTCCGGATAGATATAATAATTCACCAAATATATCAATTATTAAGCGGTTTCCCGGCAAAATTTGTATCATCACGTATTAGTCAAAACATATTCTTTCACTTGATTGGTAATAAGAGCTTCCGTTTAATTTTTTGAGAGGGGGGGGGGGGGGTTTCCAAAACTGGTCTATACCTTCAATTACAAATAGACTACTTCAAACTTACTGCATCATGTTATCTCTACTAGTCCTTTCTCTCTTGACCTTAGAGTTGAAGACACTATCATGACCGTTCTGGTGCTGGGCTTCATGCCAATGCTGTACATTGTAACGTCCAGGACCAACAGGGTTCTACAAAACAAAACAATCATTATAAATGATGATCAATAAACTTGAATAGATCTAGAATAGGACCAACATGGTTCTATAATTGGATGTGAAAAAAATCATTATAAATGATAATCAATAAACTTGAATAGATCTTGAATAGAACAACAGGGTCTATTATAAAACATGTACATTCATTTGAAAACTATCCGTATGAATGATTTAAATGAATCAATAAACTTCAAGAGGTCCGTTAGAAAGTTTGATTTTTACCTTGTAGTGGGTGTTGTTGGTTTAATTTTCTTGTTTGATAGAGATTTATATTGAACCATATTTTCTTGTTATGACAGCTTAAAATTTATTTTGTAATCTACCAACAGCTATGTATGGAACATTTAGCAAAAAAGTAACAAGACAAGGTATAACAACATACTTTGAAATAACTCTGCTAGATTAAGATAAGAACAAAAATAAATGTGCATCATGATAAAGAAATTATCTTACCGTTTGTCCTGTGAAGAACTTCCTCGCTCGTTTATCAAATCGTTCAGCTGATGATATGAATGGTGGTAGATTTTTACCCTGAGGTTTAGAGAGTTCTCTAGGTGTGTAGTTACCAGGGGCAGGATCAGCCTGTAGAAAATATAAAATAAATGTATTAATAAACATTCACATAACATAATTTGCTCAGGGCACTCATTCATCATCATCTTTAAGTGCCTAAAAAAAAGAAAGATGTTGTATTTATAATAATAATAATATTGGATTCTTGGATTCGTATTGCACTTCCAAAACATGGGTCGGTCAGTCAGAAATCTTTTTTTTTTCTCTCCCTCTTTTGGCTGATATTTCTCAGTTTTGAATGCTTTAATATTTTATATTTCTCTAAAAAAGCAGTAAAAAAAACACAACTTTTTTTAAAAGCCGACCGTAGATTTTAATTTTTTTGGGTCGGTCGCAAAGGGCAATACAACATCTTTTTTTTTGTAGGCCTAGTTTTAAAGCCTGAATGGTTTTAAGTTATTATTCAGCAGACATCATACATTGTCTGTGAGACAGAAGGGCGTTAAATCCTAAATGATCTAATGTTTTGAGACAAGGTTAATACCCTCCTGGCTCGTACCCAACAGATGATATCACCTACACCCTTATGGTTCAAAGTAGATAAAATGTTGGCTTCAAATGTAAATTCTATTACATTAGCTACAAAAGAAATACATGTTTGATATCAAAACAAATTTGGAATAGAGTCATTATTGACATGTGCAATGTGTACCCTCCGATTGAAATCTACAGGATGCTATCAACATTTCACTTCTATATTCCAATTTGAGCCTATGTCCTAGTACTCAGCAAGTTATGTCAACAAGATGATGTGACTTGAAATCATAGTAGGGACTTGCTACTTTATACTGCAGTCAATTTGTGCTTTTACCCTTTTTATCATTTTTTTAAACCATTTTTATGATGGTGATACTGTACTTGTAATCATTTTTTTAAATTGTAAATTTCTGCTTGCACATCTTCATACTCAATGATTTTACTACAACAAACATGAAGGTGAACATACATGTATGTTATCTGATGGTATCCACAGTCATACATCAAAGGTATTACAAATTGATGATGGGAGTATGATATTTTTTTCTTCAGTTATTCCCTCACAGATATATGTGGATAGAATCAAATGTGATTTAATGACGGTCTGAACTCACCCCTTTCCTAGGCCATTGGCTGAGTGTAGAGCAGTAGACGCGTTCAGACGGTCTTTCCGGGTATTGAGATATCTTGCTTAGTTTGCCCTTCCATGAGTTATGTTCATCTTGCCATTTATCAGAGAAAGAGTTCAGCTGGTACTGACCAGGCCCAAGAAGATGGTGACCCTAAAATAAAAATCATAATAACAACAACGATTATAAATCAATCAATCTCTCATCGTATGTTCCATGTCAGATTCAATCAGAATTCATATACATGTAACAATAACAACAACGATTATAAATCAGTCAATATCTCACCGTATGTTCCAAGTCAGATTCAATGAGAATTATAACAATAACAACAACGATTATAAATCAGTCAATCTCTCACCGTATGTTTCATGTCAGATTCAATGAGAATTGTTATTACTATATATCATCAGCTGCTAACAAGTAGGTTGTACACTGTAAGAGCCATGTATTGTCCATGGGAGTAATTGCCTTCTTGCAGCCGACAATTATACTCTCTTCAGATTCATTCAAAAATCAATATCTCAATATTTGATGATTCTCTCAGGGATGCCAGTTTTCAGGCCCTGGCAAGTTATTTTCAGATCATAGTTTAGGCTTTTTTGTGTACAAAATAGCTCATTCTAGGTGATTTTTAGGCCCTCTGATCAATTCTAACTGGCATCCCTGTTCTCTTTAATTGCTCCCTTCTCTATTTCACACTACCTAGGTTTTTGCCAACATAATGTTTAGTCATGTTCTTGTCATATTTGCAGAAAAACAAGATATGTCTGTCTGCACATTACTCTTTCATCTCTCTTTCTCTGGCACTCAATTGCTACTTTCATCAACAACATCCTGTGATTTTTTATAAAAAGAGCATTAACATGTCGAAATGTATTTGTACTTTGTACACATAAAATACAGACACAAACATCAATCAAGCTGTGCTCATTCTTTTCCCTCCAGTTTTGTGAAAGGTTCAGTAGTTTGATTTTTGAAGTATTCTACTATTTTTCTTTGCTTGTTCTCTCAGACAAATTTACCAATCGAAACGTTATATAGTAAGATTAGAAGAAATAATTTAGAGTGCTTTTTTGAGCAGTAATTGATAAGTTTCATCAATTTTTCATTTATTTTCTATGAATACGTTTCTTTATAATGATGCAGATAAAGGTACTTACAGCTTTGGCAAGATGTCCCGTTTTGATAGGTGCATTTCTCTCTCCGGTAAAGAGATCATACGGCCCTCTGTTGCTTGTTACCTTACTGGTCAGCTCCTCAGTAAAGCTCTTGTTGCTATATGTACCCGGTCCAAGCTCACAGCCCTGTCAAGTAGGGAAAAAAAAATCAGTTAAGAAAAACAAAATCATGTCAGGCTTTTCAAGTGCATACATGTACATGTATGCAATAAAGGTTGTTTGTACCACATATACATTCATGAATTGTTGAGTGTCGTGTGACACCTTATCAGCCAATAAGATACTCGCTAATATATTGTACCTTATTTTCATATTAGGGAAGTTGAAATTTAAATATTTTGGACTTGACTAATACGGTAGTGAATTTTAATATAACATCTTATTATTGTAGGTAAATGACAGATATATACATACCACTGTAGGTAGATTTCTCGGAGTAGAAGAACCAGCATCTAGAAGACCTACAGTACTAGCTGAAATTTTAGACTTGGCCTCGATAGCTGCATGAGGTATGCCACCTTCTCCATATGTGCCAGGCCCAGGTACTTCCGTCTACAATTAGACCAAATATAATACATAGTCATTATAGTACATGCAGACAAATGTCATACGGGGGGCATTTCACAAAGTCTTATTTCAATGACAAATAACAAAAATCAGTGACAAATCTGCTGATAACCAATCAGAAACAAGGATTTCAGCAGCTTATAACACAAATTGTCATTTGTCACTGATGAAAAGTTTTGTGAAATGCCCCCCTGATGTATGTGATGGTTCATTATTATTATCATGCCTAAATGGTGAAAATCAAAAATATATTCAAATCTTAAAGTGATTAAAAACATATAGTATTTCAACAAACAAATGTAGCAAAATGAAATACAATTTCAATTTGCCAAGTCATGTTATTTGTACTTCGATATAGAATCACCTACGTGTATGAAAGATCAAGAATATTGCTTGAACATCTTAGGTTATTATGAAATACCTTATCCAGTGTTAGGAATATGATGAAGACAACCCCCCAAAACAGGTAAAATATACATGAAATTTCGAGAGAAAAAAACAGCATTCTACAGTAATAACCTGTATTTCCCGGTTCCCCATCTAGGTAAAAGAGAACTACAAAAATCATGACGCTACATGAAACCAAACTTTTTCTAAGTAGATAGCTTGTTCAGTCTTGGCAAGTCTTGTTCTGCGCTTTCACATAAAACATATTTACATCTCTTCACATATTACATTTCTGGCTTTATACCAAGTTGTGCTCCGCTGCATAAAACTTATCATTATCATTAATGGTAACTGGGCCATTAATTGTAACTTCCAAAGAAACCTTGATATCATTGGCTATTGAATGATGTTGCCATGGTGATAATATTGATGGCAAATGCACCATCAGTGGTAAGTTTTATGCAACTGGACCTAGGTTTCGATTCTTACCGTTATTTTTTGTTTAAATCTCCTTGCTTTAGTCTGACATATACCTCTTGTACTACCTGGTTTATCAGACATAGTATGAAGGAAGTCCTTGATGTCGTAAGATCCAGGGCCTAGATTCCTTGTCTGTAAATATGATTAATTAAACTTGATTAGTACACGTACTATAATACAATGTCTGTTGGGACACAATATGATTAACTCTGCTTTTCAGTATATGGGTTAATGATCTTGTGGCTTTAAACAGGTAAATTAATTTCTATCCATTTCTAATCAACTGCCAAGAAGTTTGGATAAACCATTCCTAAGTATTCTGGCCTCCTATCACATTCTGGGAGAGAAGTTGAACGTACATAATTGTTATTACCGGTTCTGCTGAATCAGATCGTATTTTAGCTCAGCTCTAATGTATGCATAAGTTTTATTGAGTTGCTATACAATCTCACTGCAGTATTGTGAAAGATCTCCTGCTGAAAAGCATGTGTGATTAAACCATACATGATGTGTGTCTTATGGTTTGTAAGAGGGAGGAAGGTAGGGAGAGAGAGAGGGGGAGGGAGAGAGGGGGGAGAGAGAGAGGGGAGGGAGAGAGGGGGAGGGAGACAGTGGGAGGGCTGGAGAGAGAAGGAGGAAGGAAGGGATATATATAGAGAGAGAGAGAGATACAGAGAGAGAGAGAGACAGAGAGAGAGAGAGAGAGAGAGAAAGAGCAATCAATCATATGACTTACAATGCTACGTTTCTTTTCCCACTGCTCTTTGTGAAGTAGATGAGGTAATGCTGCCATACGAGCAGTCTCATATGCTCTAGACCATCCTGGACCTGATGCTTTCCTTGCTACCTCGTTGGCATTAAAACTTCCTACTTCTACTGCATACACTCCGGGACCTAACTTCCTTTTCTGAAATCATAGGAAAAACAAGTTTAAGTTTGGTCAAGGCAAACTGAAGTAAAACTGCATAATGGAAGGAAACATCTTTCTTAAACTGATGTGCTACTATTAAAAATGGTTAAAACAGTTATCAAATTTGTTCATTGATTAAATATAATCAACTTATCGACTCAAATGAGGAAATTGCATGAATGAATATATTCATAGGAGAAAATTTGAAACTGATTTATCTTGCCACTTTCAAAGCTAATAGAAGAAAATGTATTATTGGTATTATTGATATGATCAAACCTTGAGTTGACAAACACGACTGTTTATGTCATTTAAATTATTTATTGTAGAGGAATGAGTTAATGAATCAAACTTACCAGATTGTGCATAGACTTCTTATCATACCACACCTGTGTGTAGGTACCAGGCATTTTACTCTGTGGATGTACGCCAGATACATCAAACCTATAACAAAAATATTAAAAAAATCAAACATGAAGTCATAATTCCTTTATTATATTCCTTTCATAAGGTTGTTATCTCTATTGGAATCAATCAAATTAATAACACGCTTGTATGGCTGCCTTTCATTAAGAATAAGGGGTGTGTATTAAGATGGCTTCAGGTCTCATTAATAAATGACCCCATCCTTTAAAGCCCTAGTACCATGAAAAAAATGAAGATCAGTGTAAATTGTAGGACAGAAACCCTTGTGAAGCATAATTTAATAAAATCCGTTCTTCACAATAAGCATCCGTAGATTTGATATTGGACAGTTGTGAGACCAAAAATGGAAATCCAGTTCTTTATAGAATAATAAAAAAATTATAATTAATAAATTTTAAAAAATGATATTTGCTGAATGAGAGTAATATGCAGAGCATCCCTTTTCATATCGGTAATTAGTTTTATCTTTGTGTTCCAGACAAAATATTGAAATATATCATGTACATAGACCAAAATAAACTTTGACAAAACTCAAAAGGCGTAAATTGCTCGGGGTGTTTCTCTCATGAAATGATCACCCAGTAAATGAACATTATAGACCTAAAGTTTTCCTTTTCATCTTAAAATGTACACGTCTACCTGGATGCATGAAGCCCGGAGGATATTAAATCATAATAGATCTATATATTAAATACTAGTTAGTCTTACCTGGCTTTCTGCGTGCCGAAAGGCGCGCCTTGGAAGGACTTCACGGAAGCAGACATAATCCTCACCGAAATTGTATCTGTTACTCAGTTAAAAAAAGACAAAACCACACCAAATGTCGAGCCTTTGTGATGATACTGCACACGATTAAATCTTTCAATATGCTTTCATATAAAACGTCACATTTTAGTTCTGAAGTATTATTTCAAATATATATACACTGTACATGTATATATACCGATCGCGGGGACTGAGCATTGTACGCGAACAGGTGGATTTGGTAGCGATGATCCACATGTTTACAAACTTGGGGTCAAGCTTGCTACGGTTGCCATAGTGCTCATTTGCATATGAATGGATGCGCACTTTGGCGAGATCCGCCCACTGTGCTAGTCTACGTCGCAGCACAAAGCGTCATTTCCCCCTCTTTTTTTTTGGTGGGGGGGGGGGGGGGGGGGGGGTGAGGGGTTTTAAGTTTTTTTTAAGTTTTACTATGTTTTTGTTTTTGTTTTATCTTTAGTCAATGATTATTGCTGATCCATGGATTGGAGAAGAAGATTTCGGGTTAATCTTTTTCTTTTCGCGGCATCCATGTGACTCTCTTCAAAATGCTCTCTTGTCATGTTTTCACTGATTTTCTTTGTCTTTGCCGAATTAATACTAATAATACAACAAATAATAACAAAATCATTTAGACATATCCCTGTGTTTATTGGAAGTGAGAAATACAACATGAAAGAATAGCTGGTTCTAAACTGAATTCAAGTATCAGAATCATAATAATAGGGGGTGTTTTTTAATTTTGTTTTAATGTTTATAAAGTTTGCCAAGTATACCCGAGGCTATAAAAAACATTTCGATTTATAAAGAAAGAAGACCGGCAACATTGGTGCGTGGATAACATTATGACGTATGGGTGCGTAACAATAGAAAGCACAATGGCGCATGCGTATAGCATATTGCTACATTAAACAGCTGCCAGAAGAGTAGTATAGTTTCCTCAGACTCTCTTTCTATTTTTTTATAAATTTTGTCTCGATCCCTCTCTTTTGTTTATTCTCTCTTTCTCTCACTCTCTTTCTCTCTTTCTCTCTCTCTCTCTCTCTCTCTCTCTCTCTCTCTCTCTCTCTCTCTCTTTTCTCTCCTTCCATCTTTCTCTCTTAGACATTCATCTAAAGTCCATTTCTCCTCGATCGCCAATCTACACAAACAACACACACTCGCACACAACCTCTCTCTTGCCCTCTCTTTCTCTCTCTTCAAATTCGATTACTTCTATACAGACAATTCTCCACAGGTTACTTTGGACACAACACGTATTTGAAATCAGCCGACAAACAGTTTGTTTTCATCACGGGGCGTGTATTTATTTGAAAAGATTTTCACTGATTCCCAAATTTCATGTCTTTAATAAAAAAAATCGAAATCTAAAAAATCTATTTCCATTGAAGAGCTACAAACCTTGATAAATCAAAGTAGATTTGTGTTGCCAAGAGACAGACTATGCACCAGATGTAACATTCATTATAATATTTGCAGTCACCTGTCCATATCGTAATTACTGCTTATTATGAGCTATTGACTAACAGTGGAATAAAACTACTTTCACATGAGTTACAGAATATTAAAGATGGCAAGTGTCCGAAATGCTGGCAGTTGTCGTTCTTTTTTTCTCTCCACATAAAGCATCATATTTTCACCCTGGGATTGAATATTAATAGTAGGCCTACCTCGATATGTACTATCAGATTGCATAATAATTGTTTTAAAACGACAGCCGTATGTTGGTGTTTAGGATAATATTCTTATATTCCATGTCGTTGAACTCTTGTATTTGTGTATGCACATGATATTATTCCAATTTGTTACTAACTGCATTAGTGAATATATAGCCAGCTTTTTCTTCTTGAGTCGGGGATGACAAAATCTCTGAATATAATCTGTGTTACCTCCTGCATGCCCCCTTTGGTTTGCTATATATACGCTAAATCTATTTACATTATATACAAGCAAAATGAAAAGTGAAATCTCTGAACATATTGATGGACTTTATTAGCCCCTGCCCCCCACCCCCCCCCCCCCCCCCCCCCCGTTAGTTGTCTACGCTAATTCAAATACATGTACATCATTATATACGCATAGGCCCGAATTCGACAACCTCCTTTGTGAATTCGGGCCATAATGTTGGAGCCCTATATGAAAAGCATGAAATAGAGATTGGATTAGTCTTTGATGAGTGATGACCGTTATACCTGACTGCTAAGAAAGCATTGTGTATGCTTCATGTTAAATAAAGCGGCCTGAACATTGGCATAGGTGGGAGGCGGTTTAAAAAGAAAAGCAAACAATCTGTTTTATTTATCACTTTTATTATCATCAATAATGAAACTTTCATTGCATCTCATGCATGAAAGTTGTAACTCTTTGTGCAATGCAATCGAATTTTACGCAAAAATATGTTAAGTATGTTCGACTTTGTTTTGTTTTAATTTTGGACTTATTTAAACGTAACATTGTTTTATGCAAAAAGCTCTTTTTCAATTGAGATGGATAGGTTGTTGTCTTTATTCAACTAGAGCTCCAAATAAGCATTTTTTGAGACCAAGATTTCTCTCTACACAGACCACTAATTAGCATGATAATTTAAGGTCTCTGTGCTACCTGTTGATAAGCGCCTCTCTCGTCGCCGCCTACCACCGTGGTCGATGAATTCGAAGACGTATCGACGTGGTAGCTGACGACAGCCTGGGCGAGGCGGGCATCGCAAAACCTCTTCTCAAAGTTAGCAAAGACAGTATTATAGGAGTCTCGGTTACGACGAAGACATGAAGCCAGAAGGCGATCGCATTCACACAGTCTGAAGCCACACTCTGTAGATGGGTCACTCAATGATCCAGCTGGCCATCAAACAAAACATAAATTGTAATATTTCAGTTAAATGCTATAGTTTGCTATTAATGTAGTTATAATTCTCGCAACTAAACCTATCTCCACCTCATTATAAAGATATGCAAGAGAACATTATGAATGACTTTACGGCATCTATTAAATGCCTTGCCGATAATCTTAAATCGCTGTTAATTGTAAGTCCCACGCCCCCCCCCCCCCCTCCCCACTACCTTTCATTGTTAGGGTCGTCGATACAAAATAGCGGAATATCATCAAACGTACTGACGCGTCTCTAAAATGAGATTTTATTCCCTTTTTTTCCGAGCGAGAGAGATGCGAAGCGAGTTTTGACAATATTATCACAATTTATTTTTGTTAACAGGTGATGAATTTTAGAGCCAGTTTGCTGCTTCGTTTTTGCCCAGATGGACTACACAAATGGTGTCGGGGCTATACCTTGATATCCTTATCTTTCTATGCTCATTACTCCGCCAGTATACATTTTCTTCCAAAATTGTTTGGCACATGTAATCTTGAATATTCAGTGTAAGTTTCGTTTGATTCTGTGAGAATTCATTTTCTTTAATTTTTACCAGAACTCAAGTTTATCTTTAAGGGAGGAATGGAGAGAAGGAACAGACGGGTAAAGTAGAGGAGCAAGTAGAGATGGGTAAAGAGAAAAGTTTGAATGAGAGGAAACAGATTATAACTAAGATAAACTGGATGGAAGAGGATTTTACGTACCACAGACAATGTTGCCATTTCCTGATGCACAGCCTTGTTTCGTATACTGATACGAAGAGAAGTATAGTCCACAATGATCATCTTCTACAGTCTGGTAGCAATTATCATGCTCCATACAACACCTATATAATTATAATAGACATAATCAAATCACCTCACATCCATACAGCAGTTCGAATCTTTTTGTATAATATTTTGATTTGATTTTTATTTCTGCATTTTTTCCAAATAAAATACAACTGAATAACAAAGAACATATAAATGTAAGGTATAATACAACATAAACAAACAATAATTTCTTCATGTCAAAATGTGTTTTTTTAAACATAATATATATACATATAATAACGAAACTTAATATTTCCATAACATATTATCATAAATTTAAAGTATTATCCGAACTATTCTGTTGGAAAAGTGCAGGAGACCGCAATCATAAGCAAAACTTGACAAGGATGTCGGCCTCGAAAAAAAATCTTAAGGTAAACCTTAAAATATGATATGATATAATGATATGATACAATATGATATGAAATGATATTGTATTACATGTATATCATATTGTATTATGTTATCTGATATTATATCATATCGTATCCAATACAAACATCTTTGGGTAATGCTATTGATATCAGAGTGTACTATGTTTTATGATAAGCCTCTTTAGAATGAATAAAGAGAGTTCACCTTTTGCTTGGATGCAAATGCGATACATCTTGATTATGTTGTCATGATGGTATATAGCGAGTGTACACTTCAAGTGGAAGAAGTTTAGTGTATATCGTGGGTTTGGGAATTTCGTTCGTATCCCCTCTCAGTCCTCTGAATAAATACTAAATCGATACGTAATCTAAAATTAAGAGAGAGAGAGAGAGAGAGAGAGACTGAGAGAAAGAGAGAGAGAAAGAAAGAAGGTAAAGTGAACTGTAAGACCCACCTGTCTACGTCATCTACTGGCTTTCCGCTGCCCCCGAGTCCACACCAGCACCCATAGCCATTGAAGTCAAATCCACTCCTACCAGTGTAGCAGCTAATTACTGTGTCGAGCTCCCATAGGGAGCGTTTTTCTTTGGTAGGGGCGGCATCGACTAAAGGTAGAGATAACAACAACAACAACAAAGTAAAACATTTTGATAACAAACGAGACGGAATTAATACGCTATAGCCCATCACCCCTTCAGTTGAACAGGCACGTTTAATCTATTCATCAAGGAGACTAACGACTATATTACAGAAAATTAGGACCACAATATATTTTGCTTTAATTCATGCATATGCAATATCCTGTGAAGGTATTTTTCCTTATGTGTATGTGTATCTCTCTCTCTCTCTCTCTCTCTCTCTCTCTATAATATTTCATAGCATGTATTACTAATTATACTCGACCAGTAAGACCAATCAATCAATCAATCGATATTAATTATATGACAAAACAATTCAGCAATTAAGCAAAATATTTATAGATCTATATTCATCATTTATCAATTAGTTGAATGGTTAGATCATAATGCAGGCCACTCTTTATTTATTTTACATGGTCGGAACTCTGAATTGTTATGAACATCGCAATTAGTAGGCTAGCTACAGCCAAGATAATTCGAGCTAAGTATTAATATCGGAGAATTTAGATGTACTAGATGTACAAGTGCTTTACAAAATACAATTTCCACTATCCCACTGACTTCAAGTACAAAGTAATCTAAATTTTAGCCTTATGATATTCTTACTGGTTAAGTTTGTTATTTGGAATAAAATCACTTTCTTGAAGATAAACAGCTAAATGTAACTTAAAACCAAGTATTTTCCCTATTCTTAATCAAACTTTCATGACACCAGGGTATAGGCATATACTAGTAAATCTTTACAATTCTTGTTCTCATTTTTCGTTCATTTTGTTTCCTTTTATATATTGTATGTATTTTTTTCTTGTATTTGTGACCCTATATTCGTTTTTGTATTTGTTATGGTGGTTATTGGGCGTATTTGTGACCCGTACGTGCCTTTTCTCAGTTGAGAAGGATTTATCTTCTTATCTGTATTTCTCTTCTTCTGACAGAGGACGTCCTGCGGGGTCATTATTTTGGGGAATGGATAAAGATGAGTTGTACAATGACGAGTTCCGAGGAGGATGTAATAATACAATCAAAAGTTTGTCAATTTGAAATAATGTTGTTGTTGTTGTTGTTGTTGTTGCGATTAATGGCGTTTCCATCGTCATTCGATGATTTCCGCCAGGCAATGTGAGAGGGCGTAGTTACTGGTCCTCTCTTAATTCTTTTACTGTTGGATCGACGATCGTGACGTTGTGTTGTGCAATTAACAATGCCAGTAAATTGTTAGTAGTTATTTTCTGTATTGTTATTCGGCTTGTTATTTTAAAGAATTCGTTAGGAAGGAAAGGATGAGTGGTTGCATATTAGTTGCGATCAGTTCATTACGTTAGGACGTTAGTTTAAAGCCTCTCTCCGTATAATGAAGCAATTCATAATTTATAAGCAATAATATTATATATCGTTCTTTATATTCCTCAATATTTCCAATATTCAAGTTCACATGCGCCCTACAGGGCCCGCCTACGCATCAGAAAGAAAAAGAAAACACATCTGTAATGGAATCACACGATGCCCTTGAACGAGATGGACTGTGTCATGTACTTTGTATTAAGTCAATGTACTGATGATGTAAATTGAGGTTGGCATTTCGCCAGCCGTGTTCGTCAGAAAACGGAAATTCTTTAATTCTTTGTTGGAAAGGTTGAAAGCGTTGAAAGCTGATGATTTTCCACCTGCCTCTCTTTTCTCGGTATAAAGATATGGACCTAACACACAACAGGGGTACTACTGTGAGATCGCGTTATCTAGGATGCAGGACAAGGTCAGAGGTCGAACCTGGGACATTCTTGAGTTGGGGATCACATCAGTTTCTAGGCAAAGAAAAAAAGTAGTTTCCCAAGATTTGTACATGCATTCACGGCTAAAAGAAGGTCGAATTAGAGGGTCTCGTGACAAATAACTACATTCAATGACAATGTTATGCATCATAAAGGGTGAAAATTGAACAACTATAATGCATCCTTTGTAAAAAAAAAAAAAATGCAAATGGCTGCAGACTTATAAATTACAATGTACTTCGATTTTTGTTTTGGTTATTGCATGTTCGTGACTAAAATTAAATGTTTATCATCATCATATCCGACATAAATATCGAATAATTTAACAAGGAAATAAGGAAAGAGTGCATACTCTAGCTTGAAAGCAATTAGTTCTGCATATTATTCACTTAATGTTTAGGATGTTATAATATTAGGGTTGCCTTCCTCTGGAAACCAGTAATAGCTGAATCATAGTGGAATGTATACACTCCATGTAAACCAGTAAGTTAAATAACTCGTTTGAGTGTGGAATTCACTTTTGTAAGCGCGGACTAGCTGTTCAAGCATAATGACTTCTAGGACCCACTTTATTCTCTACCGTAATTAAGTTCTTTCCAGAGTAATTATGTCCATCCATGTAGGTTCAGTAGGTTCGTATAGAAAAAGCGAACATTTCCATGAGGTATTGTAGACATTACCAAAATATATTTTGGAGGATTACCAAAATATAATTTGGAGGATAAAGAATATTATTCTCATAACTTATAAAATCATGCTAATTATATTCACATTGACAAATTTTATATATAAATACGCATATATATAAATGTATATACACGTAATATTTATATACCGTCAGCGAATTTGATAGTAAACATCAAAATAAGTTTATGACAAGATTACGCCCTAACAAGACAAGAACAAAGTGTCGGGAAGTGGGGGGGGGGAGGATGGGGTCTTCTCTTTCGAAGGCAAACGCTAAAAATGAATATTCATGAAAGAGGACCGGCAGGAGACAACTTGTGATCGGTATAGTTACTATACAAACGAGTAATAATTTTATATGATATAAGATTATGATGATGATTCACAGTATTATGGCGCCAATTTCTGTTTAAACTCATAAAAGGCGCACTATCCTCCAATCGATGAAGTGAGTTTACCATTTGGCAAAACAGGTAAGTTTGGAGGCATGATTTACTATGGTAATGTGGATACACCACGGATAATCATGATGAATCGTACATAAACATGTAAATTGTCAATATGATATATATAACCGATCTATAGTATATTACACTAAAAGTGCGGCAATTTAGGGGTGACATGCCTCCATAAAATCTTTAAGACGATCGTCATCAAGTCGAAGTTTCGGAAACATTGCAAATATCAGTAAAGCACACAATCATAGCCTAAAATAATAATTGAACTCAATTATTATTTATCCTGCCTCTTTACAGGAGATGCAAAATATAAATAATAATGATTATTATTATTATTATTATTATCATAATACATGTAATAATACTAGGCCTGTGGTCCAACTGACATTTCGTCTCTTTCGTAAAGACCTCTACAAAAAAATATTTGGAATATGACATAAAAATATTACGGACAATCCGAAAGCGCTGTGAATGCTCTAAATTGAGACGTCACTGACTTAGAATAGTTTGAGTTCAAATTAGTCAATTAATTGACAAGCAGGATTTACAAAATGGCATAACAGTGAAATAATAATGGTTTAAAATGGAGAATAATGTTTAAATGGTTTTCTATAGGGCGCTCAACGTTTCTCTACTCTTTGTTACGTTCAACGCGACGGTCATATCAAAATCTTCAACGCAAACACAACATAATATAACTTACCCTGATACAGGAAAGCAAAGATGATTAAAGTTGCAAGTGATAACGAGACCATTGTTTCTTGATAATGCTGAGTCGATCCAAGTATAGAAATTGAGATGGAGGATGTGAAAGCTCGAGCAGGGTTGCGCCAGAGATCGAGAGTAGTAGTGTGGAAGAGTGTTTGGGTACGCTTGGCTTTATGTGTCCCGGGTTATGTGTACAACCGTTTCCGATTTTCCAATTTATGAATCACTCAGCCTCCTTGGGGAGGGGATGAGTGTATTCTATTCGTCTAGCCTAACGTCCAAACTCTTCCTTTAATACTTATCGAAATCAAACAAAAGGTTTTGAATTCGATTAATTTTATACCATGCCTAAACATGCAATCGCACTTCTGAAAAGCACTATGTTGATACTATCAATTAGCCCTTGTTAGCTCTTCTTTGTTCAACTGTTTTGTAGAGCCTATAATTGGTACAAAAGCAGTTTAATTATGAATTAGTGTTCGTGACAGGAAACCAATACTCAGAAGGCCCAGCGGCCCTAAGTGCTTTGGATCAGTGCTGTATACGTACAAAATCATGAGAGTCTCATTCTCAGACCCTCGATACCAGGATCAATTTACTTTATAGTCTCTGCGTGTACGTCTTCAGCATCTCCATTAATTTTGATTTTATAATAATCGCCACCAGGCGCGTACGCAGGGGGGGGGGGGGGGGGGGCGGGGGGTCGAACCGACGAACCCCCCCCCCCCCTCAATTTTGTTATATGTGTGTTTTGGAGGAACTTCCCCCCCCCCCCCCGCCCACAAATTTGTTTTTAATATTTTAAAACAAAGATGATTTTTAAAAAAAATTGGGGCTAAAGGGTGACCAAAAAAGGTGACCTTACCCCCCCCCCCCCCCGAACGAAATATCGGTCGACCAAATTCTCAAAATTTCAGGACCTAAATAAAAAATGTGCTCTTACCTTGTTGTGATAGTAACGCAATGTAGTTTGTGACTATAGGCTATTATATCTATTGTGAACTTGGAAAGTAATTGTGCAATATTTTTAAATTTTCGATAAAAGAGGATACCAGCCCCGCAGGTAGCTCTCTACATACATTATCATCTCGCTATTAGATCAGTAACAATCCCAATTCCATCCTACAGCCTACAGAGTACAGGCTACACTGTATAGGGGCTACACGTACTTTGCATAGCGGGTGATTTGGGAGAGAAACGTGCAGTAAAAAAGTGTATAAAATGAAATTAATTAGGCAACAGGTCGTTAATTCAGGGCTTTTACCCCCTGGACTAACACCTCCTAACTAACTACCCCCTAGGAAAATTACCCCCCCCCCCCCCCGTGCACAATTACCGTGACCACTGAAAATGATCCACTTGGACACTACCCCCCCCCCCCCCAACCCAGGACAAGCAAGGGCAACCACCCCCGGGGAGAATTCCCCCTTCCCAGAAAAATTACCCCCTATTGACATGTTAATTAAAAGGGAAGTAGTCTATACTCTGAAAATAAATTAGTTTTAATTAAAACATTTTTTTTTCGGGGGGGGGGGATCGTCCTCGTGGGAAATTGTCCACGGGCGATAATTTTCGGGGGTTTAATTGTCCCGCTGGTAATTGCCCGGGGGGGGCTGAATATGTCCAGGGGGTAATTGTCCTAGAACCGCATTTGATCACATCGGTCGCTGTTGGCCGCTGTTTAGGGACATTTCCCGCATGACGTCATAATTATACTCGTAGAATAGAAAGTTAACACCTGATGCGGACCGGTCAGTGAACGTAAACTCGTAAGGTACGCTCTATTGTGATTTTTCCAAATTCCTGTACTTGCTAACTTTTATTAAATTTAAAGATGAAAGCTGAGAACTCAAAATTTAGATATAACATTGACCTTACTATTTTCATTTAATTTTAGTCATATTTAGGAGAAGATATGGGGAAAACGGCTTAACCATCGATAGATCTATAAATGTTATATCATTGTCCCATATGTTGACAATCATGTAAGTTTCACTTGCAGCCTGTAATGTTGATCTCCGACATTGCGTCGCACCCAATCCCGGTACCCAATTTCATGGAAGAAGAAGAAGAAGAAGGAGAAGCAAAATATCCCTAAGTAAACATGGTCCGCTTTTTCAAAATTTAAGCAGGCAATGTGTGTTTTATATACTGCATCCCCGCCCATGTCAATTCTTATAAAGAGATTAAAAGCAAAGTGTATTTATTTGTACTACTAGTAGACTACTAGATCTAGGCCTAGAGGCAAATGAAATGTACCTGTCATAATTGCATGTGCCTGTCTGCATGTATCCATTGTTTACTTTATCTAGTGTATGTAAAGGGCTGATATCGCTTTACCAAGTTGATGTCAACTATGAAAACGATTAGTTCAGTGTAAAACTAAAGAAGTGAGCGGGAATGTCACAGAATTCTTGTGAGGATTTATCCATTAAATTCATTTTTTCTCTCCCTCTAAAGATCCTCAATGTTTTGTTAGCAAAAATGGTGTAATGCATCAAATATGTAATCAATACATGTTTCTGATTGTTCCAATGTGTAGATTGACTACCTGTAGAAGCAATGGCTGCTTGACTATGGCTGACACACAAGTGCATCGATCTGATACCCATGCCTCCACCATCCTCAATGGACTCAATAGACTGCGTAAAGATCACATCTTCTGCGATGTCCAGCTCCAGGTTGGTTCACAGTTATTCCAGGCCCATCGATTGGTCCTATCAGCTTGTAGTCCGTACTTTGACGCCTTGCTTACAAGTGGGCTGAGCGAGACTCATCAAGATGTCATCAACATACAGGGGGTGCAACCAAACATCTTTGAGCACTTGCTGGGATTCATATACACAGGTAAACTACTTCCTTCAGTCTGTAAACAGATAGACTTTTAATTGTTGGATACAATTTTGAAGTATAACGTATCCCATGTTCTTCTTTCTTGATGAAAGAGTCAGGGGCCTCCAGTGAGGTCATGTCACTGTCATAGTAATAACATTAGTGTCCACTAATAACATGTACTTGTTGCAAGCTGTCTGTTACATGAGCCGGGTAGGTTTGTTGACTTTGAGTTTAGTTTTAGTTTTAGGCATTGGGATGATTTTTCTTTGCGGCTGACAGCTTGATTTTTACTATCTGAAAATGAAAGGTGTCAATTATATATGGAAAGGGAAAGTAAAATTTATGTCTTTTTTCAACAGGTCACCTTGATGTTACTACAAGCAATGCCCAAGGGTTGCTGTTTGCAGCTGACATGTTTCAACTCAATGAAATCAAACAAATTTCTGCATCTTTTCTCAAACTTCAGTTACATTCTTCCAATTGTCTTGGTTTTTTAAGGTGAGCAATAACAATTCATAGTCGCTGTTCTAAAGTTACCAGTCATTGTATCTACCATTGAATGGCCAAGTCCTACAAAATGTCAAAAAATTAGTTTAGTGTCCTATAGTATTGCTTGGAATAAAGTTGACAGTCTCACACTGTATCACGTGTGACTGCATGCATTATCCCATAGACCTTGATGTGACTTGTGTAGTCCTTTTTGATTTTCTTTCCAAAGCTCTGTTCAATTCTGCAAACCCTAAAACATTCAAGTGTGACAATTTATTCCACTTAGTAAAATGAATCTTCCAGTTTTTTTTTTTAAAGGTCCAGCTCTTGTTATGTACAAATATTGTTTCAAAATTCACCAATCTGGCAGCTGGTTTAGACTACTTGGTATCATTTTATACAATACTTTTTTTGGTAAATGGCATGTACAAAAATATGATAAAAATAATGAGTGGCATTGAAAACTATGGGTATATGCCATATTGATTATTATCTTGTATCAAACTCTCCCCTTTGAGCTTTCTCTGTCCCAAAACATAACTAGATTTCTCTTATCCCTGCCCATGATTAGAATAATTTATTGACCAAATATGGATTCTTTATTCATGTTTTCATAATTTTTAATTTTGATAATTGAGTTCTTGTAATGATCTGCACAATCGTTTTTTTTTTAAATCAAGGGTCGAAACAACATTGCCTTGATATACTAAAATAAGAGTTTTTTCTTAATAAAGGAAAGTTCTGTTTACACTGATGTAGATGTATGCAACTGACAATAAAAAGGAACTAAAAAGCAATTAGAACACTTTGTGAACCAGAAAAGAAAACAAATTGTTCAATTAAAACTTTTGGGTGGCCTTCAGCTATAGTCCTTATGGTGGAACTTGAAAGACATTAATAAGTTTTGTCTTTGATAAGGCATGTATAATGTGTTGATGTAGAAATTCCCTTTAACCTGTTGTATAATCTTGACCAACACTGATGTTACTCTATTTTTATTTTGTCTGCTAGGTTTTCGCAGGCCTTAACTTGCCCAGAGCTTAGTACAGCAAGCAGAGCTTACATACACTCTAAGATTAGTGAGGTCAAAGGTGAAGAAGAGTTCTTTGACCTTGATGTAGAAACACTGATTGAGATCCTTCAGAGTGAGGACCTACGAGTGGACAATGAATATGAAGTCTTTGAAGCAGCAATGAACTGGATATCACATGATCCACCGAACCGACGGAAACATTTGGTGAGGGTTCTTGAGCCAGTAAGGATACCGATCATCCAACCTGCTCAACTCTTCAGGTACGTTGAGGAATGTAAGGATCTTAGCTTGAGGATTGCAACGGGAAAGCTCCTCCAGGATTACCATCCAAGAAGAAAGTCTCAGGCATCGACCAAAGTCTCACATGCTAAGTCTCTATTGCCTTCAAAGTATTACCAGCCTCGTAAAAGCTCCAGGAAGCGTTTGCTTGTGATGGGTGGCTACTGCAAGAAGAACAGTGAAGGGTGGTCAGGATGGGGCAACACAACAACCCTTAGTGATGTGGAACTTTATGATTCGTTTGATCAAACATGGCATCCCTTTCCTGCTATGCAGCAGCCACGTAGCGGGTTCGGTGCGGCTGTAATTGGTGGAACTGTCTATGCCATAGGTGGTGAGCATGAGTCTCTACTCTCACAGAATGTGGAAAAGTATGATGCGGTGGAGAATTGTTGGACGAAGATGTCACCCCTTCTATGCCCCAGGAGCTCTCATGGAGTGTGTGTGGTAGATAATAAGATCTATGTATTTGGAGGCTGGGTTGGTCTAGAGATGGGAGCTGACATTGAGAGATGTGACCCTGACGATGATGTATGGACAGTCCATGATAGGCTAGCATCCCTTAGAAGCAACTTTGGTGTGGTTTCTCATGAAGGTAAGATTTAGGTATGTTTTCATGTACATATAATAAAATAGAAGTCATCCTACATACATACAGTATATACATATTGATATTTATATAGTTTCTAAGTTTTTGAAGTTTTATTTTTTCCACATTTTACATTAAAAAAACAGTTGATATTTTTTTTTTTTTTTTTTTTTGTACAAGCGTATATTATATAAGAGTAGATTTCACACAAGAAAAAAAAAATTAAAAAATATAGCGCCTTTACATAAACATGCTCAAAGCGCTGTACATTAGTAAATAAAACAGAATGACAATACTGATATTTTTAACTGTCTTTTAATACATTATTGTATGTAGTAATCTCATCTTTTCTTGCATATATGAATGCTTCTCTAACTCATAAATACTAAAAAATAATCTCATTCTGCCCCAATGTATTTATCATTGGATAGATGTACCAAGGTTTCAAGATTATTTGTCTGTTTCTAGTGCAAATTCAATTTATACTAGTATTCAAAGGGTTGCCTTGGAGCTAATCAAGACCAAGGGGGTGTTTCACAAAGATCCTAAGTTGAACTTATCTCTAAGTTGGACTTAAAAATTATGGAAATGCGTTTGAAGCATCAAAATAAAATGCATTCAAAACCAAAAATTCAAGTAATTTAGACTTTTCATGAATTTCACATCAAGAACAATAAATCTTGCATTATAACAGAAAATATGAATGATTTAAATCAACATTTTAAGCCTTTTAAAATAACATTTACAAAATATTTTCAAAGATGCTAACGGCTTTCCATAATTTTTAAGTCCAACTTAGAGATAAGTTCAACTTAAAATCTTTGTGAAACGCCCCCCCCCCCCCACAGAAATTGTAATTTTGCAACGTGTTTCTCAAAGCAGCCCTTCCATCAATTGCTGACTATCATTTAGTGCGAAAATGCACGTGTGGCAAACCAGCAACTGTACAGAGAGCCAAAGAAAACAAACTAATAGCAGTTTTCTCAACTGTTTCAAACTTGGTGACCTTGGTACCATTTTCTGCCCTTTTTGCTTTCTACTGATACTGTACGTAGGTCTGGTATACCTTGCCGGTGGGGCTTCTGATACTGGTACAGAACTGAGGCTTGTGGAGAGCTACAATCCTGTTATCAAAGAATGGACTCAGCTTGCTAGCATGCGTACAAGACGATCACAGTGTGCAATGGCTGTATTAGACGATGCCCTCTATGTTGTAGGAGGGTACAACTCATCAAAGAATGTCCTATCATCGGTTGAAAGGTACTCTTTATTAGAGGTGAGTCCAGTTCCTATCATCTATCTCCAAAAGCTCTGAGGCCATCGGGGTAACATTGCTGTTGACCTTGAGATACAGCTAGAACTAGAACAACTGGAGGCTGAAACTTCCTGAGAACCTGCAGTTTATATTGTGAATAACACAAAGATTGATGCTTCCCAAATAACAACTTTTAGAGCTACAGGCAGATCCTTTAGTACTTTGTTTTGATATAAGATCCTTCTGTTCACCATCTCCCCCCTTTCTTTCTCTGTCTTCAACTCTTTGTTCTTACTTCTTCAGTATTTATAATAATGACTGTTTACCAATGTATTCAGTGTCAAGCCCAAAAGCGAGTTCTGTCAATTGCCTTACCATAGCAAAAAAAACAGACATTGATGGGTCTTAGTTCGTTTTTAAATAATGCTATGCGCCAAAAGTGGGTAAAAGTAAAATGGAAATACTGAAGTATTTATTCTGAAGAGAGACTGAGAGTAGAACTTAAAAAAGTTAGCTTAGATTCTGTACATATGGCCTTCCATACTATAACTCTCAATGTTATTCTCATAGGAACGTTTCTTTTAATTGGTTATTGTCAGTCTTATAATACCATCATTTTCACTCTCTTAGGACAAGTGGATTAAAGTGAAGTCCATGATAATGCCTAGAGCATGTGCTGGAGTGGCTGTAGCGCATGGTAAACTTTATGTGGTAGGCGGCAAAGGATCAAGTAGACCAAATACTGCCCCACCTACATTGGACACTATGGAGTGCTATGACCCTGAGACTGACATCTGGATTGACCTTGGTCGAATGACTGTAGGTCGTTGTGAGGCAGCTGTAGCAGTACTGTGACCCTGAGACTGACATCTGGATTGACCTTGGTCGAATGACTGTAGGTCGTTGTGAGGCAGCTGTAGCAGTACTGTGACCCCGAGACTGAAATCTGGATTGATCTTGGTCGAATGACTGTAGGTCGTTGTGAGGCAGCTGTAGCAGTACTGTGACCCTGAGATGGACATCTGGATTGACCTAGGTCAAATGACTGTAGGTCGTTGTGAGGCAGCTGTAGCAGTACTGTGACCCCGAGACTGACATCTGGATTGACCTTAGTCGAATGACTGTGGGTAGTGTGAGGCAGCTGTAGCAGTACTGTGACCCCGAGACTGACATCTGGATTGACCTAGGTCGAATGACTGTAGGTCGTTGTGAGGCAGCTGTAGCAGTACTGGGACCCTGAGACTGACATCTGGATTGACCAAGGTCGAATCACTGTAGGTCGTTGTGAGGCAGCTGTATCAGTACTGTGACACTGAGACTGACACCTGGGTTCTGATTTATTTCGTTATTCCACTCCGATCAATCCATTATAGATCATTTTTGTATGAATATGATGAAATGCCACATGAAGCACAACAAGATATTCTATTAGTTTATCAACTGCCTGTTTTTTTTTTTTTTACCTATTTCAATGTCCAAAAGCTTTTGTTGCATTCCTATCTAGGTGGGAATTGTCAAATGTTTGATTTGATTTGATTAATTCATTATTGAATTCTTTATCATTTCATAAATCATATATTTTCATGCACATGGATTTGAATTTGATGTTCAATTTTTCCAATACAGTACGATGCAAGTAGGGTTTAGAAGTCTCAGTTTGACTGTTCCCTGCTGCAAGTAACTGCTCTTATGGCCCATGCCTATAGATTTATGACAATACAGTGCATCCCAGAAAAAACGAAACCGAGAATTATCAATGTTTTATCATAACTTAATCACATTCATAATTAATAAATGACACATATTTGGAAAGCTTAGATCCTCCTCTTTCATTTGATGCAACTCATTATGATGCATATTTCACGCATGAGTGATTAAAATCAATTTGAAGAGAGGAAACCGAAAGGTTGTTTGGTGGGCGGTATCTGAATTTCAAAGAGAAAAGAGAAAGTTGAGTTTCTGCCCTTTCATATAACACCTCAATCAGGAAAAATTAGCAAGGAATGACAAAGTTCTGTTTTTTTAAAGTAGCCCTTACATTTTTATAATTTTGACAAACAAATTTGTTTTCACTGGCTGCCTGCCGTAGCAAAAAGCAGAATTGACAAAAGACTTAACTCCGTTTCGTTGACAATCAGCCATGCATGAAGTTTTTCGCCTACGGCTGATTGTCAACGAAACGGAGTTAAGTCTTTTGTTAATTGTTAATTTTGTTTGTTGATACGGCAGGCAGCCAGTGAAAACGAATTTGTTTAATCAAATTATGGAAATGTAAGCACTACTTTAAACAAACAGAACTTTGTTATTCCTCGCTCATTTTTCCTGAATGAGGTATCATATGAAAGGGCAGAAACTCAACTTTCTAGAAATGTGATTTTCTCTTTGAAATTCAGATACCGCCCACCAAACGACTTTTCGGTTTCCTCTCTTCAAATTGATTTTAATCACTCATGCGTGAAATATGCATCATAATGAGTTGCATCAAATGAAAGAGGAGGATCTAAGCTTTCCAAATATGTGTCATATGTGATTAAGTTATGATTAAACATCGATAATTCTCGGTTTCGTTTTTTCTGGGAAGCACTGTACAATTTCCTTATCTGACTTGTTTAGCTATCTGCTGGTGATTTTGTTTACAGATTGGCAATATTTATATATCTTCCTATCATGTTAATAATTCATTTTCATTTATCGATTCCACACTCTTTCACACTCATTCTAATCTTAGATGGAACAAAAATGTTTTTCTGTCAGGTTTTGTAATTTTCCTTTTCAATTCAGTATCATGCTATTCAATATCCGCTAACATGCACATGTATACATACATTTCATTTTGAAATGTGTCCATTCTATTTTCGTACTGTACACAAATTTACAATGACGCTTGAGGATCTAGCTAAATATATTTGCATTGATGATACATCAAGAAGTACTATTGATGTTTCTGAGTGCCAATAGTTTTAGCTTTTTCCGAGAATGAGTCATTGTATTTTTGTTTTATATCGTTCTACCTGTATCATTCCTTTGACACTTCTGTAATAACATGTACCGTACTCACATTCACATCACATTTTAAAAAGAAATACAAGAAAATTGCACGGCTCAAATAAAACATTGAAGGGTGTAAATATATTTAGCTGGCGCTATACAGGGTGAGTCAGAAAAATGTCCCACTTTCTAAAAGTTGTATTGTTTGAAGTATGAATATTTAATTATGGGTTTCATGATATGTCTTGATAGAGTTATCCTCCCAGTACATTTATGTACCATTTCCATTAGAATCCCTTCATGCATGACTGAACATCAGACAATCTTTACAAGACTGCCAGATTTCACTTGCGCCAACTTACTGGGTGAGGAATAAGGCATTGAACAAAGACAGTCAGACAGACAGACGGACACACTTGGGGTCCAAGAAAACGAGTAGTTTACTTTTTCCCCTAGGGAAAGGTCAACTATTTGTGACGTCAGTAATAAAAAATAAACTATTCAGCAGGAAACGTCTTTTGTAGTAAAACTATTCTTTTTCTTGTTGTGTACACTCCTAATGCAACAATCTTACATCTAATGGTATTTAAGGATATCACACTTTCCATTAGAGAATCGACATGTCTTGCCTCTTTCAAAAGATCCCTGAAAAACAAACTTTTTCCCTCAGTAACTTAAAGGTAAAGACCAGTTTTGGACCGCCCCCCTCTCAAAAAATGAAATGGAAGCTCTTATTTACCAATCATGTGAAAGAATACGATTTGACTATTACGTGATCATACAAATTTTGCTGAGAAACCGCCCACCATCATTAGTTTATCTATTGGTGTGTGAGAGATAAACGCACGTGTCGCGCATGTGTGTGTAGTCCCATATACATCTTTCTGTGCACAGTGCTTGTCACTTTACGAAGACTGGACCAAATTTCTTATCATTTTGATGATTCCAGAACCTTGCAGTACACACCAATACTTATATGCTAGATGATCAACCTTTTCTGGTCGATTCTACGTTTCTTTCACGATGCAATTGCATGACCAAAACTGGTTGTTGTTGTTGTAGGTAATAGTTTAATGGCGTTCATTCAGTATTGAATATATATGCCAAATCTTTAATTTTATAAGAAAATCAGTTATACATAAGAAAACTGAGGATAAAGATTTGTAATGATATAATTAATTAATCAAGACCATAACTGGTCTCTATCTTTAATGTGCTTTACCTAATTTCATGAATCTATGAATTTTATGTTTCTCTTCACATTCGGTAAATTTTTAAGCGCTATGGTACTTTTTGTCTTTAGCCCTCCTAAATGATCAATTTTATTAACCTCAAAGAGTTTGTTCTCAATAATACAGTGCAATAATATCATAGTACGAAATTGCAATTATATGTTACTATATATAGTATGTGATGATTTTGTAAATTACGATTGACAAACTATTGTTTGCATTAGTGGGTCATATCAGGGAGAACGGGATGAACATATAACTAAAAAAGTAACTCTTCTTTTACAGTGGAAACTCGTTATAATGTACACATTATTGAAATTGTACAAGAGGTCTAATAATTGTCAGTGTTTACAAATACATCTAGAGTGATCTTAGGTATTTGCATATTGCCCACTTCTCTCCATTGAAGAACTCTTTTTGAATGATTACTTGCATAAAAACTAAAGATATTGTGATGGCGTCTTATATGTAATAATGTAGCCTAGTATCTGTAGTACATTCGATATAAAAATTAAGAGGCAACAATAAATATTTACAAAGTAACAAATATT
This sequence comes from Strongylocentrotus purpuratus, assembly GCF_000002235.5. NCBI lineage: Eukaryota > Metazoa > Echinodermata > Echinoidea > Camarodonta > Strongylocentrotidae > Strongylocentrotus > Strongylocentrotus purpuratus. The sequence goes on from NW_022145525.1 coordinate 231,418, forward strand.
AAAAATGTCACATCATAATACATGTATATGTCCCACTTCACGTGTTCTCCCCTATCTTTTCTATAACTACCAGTATACACCAGTACTTATGAAATCTGTATATAGTATATTGCCACCGTCCCATATAGATTATATAAAGCATATATACTTGTTTATACAAATAAATATATATATACATATGTATAAGATTAATTTATGTATGTTCCTTTAATTGATATATCTCTGAAATAATGTATTTTGTTGAAAGATAGGTTGTGCTATTTGAATTCTGCTATAAAAGTTTACATCAATGATATTTGTAATTTTTAAGGAAACACATGTACTACAGTGTTATTCTTAGTTTGTCAATGATGAAAAAACATAACAAATAAATAGGAGATGGCATTTCCAATTCTAAGCTACAGTATCTTGTTTTAGTTATTTTCTTATTTGTTTATATTTTAATCATGGTTATATATGTATGTTGGATTATAATATACATTTATTAACTTGACATACATTCATTGTTCTTTAGGCAACTATGAGATTGTAGTCTGAGAAGATTATTTCTAGAATGGGTATTACAGGGTGTATCTGCCTTTAAAAAAGAAGTTCATTTGACAAATGATATATATTTATAGTAAGAAGTTGTGTGATGGTTGTAATGAAGAAAATTGAACCAAATCAGTGTACGTTCGTAAATAAAAGAAGAGATAGTTCTATCATGCTTTGGAAATTGCAATATGTCAACAGACTATACTTTGGTATGATCATGATTTACAATTTGTAAATTTGAATGGACTTTTAAATCGAGCTCTTGAGTACATAAAGGTCACATTAATCTTTTCGTTATAAAAAAATCACTTTGGGGGCAGTGATATAAACGTTGGTCTTAGAAGCAGTGTCTAAAAGTGAATATTTGCCACAGTGACCCTTTCGTAATGTACAGCCATAACACTTTATGCCATAATTTGATCCATGAGCTAAACTTTCTGGGATGAAATCCAGCCGACTTGGGGGTTTATTTGAATAGCATGGTTTGATCCCAACTTCCCGAGGGCGCTTTGTTGGTATGGTGCTCCTTGATCTGCAAAATGCTTTTGATACAGTTAATCATTGCTTCTTATTGAAGAAGTTACAACTAATGGGTTTTAATAAGGCAAGTTTAGATTGGTTCAGATCCTACTTATCTAATCGACACCAAGTAGTAGCCATTCGTTCCAAACTAATGCCTATAGCATGCGGTGTTCCTCAGGGAAGCATTTTAGGCCCAATTCTATTTTCAAGTTATATAAATGATATGCGTATTTGTATAAAAGATTTTAAACGTTTATTGTACGCAGATGACAGCGTACTACTCTATTCAAATCCTGATCCTAAATATATTGAGGAAAAGCTCAGTGAACAGCTGTCTACGTGTGTCGATTGGATGACTGATAATAAGCTTTCTTTACACTTGGGAAAAACAGAAAGCCTTTTGTTTTGTTCTAAAAGTAGTTCTAAAAAGTCATTTGAATTCAAAGTGTCACACAATAATCAAGTTATCAAGAGAAAAGATTCTGTGAAGTATTTAGGCATTGAGTTGGCTAGCGCAATTTCATTTTCATCTTTAGTAGAATCAGTTGTAAAAAAACAGCAAATTCTCGTCTGAAATTTTTGTACAGGTATCAAAGTTGTATGGATTTAAAAGCAAGACGTACACTCTGTTTTGCTCTTATTCAATGTTTATTTGACTATGCTAACCCTGCATGGTATAGTAACATAAACAAGTCAGATCAAAAGAAGTTGAAGATTATACAGAACAAAATGGTGAGATTTATCAACTATTCTGGTCCAAGAACTCATGTTGGCTACAGCGAACTTTCTAAAGCTGGTTTTCTTGAAGTCGACCAAAGATCAAAACAACTCGTATTGCATCACGTGCATAAAATATATCATACTAGGTCGAATCATTATATTCGATCCAACTTCGATCTTGCTACTGATTTACTTACCAGAAAGAGTAAGTAGTATTGGAAATTCGTTTTATTACGATGCCATAAAACATTGGAATTCCCTTCCCAATGGTGTAAAGGGAATAGAAAACGATGCTCATTTTAAGAGGAAATTAAAGGAATACCTAATACTTGACAGTCAGATAAGAGAAGTAAATGACATGTTATACATGTATGATTGAAATTTGTATTCTTCTGCCGGTTCATGCTTTTTCATTTTGTATATACTTATAGAAATTCTACAAATTCGTCATTATTTTCCTCTTCTTCCTCCGCCTCTTTTTCTTCTTCTCTTTCTTCCTTTTCTTCTTCTCCTTCTTCCTTTTCTTCTTGTACTTATTATCATTTCTATCATCAGTTTAATGTTGTTATTATTATTATCTTTAAGAAGTAATTCTTTTATTTTTATTTTCTGTCTGTAAATAATTATTACTTTTTTAAGTTATTAATTTTATACATGTCTGTAAGGGACCCCACTGGATATAAGCTCTCGAGCTTTCGTGGGTTATCCTGTTCAAGCTGACTTATTTCCGATCTGTTATTATTGTATATTGTTGTATGTTGGAAGCTTGTCGAATAAAAATCAATCAATCAATCGATCTGATAGAGGTAATTAACTTTGGTTGATTTAACTTGATTTTATTTGATTTTGTTTAATGTATTTTATTCATCATAGACTATAACACATAAGAAATGTGCATTCACTTTAAGCATGTTTAGTATTGTGGGCTTGACAGGTTGACTCTTCTGAATATAATTTAAAAAAATTTAAGTTAGTTTTATTCCATTCGTCATATAAAAAACATACATAATTATAACAATGATATTTACAGATAAGTAAAGAATTAACATACAAACAACATAACGAAAGATAAACACAAAATACAATTATATATACGGATGAGGAAACCGGCAAGAAATAACATTAAAGTCTTATGTGATGCTCGTGCCTTATGACATAATAAAGAATGTTACCCTTATCTATTACAGTTAACACGTTACACCTAACACCTAACACCTGTTTGCATATATATACGAATAATTTTATGGTATTCACATGAAACGTAATTGCTTGTATCTCTGTTGAAATGTATTTAAAGTTGGGCTTGATTTTACATATACACAAGACTATATCATTGTTATAACTTCCGGAGCCTGTGACCTACAATCATTGCTTTCTCTTTAGGCTCCATCATATTTCTTCCTTTATACAACTTAGTCTTAATATGTATTATTTCTTTTTTTTTTGTATAAACGCATCCTCAAATGAGTACAAAATGTAACATGCCAAATGTAATGATGTATTATACAACATGTGAAATATGAAAATAAACTGAAACTGAAACTGAAAACATGAGGAGGTAATTCATTCCATAAAATTAGTCATTTAAATAAAAAATAGAACTTTTAGAGACAGAATTTTGAATAAGTGGTCTATGAAAATGTGACGGTTGCCTATTTCCATATAAATGTATTTCAAAATATGAAATTTGTTTGAACGAGTATGGGGGAAATATCTTTTTGACATTAAAAAAAACAAATATGTCAATATTATAATCATTCGATTCAAATACATTAAAACATTTCAAACGAAGAAAATGAGGCTCTGTATGGGCAGGATAATGGGATCCAGAGATAATACGTATTGCCTTCTTTTATAATGTATATAATCTATTCATACAATAATCATTTGAATTTACCCAAACAGTATTGCAACAATTCAATTGTGATAAAAACAATGCATTGAATATCATTAATAAAATCTTATAAGGAAAATGTTTCAATTTATGTAAAATACCAACTACTTTCGAGACTATATTACAAATTGCTTCAATATGAACGTGCCATGACATTTTACAATCAATTTGAATACCTTAAAATGTCAATGAATCACAACACTATATAACATTTCCTTTAATATTTTACTTCTATATCATCAGTTCTAATGTTTTTGTTTGTGAAAATCATGTAATTAGTTTTCTTTATATTTAAGATTAATTAATTAATATTTAACCATTGAGAAATGTTCAGAAGCTCAATATTTCATATCACTAATCTATTTAAATCGTTATCAGACAAATACAATCTTGAATCTTCCGTATATAAAATACACTGCAATATTTGTGAAGCCTGAGTAATATCATTCATGTATACAATAAATAATAACGGTCATTTAAAATTTTAACAAAACACCTCGGGGGGGGGGGGGGGGGTGGGGGTTGAACCTCCCCCTCAAATTGTGTATGTGATGTGTGTAATTTTTGATGGAACCCCCCCCCTCAAATTTTTGTTGGTGCAAAAGGGTGACCCAAAAAGTAACCTTACCCCCCCCCCTTGAGTCTTTGCGAAATTTTTGGGCCCAAAAAAAATGTGTTCTTACCCCCCCCCCCCCCCCCCCCCCCCAGGTATGCAATTTATGAAAGTGAGAGATCTTTAAAAACTGTTCGAATGTGGATGATGATGTAATAATATATCAAACAATAATGATGGGTTCTTGTATACCTTTCATATCTGGTGAAATGCCACTCCTGGCGCCTCATTTTTTTTAATCATGGCAAATAGCATTATTCATAAACACCGCAGCGCTCCAGTATTTTAAAATATTAATATCTACCAGGTACCAATTTTCCTCACCAAGTGAGTTGAGTGACAAATGCAGAGTACTGTAAAGTCTTGCCATCGGGAAGTTATTGATGCAAAATAGATTCGAACCCCGTACTTCGTTTCCGCAACATTTCCATGAGACCACATCATCTCACTTTCAAATGCTCCCAGATCAGTTCGAGATCAATCTAATCGTGTTGAATTGAGACTGGGATCAGAGTGTTTCCTGCTGGATTCTTTAAAAGCAATTTTCTTGAGATTGGACTAAATTGTCATCGTATTATTTAATTATTGTCGTTATTGATATTGTCAGTGCATTCATAGGTCTCTTTAAAGGTTAACTTCCCGATAGGCATTGTCAACTAAATGGTTACAAACAATTCCATATAGTCCATACTATTAAGCTATATAGATAATTACAATGTAAAGAGCTTAGAAACGTAATATTATAAAGTGATATACAAATGTGACTTACTATTATTATTATGATTATTATGATTATTATTGTTATTATTGATATAATTATTACGGTTATTACTATGCAGATGTAAGGGAAGTCTTGGTCATCGGAGAGGATCTTGCAAGATTCGCCACAACGTTGCCAATTTGTGTTTCACTGATGACAACTTTGAAAATGCATAACTTTCCTACTTTTGACATTGCTCAAACTCTCACTAATTTCTTTCTCTTGTGTATTTTTAAAATAAATATGATTCCAGCTTATTATTCGGTGGATTTTCCCCTTTCATAATGGTGTCAATGCGTTGATAGGTGTCTAAAAGTCTTCCTGTTGACGGTATTGTCAACGTGATGCTTACAAAACCATTATGACACCAAATGGAGCTATAATGGTCGATGAGTGTAGGCATATAACCTGAAGTGATTAATCACTGCGTACATGTTCCCATGTGAAGGTTTACAGACCCTAGCATATGCATTTGTAAGAGTAATCTAAACTCTGAATCAGAACTATGGTGACTTGTGAAAGGAAGGTTATTGAAGTAATGATAAGCTGTTTCTTGAACTTTTCCTTCATGTAGCTGGATTGGGAAAGGCCAGAACCCGTAGAGATGAATCTCATTGCACAGAGTAGCAGCTAGGCTAACCAGGTACAGACCTGTAATACCAAACAGATGATAACTCGTATTATATTGCTAATAAATATAGAACGATAACACTCAATAGCCGTGTCTTGCGAGATCAATTCTGGTTAAAAATATGGGCAAAGTGGTGACTCCAATAGTACTATTGGAGCCACCGACACCCATAGTGTTAACCAGTACCTCGAAAAAAAAAGGCAGGGTATATATTTTGTTATATCCTGTATCAAAAAACAAAACAATTTTAAACAAATTTTATCACATTTTTAAAAAATTTACAAAATAATAAAGAATAACAAATACAATCTTACAATTTGAATTTGTTCAAAGACAAAATAATTGTTAAACCATTCCAATACCATTTTAAGATAAAAACATTATAATTTTGTTGTTCAACTCCTAATTAGTATTTCTTTTCCCAAATAGTACTCTCAAACAGTACCTTTTCAGAGCAACCTTAAAATGGTTGAAATATTTTTGGTCGCGTAAAGAGGTCTCAGCCAATCAAAAACCAATGGATTTTCGATGCAGGATATAATATCGTTTTACCCGCAGTGTCCACAGTATTATATACGTACGATTTCATTATACATTTAATATCTGGATAGTTAATATCTAGATCTACCGATAGATTAATTGAATCCTACAAAGTGTATTAAAATAAACATTTGCTTTTCTAGAAAACCAGTCAACCAGTTTTCCATTATTCTCGAAAATTATGTTCTTACAACAATACAACTGTGACACTGGTCAAATTACTTGGTATCACCATACAAAGTGATTTGAAGTAGGAAGCCCATGTCAGAGATATTGAATAAAGAGTGAATGCAAAACTATGCTCCGTTCTTTAAGAAAGTTCGGCCTTTCACATGAAGATCTAATTACTATTTTCATTGGCTATATTCGCCCAATCCTTGAATATGCAACTGAAGTTTGGAGCGGAGGCCCCACTGGTGCACCCAGACAACTCATATAGGAGATATTATATAGAAAGATTACAAAAACGTGCTTTGAGGATTATCTTCAGAAAGGACTACCATAGTTATGCAACCGCTCTTACTCAATCGAAATTACAAACATTGGAAAGTCGTCGAAATGACTTATGTGTTACCTTTTTTAAGAAAATGTTATCATCCACTGACCAATTCAAACAATTTATTCCAAAAAAAGTACACAATAGAACATTGCGAAGGACTAACAAGATCCCTGAACCCAAGTGCAAAACTGAACGTAAGCAGAATAGCCCAATCCCAGATTCGATCCGTTTGTATAACAAAAGATTTCTATGATTTTATTATACTTTGAAACAAATGAAATTGTCAATTTGTTTTTAAATTACATGTCTATATTCCTTAGTATATTATTAATTACTAAATCTGAGGTCTGATATATTACACAGTTATTCAATGTATCACTTTATGACATGAAGTATTCGATGCATATTTATATATCTCTAGTGTTCACCTTATAATATTCATTTTGTTTTGCAATGTATCTTTGTATTTTATCAGTATGTACATAGTCGTTGTTAAGAGCCCATTTTCTCTCTCTTTCTGGCCCCCTTCACTTTACCCCCCGTCCCCCTCCCCTCTCCCTCTCTCTCTCTCTCTCTCTCTCTATCTCTATCTCCTGTTTTCCCATCTCTCTGAATCTTTTCATCTCTCTTTCATTTTTAACTCAATTTTTTTGGTTGTAATATTGTATAAGATTAATGGTATCATGTACACGCTCTTCAGATTGTAGTGTGATATGCCTTGAAATGTATACTTGTCTTTTCCAACAACTTACTCAATGTGCAATTCAGTTACTTGTTACTGTGATATCTCTTGAAATGTATACTTGTTTTTTCCATCAATGTTTTATTCATGTGCAATTCAGTTACTTGTAACTGCGATACATAGAAATGAATCGATAAATACCATTTATCTATCTATCTAAGCTCGAAGTCATACAAGTATGATTAAATGTTGTCAGATGACTATATGTTTAACAAGTATTATTATATGATGATGATTGATGATGATGTTAATTATGAATCACTACTATGAAGTAATTATCGATATTGAGAATATTAAGCTTTACCTGTCGATGGTTTTTTCCTTAGACCACGCCTCTTCCAGAACTCCCATATACTGACGTAATGTGAAGGGTGACCAATCACGAGTCGAGAATCTACCTGATCATGATAACTAATAGCTTTGATACATGGTTCAACTAACTGTCTGGAGCCGAAGCATGGATACCATACCATGCTATCGTACTGCTTCATGAATGTGATGTAGGACTCGATCATACTCTCGTTCACGAGTCCACCAAATCTAATAAGACAAGATCATACAGAGTCCAATGAGATAATGCTCAAACAAACTTAAAGATAAATGTGAGTTTTGGTAATGCGATCGCATTGTGAAAGAAAAGGTGTGGAATGGATCAGAAAATGTTGATCATATAGCATGTAGGTATTGGTGTGTACTGCAAAGTCTGGACTCATCAAAATCATAATAAATTTGGCCCAGTCTTGGTAAAGTAACAAGCACTGTTCACAGAAAGATGTATACGGGACTACACAAATGGTGTCGGGGCTAGTACCACCTGGTTTTCTTATTTTTCTATGCTCATTATACTCAGCCAGTATACATTTTCTTCCAAAATTGTTTGGCACATGACATTTATTTATTATTCAGTGTAAGTTTTGTTTGATTCTGTGAGAATTCATTTTCTTTTTTTTTACCAGAACTCAAGTTTATCATTAATTCACCTAAACGCAACTCGAACAGCAGATGATTAGAAAAACTGAGGGTACATGTACAATGAATATAATAATGATGCTATGTAAGAGCGTCGACAAATTCAAACTTTTCGACACTCTTGTAAATAAATACACAATTTGTTATGAAAAATGAAAATAAGAGAATGATGGTGCGTATAGCACTATCAAAGTTCCACATTGCTGTCTCCTCCTTTTTTTAATATTTATGCAAAGGTAGAAAAATGTCTCCGCGGAAATCGGAGCAGGTCCTTGTTGCCAATGTTACAATACCACAAACAATAGCAACAAATAAGTTGCTATGTCAGACATGTCAGACTAAACTAATATTCTAGAATAGACAATGGTGGGTAATTTTCCCCAGGTTAGCACACGTTAAGAATAGAATTGCATGCTTCCATACATATGTACAATACATTATCATTGCCTTTGTCTTCCCACGGATGCTACAGCTGTCTGACATAGCAACTTATATGTTGCTATTGTATTACGTATTGTAACAGGTGGTCGACTTCGGCAAAGATACATACCACTTTCTCAAGTTAGCTCATTGATGACTGACAGATGATGTCAAAAGGGGAATGAGATCTGGAGGTTTTTGGGGTGGAGCTTAGCAAGTTTGAAAAACAAATATTTCAAAAAACATTTGAAAATCTATGAAACAAATTTAGAAGTTTACATATCAAAATATGAGATGTATGCTGCACACCAACAAGAATACACTTGTATTTCGATGTCATGGGCCCTTTAAGAGCGCGCCATATGGATATGAATCATACATGACTCGGTATATATTCTTTCAGTCCTTGAGTGTGTATGTATAAACAAAAAAAACTGCAAAGTTCCCAGTAAATGTTGTTTATTCTTACAATAGTGACTTACCGCTTATATAGTATACTAGGGTTGAAAGTAAGGAAGTCTGTTCGCTTCCCAGCATCCGTTACAAAACCTTCCAAGGGTGCTCCATTACATCTAAAATAAAATAAAAACAAAACAGAAACCAAACTTAGCATAATGATATGACAGACCAACATGAAAATAATTACTGACCAACATAATATCACAATATATATTAGACCAATTTAGTATAATATTACGGATTCATCTGACATTAACAAAATATGAGAAGAGACGAACCCCGCCCCCCCCCCCCCCCCCCCCCCACTCCGTGAACGGAGGGATACCATGCGTGTTCCCAAACTCTCCGGCTCGTAACAAAAGAAAAATGTCTACCCGTATTGACTTTACACACCGGACCGTTTTGCTGAAAAGGAGGGGGTGCTGAAAAAGGCTCGTATAACAAAAGAAAAAGGTCGACCCGTATTGACTTTACACACCGGACTTTTGCTTTAAAAAGGGGGGTGGGTCGCTGGGAACACGCATATGCGTACCCTAAATAACACTGAGTGGGGGGGGGGGGGCGGGGAACGAACCTAACAAAAAGACGCTCAGAAGAAGTCTCCAATAAAAAAACCTTTTAAGCTAACATTAGGAAGTGAATCTGTTATGTGTACGATCGGTCATTTTATGTTAGGAAATCTTGGAAGTGGAATACATCGTAGTAGTCGTACCTCAAAATATCATTACAGCATATAGACCTACAATTACAATGAACTGATATAATTTCAGTATTCTCAAGGGGTTTCAATGAACACGCGCTTGTCTTGAAATTAATCAATAATGATTGATCAAGTTGAATTTGCGATGTAAAAAGTTATCATGCAAAATTGTATAGCAAATGTATTTTGCAACATGAGGGTGAATCGTTATTAAACAATACCGTGTGATTTAAAAAATTTAGATTTATAAAATTGCTAATTATTTAAAAAATCATCTATAAATATATGAACAGTAAATTGATATACATCTTATGGAAGAGTGTTTTATCCCAAATCATTTGGTATCATTTTTGTGTGGTAGGTATTCACGCTTGGGTGAACATGAGGCATTGTGTGCGAGAGTGCAACAATCGACTTGCGCCAAAGTGATGCATACAGTATGTATTATGTTTGGATTAGCAGGGTGAGAGAATGAGTTGAATTCAAATGTTCAAAGGAAATGCATTGCATCTGCTTCTTGCAGAAGCAAAGTCACATACACACACATGCGCCCGCACAAATGTTCGTTGATATTTGATATTCGATATTTGATATGTGTGGCATGATTGATTTTTTTACGGATGTTATTTGGATCTGCAAAGACCGAATTAATACGCAAATCCCAATCGTTTTATTCAAGCATCACATACTGTAGGCAACTTTGGCGCAAGTCGATTTTTGCACTCTCACAAACAATGCCTCCTGTTCGTTCAAGCGTGAACACATACGGCACAAAATGATACTAAATGATGCGGGATAAAACACTCTTTCATAAGATGTATAATAGTTTACTGTTCATAGACGATTTTTTTAATAATTAGCAATTTTCTAGGTGTAAACTTTTTTTGACTCACGCTGTGCACATAGCAATCTCTTTGGAATTTAGAATGTAATGTCTTGATGAAATGTAATGTCTTGATAGAATGGCAGCTCATGGTCTTAATTTGCGAAATAAACGCAAGCACACAGAAATGATTAAAGTGCAAAACAGAGCGCCACAGATATAGCCTAGTGCCTAATAACTGATGCAGCTACTTAATGATCAATAATTTGTGCAATATTTTCCCTCTGAAATGTGGAATTAACGTTTACAAAATTTCTTTTGGCTCATTAATGTTTCAGCCCACGTTCACTCTTTTTTATATCGAAAATCTACATTGTGATGTATAATCTCGAAAAAGAAATTGAATATGTGTCACTTTTTAATGTCGATTTAATAGTATTGATATGCCCTTCTATCTCTCTCCCTCTCTCTCTCTCTCTCTCTCTCTCTCTCTCTCCCTGTCCCCCTCTCTTTCTTTCCCTCTCTCCTCATTTTTCATCATTTTCTCTCTCTTTTCTCTCTTTCTTTCTTTCTCTTCCCCTCTGTCCCTATTACCCCCTCTCTCTTCCTTTCTCTGTCTCTCTCACACTCAAACTGCCAAAATAATATCGACCGTAATATATTGTTTACTGTCTTTTGCTTTACTGATAATTTTGTACTCGATTTATGGCACTGTTCGCCCTTTTTCATTTTTAAAAGAGTTGAATATTTATCTCCTTTCAAATTTGGATGATATTTTAAATATGCCCTTCAATGCACGTCTACATGTAAGTTACTTTCTGTCGTTATAATGTATTGAATGTAGATCTTGTTGAAACTTTCTTATTCTCTCTAATTTTGTCATCGCACTATATCTCTCTCCCACTCGAATTCCATCTCTCTCTCTCTCTCTCTACATTATATATTTCCCTCCCTTTCTCATGCGCTCATCATTCTCTCTCTGTCTCTACCTCTGTTTCTTTCTCTCTATCTCTCTCAGTCTCCCTCATTCAGTGTTGCATAACAACATCCCTAGTATAGGATGATTCATCTATTTAATGTACTGACTTGAACCACGTTATGCTTTCAAATTCCTAACATTAATGAATATTTGTTTAATTTCAAATGCGATTTTACTGCTATTTTATAGTGAATCGATAGGTAATTCAGCTTTAGGGGTGCTATATAGTTTTTAATAAACCATTTTCAATTCAATAAAAAAAAGGCGATACGCAACGGTTTTTATTGGTTTAACCCTTTAAATTCCTAACGCAATTCATTATCTTTTCATCTAAATTAGGAGGAGAATATTTTAGAAATCTCAGGATTACATAACTCATATTGCGCAGTTTGTATCCTCATCACTCGATGTTTATTTCTTTTCATATCGGGTCTATTTCCTTGATATATTTTACATTGTACGATTGTTTTACTTGCAAAACATCAGCTCCAAAATAATTGCATAATTATTATATGCATGCTGCAATCAAATATGACGCGATCGCAAAGGCTAGCAAGAAATAAACTTAACGACAAATCTAACACGAAATTGCTTTGACCATACATTAAGTCATTGACATGTTCGCTCATATCAAAAGGTGGGATCGATCTACAATGCTATGTTAATTGATTAATGATATGCACTAATAGTCTATTGTCATAACTTAAATGAAAACAAATATGTGTGTCTGGTTTTAGAATATTTGAATGGTAAAGCTTGATTCTTATACCTGAATACGAAGTCCATGCCATCTATCTGTGAACCACAGGTACTTTGCTTTAATGATCCACTGTTTCCTATGACAGCACACTTCTCGTAGCGTTTCCCCTTTAATGGCGATTCCTAAACGCACAAAAAGAGAAATACATTTGAAACATCTTCTCTCTTAGAATCTTAAAAATCAACTGCAAATTTGAGATATTTATTAAAGATAAACTCCAGTACTGGTAAAAAAAAAAAAAAAAAAATTCTCACAGAATCAAACGAAACTTACACTGAATGTTCAAGATTACAAATAAATGATATGTGCCAAACAATTTTGGAAGAAAATGTATACTGGCTGAGTAATGAGCATAGAAATACAAGGAAATCAAGGTAGTACTAGCCCCGACACCATGTGTGTTGTCCCATATATAGCTTTCTATGTGAGTGCTTATTACTTTACCAAGACTCGGTCAAATTTATTATGATTTTGATGACTCCAGAACCTTGCAGTGCTCACCAATACTTACATGCTACATGATCAACTGTTTCTGATCCTTTCCACACCTTTTCTTTCACAATGCAATCGCATTACCAGTACTAAAGTTTATCTTTAATATTCAAGTACATTTGGGCGTGGTCTTTGATACTAAATTTGTCATGGTCACATAACCCGAACATTTTTCTAGAGTTATCACCAAATTTATGATTTTTGGCAAGTGAACTATTTCCTTGGAATTACCCAAATGTTCCCAATACGAACTTTTGGTGCATTGCTCAATCATCTTACACTATATATATAATCTATCAACTAAAACATTGGACTTACGAGAAAGATTTAAAGTATTCAAACTCCAGGATTGAAAGTAATGATCATACCTTCGGCAATGTAGACATGAAATCCTTGGTAGCCACGAAGTGTGGATACTTCAGCATTGATTTTTTAGTGTCGAAGTAACATGGCATTTCTTGGTCAAGCTGGACATTGGTTTGGGTCAAGATGAGATCACGATCTGTACTGACATTGGTCTCTGCATTCAGCTCACGTCTAGAAACAAACATGTAAGAGCAGTAGCTCCTTTATTAATTTGTTCCACCATAAATTAGAAAGACTAAATGAATACCTCGATTTTAGAGATAGAGAGAGAGAGAAAGTGGGGTGGGGGGGGGGGGGTCATGCTTCGATTGATGAAATTGAAAAGAAGGCAATAAGTTATAAAAACAACCGTGAGAGAAAGATGATCGAACCCCCCCCCCCCCCAAAAAAAAAAAAAAAAAAAAAAAAAAAGTATATTAAAGTTTTATTTAGCACTCCATCTTTTGCCTTTTTCTATTTATTGTTGTTGTTGTTGGTTGTTTTTTTAATTGTGTGTAAAATAATTAAATGCACCACACCGGTGGTAACATGTCTGCAAATTGTGTGACCAAATGAAAAAAGAGTTGTCAGGGTTTTTTGGTGTGCAGCTTGTGACACCCCCCCTAATTGTGGCACGTGCTCCCTTAGATCAGCCACTGAAACTTTCCCTCCAATGATTTAACAAAAATAAAACCTACCTAAAATTATCAAGGTGTTGTGGATTGGCCTTCCAAGGAAGCTTTTGCAGAAGATTGGCATAGAGATAAATTCGCTCTGCATCACTGTTGTTGAAAACCCATATTTGCTTTGTAAAATTTGAAGACCTACAAATCATCAAAATAAAATGAACGATGAACACGAGGTTCTCACGATATTTAGAAAATGAATAGTCTTGACCTACTAGCATCTTGGTTATCATCTCCATATCAACCATAATAACCACAATCGCAATTATCATCATCGCCACCATACTCATCATTATGATGGTCATCATCGCCACCGTACCCATCAATATGATCGTCCTCATCGTCAACATCAACATCATCATCATGGTCGTCGTCTTCATAATCAGATAATGTATAATGTTAGATGCAACTTGTCTTTGATAAAACAATGACATATTCTTTTTCACGTGAAGTTAATTCAAATGAATTGTAAAATTGAAAATGATTTGTTATATAATATTCATTTTTTATGTGATGTTAACTTCAATGAATTGTGAAATTGTGAACATGCATAAATAAATAAATAAATAAAAATAAATAAATATAGAATGAACTTTGCTCTAAAAGTTCACAGCTTGTTTTTATAAACATGACAATAAATTATGTCTATTTTCATATTTAGTTGCTGCCTGATTTGGTGAAGGGCGTTGGTTTATTTTCTTTAAGGGGTGGGGGGGGGGTTGTGACACTTATATATTACGTTTCTTTTAAAAAGGAAACCCAATTTTCTCCAGCGAATTCTTGTCAAATAAACATAACTATATTTATCCTACTACATACTGAATTGGGATTATTTATCCCCTTTCTTATTGTGTGATGATATAGTCTGGAACCATCAAACTAAAACAACACGAAACAAGCTATGTAAACATTGATTTTGCCACAAGGTTGGGGTCTATCTAAATTAATCAATAATGAATTCATTAACCCTCTCTCTGTTTTCGTTTTATTTGTATCTTTCAATCCCATTGCATGTAAGAACTTCTATCTCATTCAAGTTGCATACACGTTGAAAGATAACTTAAAAAATAAGAACTATGACCCATCATTGCTCTTTGTCTTAACCTTTTGTTTGTTTGTTTCTTTGCAATAGAATTACAACATGCATTACTTCTGTGCGTAAACTACTTTTGACACCACTCACTTAAACGATTTTCATAAGGAAGAAGATAAATTTATCTTTGAAATGAATAATAAGAATTAATCATGACATAATCGTTTCGTCTGTAATTGATTGTAAAAAAACACACTGGTATAAATTGATTGTATCACCGCTTTCTGATGAACCTATATAATATAAGGATGATGGGATATGTCATGGCTTTAGGGGGCAGCATGCATCTCCACCAAAAAAGGGGGGAGATGTTGTAACTAAGGCATCAAAATGAACTAGATCAAAGTGGTGTATTTGAGAGGAAGCACCAGTTGAATAACGTTTTTAGACAATACCTAATAAAAAGCCCCCTGTGCCTTTAAAATATAGCCATATGACCATATTGACGGTATTTGAAGCATTATTGATTAATGACCTACATTTCGGTGGCAACATTTCTGTCATTAGGAGACAATATGCCCCATGTTCCCAACTGTCGTGTCTTAATTATGCATCATTTTATGTTCGTTTATTCATCCGTTTTATGGTTTCTATGTGAAGAATTATTTATGGGAGAGGGGGGGGGGGTTGTGAAGGTAATTACCCCTGGTATACTGCATAATTACGTAAAACTTAAACATCCGCTTTATTTATTACGTACTCGTTAACGTTTCCATGCATGCTCTCGAACATAAAATGTGAAAGAATAGGTGGAGTTTTTCGTTTTCGTGGTCGCCTGGTGTATGAGATCGTCGATAACAGCAGATAATAGAGCAGAATCGTAGACAGGACTGCGATGACGAAACGACGTGAATGTTGACGACGTCGAAACGTGGTTAAAAGTCGGAACACTGAGTAAAAGAAAGGGTTATAACATTAAAATGTTACCCTTGCCATTGTTATGTTACGGGGGAAATAATTTTACAACAATGTAAAGCGTTTAAAAACTTAATATTAAGCGCTGTAAAATGTCACTGTTATTTTTAATGTAATATTAGATATTCTTCATCATTCATAACCCAAGAAATAATGTCTTTCAGATTGTGCACGATGTTCAACTAAAGGACTTAATGTATAATTTTCATGTTATAAACTCATAATGATTTCTTTTTAAGTATGAACATTGTATTATTTTTTATATTTCTGTTATTGAAAAGATAAATAAAACCTCAGTTCAATTCAGTTCAATTCAGTTCATTTATAGCGGAGATGTTTGCTATACAGTAGCAGTCATGAAGTCACGACCAACTTGAAGACATACAAGGTTCATGACGCCTATACGGTCGCCATTTTCCTTCATTCTATACTATAGAATGAAGGAAAATTTATTGAATAAATAAAGGTCTGAAGTATCACACTACATCATTCTATATGACCCCAAAAGTACAACAAACAGCAATGGGATAAATACAATTTTTTAACGATCACTCTTTTCCCGAATAGCTCTTTGTTGTGATTTTCAGTCGTGAACCATTTTCCTTCAAATCATATATTATTGAATATTAAATCGATAAAATGTATGAACCAATTTTTGTAATAACACCGTGTTAACAACGTTTTAAAAGGATAGGGCAATGAAGAGTGCGATACAGATATTGCCTTTTCATATAATATACCCTCAAGCTACGATATTTATCATAAACTTTCATTTGCACAGACCAATGTTTGTGTCTCGAGAAAGTTTTATTTTGTTGATAGGTATAGATCCATCCTTTAGTGACTATACTTCGAACTAACAAAAATATCTTCGTTTCTCACTGAATCAGCTCTCTTACTTGATATGTTGGTTCTTGGAAGGAACTGCAAACAGCAAGTTGTTTAAACTATATAGTACTGTACGGTAATCATCAAAATACTCACTATCTTCAAATATCGATCTTGTCAAATAAAATAATTACCTGTTGAATAAAACAGCTTTTTGTGATTATCGGAAAATGAACACAATAACAAACCTACCTTCTGCTGAAAGTCTTTGTAAACACCATCTACAGACAGTAAATGAAGCCAACGTTCTATCCAGCAATATTTCTCCAAACATATTTCAATTAGAAATTCACTTTCAAAGTAGAAATAAGATGAATGATGGCAGATATCCAGCGGAGAGAATGAAGTATACTGATGTCCCGATGCTTTCCTCCGTTCATCAATGAGATAGCATGAACTATAGGATGAAGGCATAATATGAAATGATATATGATAATGATATGGATCAGGGATGCCAGGTAAAATGTCAAAGGTAAAAATTTCAGAGGAACAAACGTCAGAGATAATAATTTCAGAGGTAAAAATGTCAGAGGTAAAAATGTCAGAGGTAATATCATCAGAGGTAAAAATATCAGAGGTAATAATGTCAGAGATAAAAAAATGTCAGAGGTAAAAATGTCAGAGGTAAAAACGTCAGAGGTTATAACTGTACATCAGAGGTAAAAATATCAGAGGTAATAATGTCAGAGGTAAAAAATGTCAGAGGTTATAACTGTACATCAGAGGTAAAAATTTCAGAGGTAATGTCAGAGGTAAAAATGTCAGAGGTTATAACTGTACATCAGAGGTAAAAATATCAGAGGGAATACATTCAGAGGTAAACATTTTAGAGGCAATAATATCAGAGGTAAAAATGTCACAGGTAAAAATGTAAGAGGTAATATTAAACATCAGAGGTAAAAATATCAGAGGTAATAATGTCACAGGTAAAAATGTCAGAGGTAATGATGTCAGAGGTAAAAATGTCAGAGGTAATAAAATCAGAGGTAAAAATATCAGAGGTAATAATGTCAGAGGTAATAATGTCAGAGGTAAAAAATGTCAGAGGTTATAACTGTACATCAGAGGTAAAAATATCAGAGGTAATAATGTCAGAGGTAAAAATGTCAGAGGTTATAACTGTACATCAGAGGTAAATACGTCAGAGATAATTTCAGAGGTAAACATTTTAGAGGTAAAAATATCAGAGGTAATAATGTCACAAGTAAAAATGTCAGAGGTAATGATGTCAGAGGTAAAAATGTCAGAGGTAATAAAATCAGAGGTAAAAATATCAGAGGTAATAATGTCAGAGGTAATAATGTCAGAGGTAAAAATGTCAGAGGTTATAACTGTACATCAGAGGTAAACATATCAGAGGTAATAATGTCAGAGGTAAATACGTCAGAGATAATAATTTCAGAGGTAAACATTTAAGAGGTAATAATATCAGAGGTAAAAATATCAGAGGTAAAAATATCAGAGGTAATAATGTCACAGGTAAAAACGTCAGAGGTAATGATGTCAGAGGTAATACTTCTCCCTTTCTTTGTATACGCAGTACAGTAAGTCGGATGAGGTATATGCCCAGAACTAGAATTGATGGTTTATCCGTAAAAGAGTTGAACAGCCGAGTTTAACTTTTTGGAACACACCATCTGGATATATTATTACTTTGAATTATATCACACGACTAAATCAATTTGGCTTGTTGGGCGAGTAATAACCGAATTCCTATTGGTCTAATAATGGGCTGTAATTTTGTGGGAAGATAATTATATTAGATATTTACTCTTCAGTGTTAAGGTAAACAATTCTGTGGTAGTTTTTATTCTATTGAGTTGTGTCTGGGGGCGGTCGGTGGACCATTCATGATGGTCAGTGATGTGAATCCGCGAGGACAATTAAAGTCGACCTCCCCTACTCGGAACCAATGCTACTTGAATATACATTTTCTTTTCGTCCATTAATTTTCCCATTAATTTACAATGGTCTGTTAGTTCTTTTCTTTGCTCTGCATCATAATCTAGAAACGTTTTGTTTCGTTTTTTTGTTAAGCACAGTGGCATACTTCAGCCAAATAGTTGTTCGTCAACATGGCCGTGCATATAAAATAGAAATCACAATTTTACCAATTTTAGGGATACACATGTACGTACGAAAAGTCGATGAATAGGAAAAGACCATGCTGTACACAGGAAGTATATCAATAAACCAATTTCAGATATAAACCCTCCCGTTTACACAATTCTATATGAATATGCACGTGCATGATGATTTTAATCGTAATGTTGATTAGACGACTAATATGGAAAAATTAAATTTTGAGATAATTTTTGCTGAGTTTAAAGGAAACCAATTCATATATTTGCCAGTTACCAATCAGCCTAGAGTTACTTTGTTTAACGAGAATTATCTGGTCCATTTTTTGTTTGTTTTTGTGTTTGTTTGGGGGGGGGCATTAATATTACGGGAAATCATTAACTGTATTAGAGGGTTTTGATATTGAGAACCTATTATCGGCTGACTACAGTTCTCAAGAATATGTTTCCCCCTTTGGCTGATTACTCACATTATGTTTAGAATCTGAATGTTTAGAATCTGAACAGGCACTGATCCCTACAAATTTCATTGATAATTTGGCTATCCAAAACAAAACAAAAAACATGCCATTTCGATTTATGATACTGGTAAATAAACTTACACACACACACACACACACACACAACACACACATCCACGCACACGCACACTCACATACATACTCACATAAATAATTACAAACATGTATATATATATGTGAGGCAATAGGAAGAGAGTCAGGGAGTCAAAATAAATCTTCGCCTTAAGTTAGGTCACTAACGTTTCGGTCACAGAGATTCATGATGAAATTTTAATCATCTTGAAATAAACATTCAACATTAAAAGTGGGATATGAATGTATCTCGTAGTATTTTTGTTTTGTTGGAAAAATGGAGGAAATCGGGAAAGGTAACTCATTTTTAACTATTCGGAACATAATACCGAGATACCAACGAATCATCTATTTCAAAAATGTAACTTGTAAAAAACAAGAGGTAAGTGTGGGAACGAAACTAGACATTATGGATTATTCTCACTATGCACACTTCTGTAAAATTAATATTCGATCAATAACTCATAACGTGCCAAAAACATAGTTCCATGAATACGCTGAACAGCCATGCACACATAATCTCTCATTCGCTCGCGTGCCACGTACATATTTTTGTGCAAAAGTACACAGGCTAATAGGCCATTTTCGTAATATAACCATATGTTATGCATAAGTCTATGTCAAGTGCCTCGATACAAGCTATTTCATTCACCTGATAAGAATAATAGCATTTCAATAGACAGGATCCGAACTGCATAAATTAGTTGTTGCCAGGTATAAGTAGGACAAATATGGCTTAACCTACCTAGCAACACTTAGTATATGCAGTTTGCATTCTGACTATTGAAATACTATTATTCTTTAATATCAGGTGAATGAAATAATTTGTATTGATCTACTGCACTAAGACTTATGCATTAAATTTGGTTACATTACGAAAATGGCCTATTGCGTTTGCCTATTGTGCGATGTGCATTGTGTGTACACACGAAAGCTTATTGTATTTGTGTAGAGCGTTAATTGTTGATAAACAATGACAAAGTAATTGGTTTCTTTTCTATAAAACATTTACACTTGGACATTTAAAAAAAAATGATGAGTGTAATAAGCACAGTACTTTGTTGTGTTCACTGTACATTTGCTACGTACAGAAACCATAGAAACCACACAAACCATGGTTTTACAACCCACTGGCAAGTAGGTGAATTTTCTACAGCTTTTATATGCAATTTCTTTTTATACAACATAAGGATGAGAAGTTAAAGTAGATCAAACATAGTGAGGATTTATAATACACGCACTTGAACAAACCCTGAAATAAACTTGGCACAGGGGGGAATTTGTGGCTGGCACAATATGAAATTCAAATTGTTTGAAGAAGTAATCTGTTTTTGCATGATGTAAAATACTAACTAAGGTATTTTTATGAGTCTTATATTTGTTTTCGTTTGACTCTGTTGGCTTGGACTTGAATTTGTAAAATAAGCGATTTTTCCTATTGATTGATCGAAAAAAGGGATTTTGTTATCTATGGAGATCGTGGTGTCTTTCTTTAATTTGAGTTCCTAATTGTATTTTGAACAGGTAAGCCTCTTTCATAATATCGAGTGAAAGTTTCAAGAAACTTGAAGTTTAAATGCTTCATTTTGCATCGCGAGAATTTAAAACCTCAACCCAGTCAAGTCAACTTGAGATTTGTTTAAATGTAAAGACCAGTTATGGTCATGCGATTGCATTGTGAAAGAAACGTTGTGGAATCGATCTGAAAAGGTTGATCATCTAGCATCTAGCATCTGCAAGGTTCTGGAATCATCAAAATGATAAGAAATTTGGCCCATTCTTTGTAAAGTTACAAGCTCTATACACAGAAAGATGTATATGGGACTACCCTATATCTCTCACAGACCATGAGAGAAACAAATTTACCAAATATATGAATTAGTAGGCGGTTTCCCGGCAAATTTTTTATCATCATGTATTAGTCAAAACATTTTCTTTCACATGATTGGTAATGAGAGCTTCCATTTCATTTTTTGAAATTGGGGCGTTTCCAATACTGGTCTTTACCTTTAAATTAATCAATATTTTCACCAGCCAACTTCCGTGGTTTAGATGATTGCAAGATAGGTAAGTGAGAATATATTGGAAAATGATCACTTATATCTGATATTATGATACCAGAAATAGCTTGAACATAAATAAACGAGGCTGTTGTCTTTGTTATTTGAGGAGGCTTATTTTTGAGAGACGTATAGGATTGCGAGGGCGAAATGTCCAGAAATTCATTGCAGAATAAATTAGTATTTTCATCAAGAGGATTTATATTAAAATCTCCCATAATAAAGGAAGGCCTAACTCGTAAATAATTTGAGGATATTATCGTCTTTAAAGAAATAATGAAATCGTCGTGATATGAATTTGGTGGTCGATTTACAACTACTACCACGATATTTTTCCTGTTTGGAACAGTAATTTCTATGCATAAAGCCTTCAACTGCATCTGTCATGAAAATTAATTAAATTCGGATATTACTTTGTAGTTTAATGAAGTAGAAATGTACAATGCCACTCCGCCACCGCGTCTATCTATTCAATTATTAACGGCCATTTCATACCCGTTAGAAAAACATAAGTGAGGTTCATTATGTAACTATGTTTCGGACAAACCTAAAACTCGCATATGGAAACTGTTGACTAGATAAAATGGATTTCATATGTTCAATATTTTAAATAAAGCTTCTAAAATTGAAGTGCACCAGTGAGAAAGTATTGTTTAACTCTGAAGAATGTGAAATAGACTGATTCATAGTAAAATATCGGGAAAATGGGAGTGCGGGAGCAGGGTCATTTTGATCGACACATTATACAAAGGGGTCAAGTCCCTAAGTTTTCTGACTTAGCAAGCTTCATCAAAATTTAGAGAATCAGCATCAAGCGAACCACTTTCGTTTGAATTATTTAGTGTACGATGAGAATCATATGATGAAACTAGTAATTAGTCGTCGTCCTGTAACATATACAATGGGAATATATTCGTATCATTCAATTAGTCTTTTTTAACTACGTTTTAAGGCGAACATTAAATGAATGATCAGTTTCGGAAGGGTACTCAGATGAGTGCTCTCGGGGGGAAGAGAAGCTAGAGATAGGGGGAAAAGGGTGTCCCTTTTTAAGCGTATAGAAAGAGGGAAATGAGAGCAAAGAAAAGCTAAATGCAACACAACGAAAATGCATTAAGGGGTAAATACAATTAAACATTTTTCCTGAGAATGTATAAATGGAAAATAGCATGATGAAAGCAGTTAAAAATAAATCTTGATTTTATTAAACTACTGAACAAATAATTCGAATTCAATGTGATGATATCAAAAAATATTTGACGGGGGTAGAATTCGTAGAAAGAGCAGTTTTTGTAGAACAGGAAAAGAGGGAAGAGGGGAGTGCTTTATTCAAACGGATGTGATCATTCAATCTCTATCATAAACAAAAAAATGATTTCTTTGGCATCTTGCTAACCTGGCAAATGTATGGAAGAGAAATGGTAACAAAATAATAATTATGCAAATAAAGTAGTATAACGTAACCTTACATGACCTCGTCTATTGTTGGTTGATTAGACTTTGAAAACATAAGGTACACCTGATCCATCACGCCACTTTTCAGCGGCAAAGCACAGCTTCACATCCTGATCATAGAGTTTCTTTACCTCGGCCGACCATAATTATGCATCTTCGTTTTTCCGTTAGGTCATCTTTGGCGTGGTCGTCAGTGAAAAATAAAGCGTCCTTTGCCAACGCGGAGCGCGCCTTCTAACATGATATCAATCTTATGCCGATAAGACTGAAGTTTGATGAGAATATGCCGAGGACTCTCCTTGCGCTTTCCATCGCGAGGAGCCCACTCGACCTGTTGATTTCGAATTTCTCGTGAACGATATCGTCTGTGATCTCGATGCCGTTGCTCACGCTGGTCCGCTGCTTCTGGATAGCCTACAAGGCTCATGTTATTCATTCGTGAGAAACGTTCAGCCGTGTTGATTACTGCTGCATTCGATGCCGCTAAAGCGGGAAGTGGAGCTAGCTCTTTCTCCAACTCTGACCCTGACATCCCTTTATCCAGGGTTGAATTTTTCTTTTCCAGCTCGGATATGGATTCAATGGAGTCCGTGAGGTAATTACTCTCAGCTCGTTTGATACTTTCAATCAACGAATTAACAGCCTTCCTAGTATCACCCGCCGCAACAGAGGTATATACATAATAGTCCGAGAGATGCTTTTTCGTCTGCCACGAAAAAACACGGGCGTCAATGCATGCATAACGTTATAAGCCTTTGTTCTAATTACGTTTCAGTTTGCTTTGTTTCTATGTTATGTACAAAAAGGAATTAGAGTTTTGAGAAATAATTTTAATGAATACAAAATAAACGTTTGCTATGTCATTAATATGTAAAAACATTGAAATCTAGATGATGAGAACTACATAAATACACACGAGGGGGAAGAGAGAAAGGAACGTCCATTAAAGCCTCAGTTTATAGAAGAAATAGATGTAAAATATACTGCTTCATTCCGCTTCATCCACATCATTAAATCACATCACCTTCTTTTCTCCTCCCGTTTGCCTCTAACACTTCTTCTCACAAACAAAGAAATTAACCTCAAACTACATAGTATACACATACACTCGTTTCTTCCTTTTACATTTAAAAAAAAAATCTCACTTCCATGTTTAAAATCCCAAATTTGGCATACTACATCAAAGCGACACATAATACAATCTCACCCAAGCTAGACGCCAGCTGCTATTCTAACCTTCGTAATGTAAATTCCAAGAGATCGTTGACAATGTAGAGACTCCTTCGACGATGAACAATTTGTCGGAAGAAGATTAATTCATCAATAAAGCTACTCCTATCTGCTTCAGACCCCGCAGACGCAATCAAGATGGCGGCTAATAGAAGTCACGGTCAAACTTTGGCAGTGATATATCCATGTATAGTAAATAATGCGGGCGTACAGTGCGAATGAATGTCGAGCAGGGATATAAAAGAATATGATAATAATGAAAGGCACCGCTGCACCGTGTAAATAAAATGGTATGAATGGGAATAATATTGTGGTGGTTATACACTACCTTACAATTACTGTAAGTCAACAGGCGCGGCGGTGAGACGTGATCTAGGTTCAACCATTTAAATACCACACGGCCCAGTCTCGTAGTTGTTGTTGTTTTAGTTTATAGGCGTTTTTCATACCTGGTGAAGTCTAGTCTTATTTCAAGTAGTTACAATAACGACATTACACTACAAATAACAACAGGCTTTCATTCGGTCCCTTTTCCATAATAAAATCTTATCAGTGACAAAGAGGAATGTCTGATAATAGTATAGGCCTATGCTACTGAAGTCCTTGCATTTGTCAATTGGCTGTGATTTTTTTTTTTTTTTTTTTTTTTTTAGATCATTTTTGCAATTGTAATTGATAATAAGTCTAATGAATAGGGCCCATGATTATTTTGGTAGCATCAGTCATGGGATACAAAGGATCTTGTATTTCTGGAAATGATCTTGATTACCTGGAAAGGGGCACTCACCTGAGATGAATAGAGGCACTTGTGAGAATGGAAAGGGGCACTTATTACAAAGGAAAAGGGGAACCTATTGAGAAGTGGGACTCATCAAGGATGAAAAGGGGCACTTATCAGAAGGGGAAGGGACAACTATTAGAAATAAAAAGGGGCACTTATCTAAGGTAAGAGGATGCACGTTTCCTTTTTAAAATGGGGCACTTTAGGGGTACTTGAAAAAGCGTGAGTGGGGGGGGGGGCGTTAACTAGTCTAGTCAAGACGTTTTACTGTTCACTTAGAATATACTCAAATTGCAATATCTCTTTGTAGCAGAAAAACTGTATGTGCGTGTGTGTGTGTGTGTGTGTGTGTGCGCGTGTGTGTGCGTGTGTGTTTGTGTGTGTGTTTGTGTGTGTATGCGTGTCTTGTGGTGCATGGTAGGGGGTAAAAGGGTATTTGGTTGGATGGGTTATTTGTTTAATGTTACAACTGATTTCATTTTTTTCATCAATCGTACAATCTATGTATTGAATCATGTCAACATGAAAAACAACTGTATTTCTAAGAATGATTTTTATTGTTTCGGAATCTATTTTTTAAAAAAAATTATTATATCACTATTATCATCAGCATCATCCTTTGTAATCATCAATGACAGTAGGGTATGTAGTAATAAGCCTAGTAGTAGTGATATCGTTCTGATCCTTAGTCGTCCTGAAGATCTTTTACAATACGTCATGTACACATGATTGATTGCTATACCAAAACTCTTAATTCGTTGATGAAATATTATCATGAGAAAAGAAGAAGGATTAGTTTTCAAGTTTTAAAATAGAGTACAATTTAAAAAGGACACAAGTGTAGGATATAATCATGACAGTAGAAAATATGTCATGAATTAATGACTTCAATTTGTATCTGGCTCGAGGTTTACTTGGGGATTTGATAAGTGAAGAACAACATTGGGTAAAATGCACCTATTTACATCATTGCATTATCTCTTATTCATTCTGTTTCTAATGTTTTCTGATTGTTTTCAAGACACTATCAGGTTTGTCGATTACAGTTCTATGTAGCTTGATGTTTCAGGGTAATTTCTTTTTGGAAAAGCAATCTAAACAACGATTGCTGAATTTTAGCGACAATCGTTCGCCATTGCTGCTCGTCAATATCAATATGACATGCAGCAGCAAATTGATATTTGAGAACTCGTGGCAATTTAGTTTAACAGTCTATTCCCCTCGATTGATTCTATTGTTCGGAATATTTGGCATTGAGAGAGAGAAGTTAATGGTCTTAAACGAAACGACGTTTTATTAGTATCCTTATTTGTCTATAAGTCTCTACCGAGCCATTTGAATATTTTTCTTTACAATAAACGACACCGTGAAACTAACTTGATAGCGTTACCTGGCAGTTGAAAGAAAACTGAATTTGAACCCGGGCAATACCCTCTCTCTTTCTCTCTCTTATGTTTAGCAAATCAATACTTTAGAACTCGTGATAAATTCATTTAACAGTTTGTTCCCCTCGGTTGATTTCATTGTTCGGATTATTTGGCGGGGAGAATGATGGAAGTGAATGTTCTCAAGCGTAAAGGTGTTTTTATTATAAATGCTATTTGAAAAAATTATTGAAAATATACGACGCCGTGGTACTACTTTCGAGGTCATGATTCGGGACTGAAGGTCTAATAAAGGTTTTCATTTTTATTTGATTTTTTAATCTCCGAATTCACAATAAAAACATGGTATATATATATATATATATATATATATATATACAGAACATTTACAACATAATATAAATAAACATTTAACAAACATAATATACAGTGTAAAAAGAAAAGAAGAAGACAAAATTAAATCGGAAAGACACCCATTTCAATCGAGCCAAAGAGACAAGACTGCTCTTGCATGGGGTTCAGGATGATTGTTATAATATTAAATATATATTCTGTAGTGAGGTACACGTGACTAAAAAAATTAAAAAAAAGAAAAGAATCTTGCAGAAATTGTCAAAGGAAAAAAAATATATATATATCCTTAGTCCAGCTTTTGATACCAGAGACGAAGGCAAATTGCCATTTTGAAAATAGATTAAGACTACATGGGAATTTTAGATTTGCGGGAGATTATTGAATTGAACAGCACCTCTGTAAGATAACGTACATTTACAATAATCTGGGTTTTGCTAACAATAAGTTTCCATGAGACCTAAGAGAATAGTTGTATTGACATTTTTATTGGAAGCAGACTTTGAAATACGGAGGAGCAAGGTCATTCAAAGCCTTATAAACCATAGTATTCGGATGACAGCAACGTCTAGTCGTCAAAGATTTCCAGCCTAAGCGAGCATGTAATTTCCTGATCGACACATGTATATAGGGATTTATTCCAAGTATGATTCGCCATGCCCTGTATTAATTAAGTTTCTGTAAAGAGTTGACATATTTAGTACAATATCACCATAGTCACAAATAGGAAGAAAAATGGCATTATACACATTTTTCATAATAGATAGATCAATAGTATGACGCAATCGAACGAATAAGCGTATGAGATTACTTATCCTAGAACACATGCCATCAATATGCAAATTCCACTTTAAACTAGGATCTAACAACATACGAAGATACTTCGTAGATTGTACATGTCATATATTTAGCCCATTTACATTCAAGTTCAGCTTGCTACATTCAGAAAACATTCTGTGTGAGCCAAATAACATGCTTACTGTTTTCTCAAATTGAGGCTCAGTTTGGAGTTACACAACTACTTAAATATTCTATTCAGTTCAAAATTTAACACGGACTTTATAGTTGGGACGTTTCTGTGAGAGAAATGAATTACTGTGTCATCAGCATATGTGAATAGATCATTTCTTTGTATGTTTAACAATATCATTAATATAAATTATAAACATAAGCGGGCCCGATATACATAATTGGGGAACCCTGTAATCTATATTCGACTATGATGATGTGGATGAGTTGAATTGGGTATCATGATAAACAATCAGATGATACACCAATCATAGATAGCTTGTTCAAAATAATATCAGGACCAACGGTGTAAAACGCTTTATGCAAGTCTATAAATACCGTGTCAGTGTACAGACCGTGGCCTATAGCAGTTACCAATCATCGGTTACTTTACCAGGGTGGTAATGGTCGACTGTTTTTTTTCTAAGAAGGCTTCGGACAAAATATTATTACATCTCAAATAATCAGCTAATTGTAATTGAACGAGTTTCTCGATGTTTTTGGATACCGAAGGTAGAATAGATATCGGTATGTAGTTATTTTGTGATTTGTTATCACCCGATTAATAAACCGGTATTACTTTAGATCTCTTCCATCTGGTGGGAAATACGTGTTCAGATAATGATCTGTTAAATATGAGTGTCAATGATGGTGAAATAGTAGGAATTGCCATTTTCAACATAATCATATAAATATTATCAACACCTATAGACCTATTACTATTCATCCCTAAGATTATTTTCTTAACATCATCCTCTGTAACAGGATTAAATTCAAAACATGAGTTAAAAGAGCTCTTCATTACCTTATCACCACGAATTGTATTCGAAGTTGGAATAGCAGAAGCTAGTTATGAGCCAACATTAGTAAATATGTCAACACACTATATTTTGGTATGATTATGATTTACAATTTGTAAGTTTAAATTGACGTTAAAATCAAGCTCTTGAGTACGTAAAAGGCACATTAATCTTGTCTTTCTCAGGTCGAAATTCCAGTTGATACCAGTTGAAACCAGTAAGGATTTCGAACTGGTATCTGCTGGTTTGAATTGGTCTCAACTGCTCACAACTGGTACCAGTTGATACCAGTTGATACAATTTGGAAACCAGTAGAAATACCAGTTGACATCTGAGACCAGTTTATATTACCAGTTGATTTACCAGTTGGAAACCAGTAGATGATTACCAGTTGATTTATCAGTTGAAAACCAATAGATGATTACCAGTTGATTTACCAGTTGAAAACCCGTAGATGCTTACCAGTTGATTTACCAGTTGAAAACCAATAGATGATTACCAGTTGATTTACCAGTTGGAAACCAGTAGATGCTTACCAGTTGATTTACCAGTTGAAAACCAATAGATGATTACCAGTTGATTTACCAGTTGAAAACCAATAGATGATTACCAGTTGATTTACCAGTTGAAAACCAATAGATGATTACCAGTTGATTTACCAGTTGAAAACCAGTAGATGCTTACCAGTTGAAAACCAGTAGATGATTACCAGTTGATTTACCTGTTGAAAATCAGTAGATGATTACCAGTTGATATACCAGTTGAAAACCAGTAGATTTACCAGTTGAAAAACCAGTTCAATGTTTCTAACGCATATTCATGATCATGCAAATATTGATTATTGACTATCACAATATCAGTTGATTACTGGTCTCAACTGGTAAATCAACTGGAAATTTCAACTGGTAAATCAACTGGTAAATCTAATGGTAAATCAACTGGATATATCAACTGGTCTAAGATGTAAACTGGTTTTTCAACTGGTTTGTCAACTGGTCCCAGTTAGCGTCGTTTCAATTTCCATATTAAAAACCAGTTGAATGTACTGGTTTCAACTGGTACCAGTTGACTACTGGTTTTAACTGGTACCAGTTGACCAGTTGCCTACTGGTTTCAACTGTTTTTTCGACCTGGGAATTATAAAGAGATCACTTTGGGGGCAGTGATATCAACGTTGGTCTTTGAAGCAGTGTCTGACAACCCCTTTAAAAGTGAATATTCTGCCACAGTGACCCTTTCGTAATGTACAGCAATAATACTTTATGGCAGAATTTGATCGAGAGGCTAAACTTTGCGGGATGAAATCCAGCTGAATTAGGGTCTTTATTTGAATAGCATGATTTGATCTGATATAGGCGATTAAGTATGATTGATTTAACTTGATTTGATTTGATTTTCTTATATGTATTTTTATTCATCATGGACTATAAAACAAAGGAAATGCATGTGCATTCATTTTTAGCATGTTTAGTATGATGGGCTTGACAGGTTGACTCTTGACAGACCAGTGGCACAAATCGTCATCCTCACTGCAGCGATTTATCCACAACCCAACGGATACTGGTCAAGCCTTTGAATTACCGAAACACGCTTGGACAAAGTTTAACCGTCTTCAAATTAAAGTGGTGTCGGCCGTTTTAAGGCCAATATGTTTAGATGGGGCCTGGTACAAAGTCCGTCTTGTGAGTGTGGTGCAGATGAGCAAACAGCTGACCACATCATCACAACCTGCCACCTGTTTAAACCCACCAAACGACATCCCTAGGCTGGTGATGGAAGTAGAAAAGACCACTAGGGAGTGGGCCAGTAGCCACTCCGAGTGCCTGCTTCACAGTACTTTAGAAATTTAACAGTTTTTGTTCTGGACATACGCAAAAAGAAGAGGAAGAAGAAGAAGAAGAAGAAGGTTGACTCTACTGATTATGATAGAAAACAATTCAAATGATGTTTAACCAAGTTCTCAATTGTTGGCCCAAAATGGAATATTCTAGTATTTCGATGAATGCTAGTACAAGTACACGTATATAGATAAATCACAATGAATATTGATTTCACATATTGTCACATTCGTCCAGTTTTAATAAATAACATACGGATGATTTCACACACAGACAAAACATTCATATACTAGTGATTTAAAATTACTGGTTGCAGTGGATGGGGGGAGAGGGGGAGGGGAGGGGGTTGCAGCCTCTTTGCCCTGCATTACTTTGAGATACTCTCAAGATGCTTGCAGGATAGTTTTGACGAACATGGCGCCTCTAAATATATATACAGATAAAAGCAAAGCTCATGAAACAGGTGCCCCAGGAAAGTTTACAGCATTTTTAGTACATCTCAACATTTGATCATCATCCATGGAGGGCATTTCTAATGACAACGCCAGTCTTAATTTCGGGGACATTCCATGAAATTTAGCTTTATAGAGGTATGCAATTGATGAAGGTGAGCGATCTTTTAAAACTGTTTGAATGTGGATGAATGATGTAATAATATAACGAACAATAATAGTGGGTTCTTGTATATACCTTTCATGTCTG
Organism: Strongylocentrotus purpuratus; assembly: GCF_000002235.5. NCBI lineage: Eukaryota > Metazoa > Echinodermata > Echinoidea > Camarodonta > Strongylocentrotidae > Strongylocentrotus > Strongylocentrotus purpuratus. Next base: position 262,686 of record NW_022145525.1, read on the forward strand.
GTGCAATGCCACACTTGGCGTATCTATGGTATCATCAATAACCACTGCAGTGCTCAAACATTAAACAAAAAATCTACTACAGTGTAGGTACCTATTCACCTCACCTGGGTTGAGTGACAAATGCAGAGTAATTTCTTGCCATATGTGATGCACAATGGATTCGAACCCCTTACTTTGTGGTACACAGTCCGGCAACATTTCCACTAGACCACATCACCTCACTTTCAATTGCTACCACATCAGTTCGAGATTAATCTAATCATGTTGAACTGTGAAACTGGGATCAGAGAGTTTTCTGAGGTATTCTTTACAAGCAATTTTCTTGAGATTGGGCTAAATTTTCATCAAATGATATAATTATTTCGTTAACGATATTTTCAGGGCATTCATATATGTCTCTATTAAACTTCCCGCTGGGCAATGTCAACGTGATGGTTACCAAAAAAATATTATCATTATTATATACATGTACAGCCCTAAGTGAATTCTTGGTCATTGGGGAGGACCAATACGTCACAACGTTGCCAATTTGTGTTTCACTGATTACAACTTTCAAAATTCATAACTGTCCAACTTTTAATATTGCTCAACCTCTCACTAGTTAGTTTAGCTTGTTATGTGCTGATTTTATTAATTCCAGCTTGTTAATAGGTTTAATAGACTTCCCCTTTGTTAAAGTGTCTATGCTTTGATGCTTTGGAAGGTTTTTACAAGGCTTCCTGATTATGGCATTGTCAACGTGGTGTTTACATGTCCATTATGACACCATAGTCGATGAGGCATATAACCCGAAGTGACTTCTATCATCACTGCTTACATGTTCCCGTGTGAAGGTTTACAGTCCCTAGCATATGCATTTGTAAGAGTATTCTAAACTCTCCATCAGAACTATGGTGACTTGTGAAAGGAAGGTTATTGAAGTAATGATAAGCTGTTTCTTGAACTCTTGCTTCACGTAGCTGGATTGGGAAAGGCCAGAACCCATAGAGATGGATCTCATTGCACATAGTAGCAGCTAGGTTAATCAGGTACAGACCTGTAATAGAATAAACAGATGAAACCTGTAAATATCTTGCTAAGTATATAAATATAGAGCCATACAACTCAATAGTATCGTTTACCCGCGGTCTCCACAGTAATATATACGTACTATCATTACACATATTCAATTTGGATAGTCAATATCAACAGTAGGTCTATCGATAGGCTTGAAGACAAAATAATATGTTGTAGAATTATGCTGAGAAAATACTTATCGTAAGAAAGGAAATAGTATAATGTGTGCTAAAAAGAGACCCCTAAAATCGGGGGGGGGGGGGGGGGGGGGGGGGGGGGGGAGGGGGACAAACGCCCCCTTCAAGATTATTTAAACACTTATGAAATATTTCACTAAATTGAAGATTAAATTAGAAAACTATATGACAATTTTTTCTTCACAGAAACCGTTATTTCCATTTATTGTATCTTTGTATATTATGCATTGGGCATTCTCGCCCTCTGTTGCTCTTTATTCTTTAAAAGTACTATACCCCACCCCCCCCCCCCCCGAGTATGATTAAATGTTGTCAGATGAAAATAATATTTAATTTTTATATAGCGCTTAATACAAATGTCTCTAAGCGCTTTACAAATATATTATTACCCCGGTCATTGGATTCAGTGCTTGCCCGCACACAACGTGTGCACAATCTCCACTCCCTGGGGAGCATTCCAGACAGGCGTTACATGACGCTCAAAAACTGTTTGACCAACAATGACTATAATGTTTAACAAGTACTATCATAATAGTGACGATGATGATGATTTTAATTATGAATCACTACTATGAAGTAATTATCGATGGTGAAAATTTACCTGTCGATGGCTTTTTCCTTAGACCACGCCTCTTCCAGAACTCCCATATACTGACGTAATGTGAAGGATTGGCAATCACGAGTTGAGAATCTATCCTATCACGATAGCTAATAGCTTTGAGACATGGTTCAACTAACTGTCTGGAGCCGAAGCATGGATACCATACCATGCTATCATACTGGTTCATGAAGCTGATGTAGGATTCTACCATACTCTCATTCACAAGTCCACCAAATCTAATAAGACAAGATCATACAGAGTCAAAGAAGATTATGCTTAACTCATTAAAACGCAACGTGAACATCAGATGATAGAAGAGCTGAGGGTACATATACAATGTATTTATAATTATGTAATGAAAGCAAAGAAATTTTTCGACACTCTTATGAATAATACATAATATGAGAAATGAATATGAGAGAGCCATGGTGCCTAGCTCTATCAAACTTTCACGTTGCTGTCTCCTTCCTTTTAATTTGTATGCAAAGGTAGAAAAATGTCTCCGCCAAAAATCAAAGCAGGTGGGGGGGGGGGGCGTTTCACAAAACTTGTCATCAGTGACAAATGACAGTTTTCTTGTTATAAGCTACTGAAATCCTTGCATCTGATTGGTTGTCAACAGATTTTTACTGGTTTTTGTCATTTGTCATTGAAAAAAAGGCTTTGTGAAACGGGTTCCAGGTCCCTGGCTTTGAACTTCATTGTGCATAGGGCATTTGAATGTAATTCTAGACGACATGTAGCTAGTAACGAAATATTAAACATGTTCACTAAGCTATTTAAACAAAATGTGTGTCGCCATAATTTAAATGTTTGAGAAGGTTATCTCATTACCCGGCGGTTATTTGATCATCGCGACATAGAACAAACCAAGAGAGTACGTGTACAGTACAACAAATCAGATATGTGACTTACTTTCTATCACAATGTTTTGTAACAACAGTAATTACAAGCTGTAATTAGTAGCAAAGAGTTGCGACTGTGATGATGACTGAAATTAAATTTTCATAATCATGTATTTATTTGTATCAATACTAAAATATATAATAATTATAGTGCTTATATAGCGCCTAACACTTGCTTTATCAGAAGTCTCTAAGCGCTCTACAAATAATGCAGCAGAATTACCCTGGCTTTAGCAGTGCAGCTGTTACGCGCGCTGTGTTTCGAGGAATAAATTCCTACCAGGTACCCATTTACTTCACCTCAGTATATTTGAACATGAACCATATAGCTTCGTTTAGTCTCATTTTACAACGCCCCCTATCGTCAGAGTCAGCAGCCTAACATGTTAGCCTATGGAATTTTACCCCCCAAAATCGTTAAAATTCATTTTTTGTTTAAACGAAAAGCACACCCGACGTACGTTATCACTAGCTCTTTCATTGGAACCCTCATATCCCATTGACTTTTGAAAGTTCACCCACCGTAATTTTTCAAAATAGGTTGCAAGCTCGCCATTGCCTATAAAACACATGTGAAACAAGTCGAACTTTGGACTCAGTTTGCCAAGCGATTTTAAGATTATAGGTCAAGCACACGAAGGATGAGAAGCATGAATTATCATAGATCACTTCTGCTTGGTTCGTTATGTCCATTTCATCCAACCCCCCACCGTCATTTTTCCATTTAGTGAAAGCAAACATTTTGCCGAGGTAAGCAAAAACATGAATATTCATGAACGGTCAGACAATACAGCCTTTTAGTACGTAACGTAAAGTGAATTGGAATGGGCGATGATGCGTCCAGGAGGTAGAGGTCAGTGCTTTGTGCTGGCAATGTTCCAGCGAGCGAAAATGAGACAACCAGAGCAATATGATGTTTAGGGTCCTACTTCAGATAAGAAATCATCTCTCCTACTCAACACGTATAGTTACATAATACCGAAACAACTTTCAGTCGAGATATGTCTGAAATCTTATAACAAATTAAGAACGCGTCATATGGATATGAATCAAACATGACTCGGTATATACCCTGCTGGAAAGAACACACTCAATTCACAGTGTGAATCACAGTGTGAAATCACAGTTCACACTGTGACCACAGTGTGAAACACAGTGTGATTCACACTGTGAATGAGTGTGTTATTTCCTTTTCCGGTTATCCACACTGTGAACCACAGTGTGAAACGAATCGAGCACAATGTGAAAACGCCCCAATTTAACATTGTGGAGCACACTGTGATTCACAGTGTGGAACACAGTGCGATTCACGCTGTGAATGAGTGTGAATGAGTGTGTTCTTTCCTTTTCTGGTTATCCACACTGTGAACCACAATGTGAAAACGCCCCAATTTAATATTGTGGAGCACACTGTGATTCACAGTGTGAAACACAGTGCGATTCACACTGTGAATGAGTGTGAATGAGTGTGTTCTTTCCAGCAGGGATATTATTTCAGTCTACAGTGTTTATGTATAAATTGAAAGACTGCACAGTTACAATATAATTATATATGTGCATATTCTTACAATCGTGACTTACTGTTTAAATAGTATACTAGGGTTGAAAGAAAGGAAGTCTGTTCGTTTCCCAGCATCCTTTATAAAAGCTTCCAAGGGTGCTCCATTACATCTAAGATAAAAAATAAAAACGACACAACTTAGCATAAGGATATGACAGACCAACATGACATTAATTGCTGACCAAAATAATATCACAATTATTCAACTTGAATTTGCGATGTAAAAGGTTATCATGCAACATATCAAGATATTTATGATTGGAATTACAAATTTTGAGAACCGTTCGCCTGACGGTTTTCATAACACTACACTCTATTGGGGAAAACGAGTATGGTAAAACCGGTCACTCAAAGATTTTTACTTTTTTGAGGCACTTCTTGATCATTTTGAAGCGCAATTTTTTTAGGGCTTCAATATTACACCATATCACAGACACTGATAACACTTAGGGCCGTGTATCTCATTGATCCCTTTAACGACAAATTCAACACCAAATGTCATTGACCATACACTAATTCGTTGACATGTACGCTTATAAATATCAAAAGGTAGTATTGATGATTGATCTACAAGGCTATATTAATTGATTACTGATATGCACTAACAGTCTATTGTCATAACTTAAATGAAAACAAAAATGTGTGTGTGGTATTAGAATATTCGAATGGTAAAGCTTGATTCTTATACCTGAATACGAAGTCCATGCCATCTATCTGTGAACCACAGGTACTTTTCTGCAATGATCCACTGTTTCCTATGATGGCACACTTCTCATAGCGTTTCCCTTTCAGTGGTGATTCCTAAACGCACAAAAAGAAGAAACAAATATAGTTCTTAGAAATTTAAAAATCAACTGCAAATTTGAGATATTTATTAATTGAAATAATGTTCGGTTATTTTCTTTTTCATGCCAGACAGCGAGGAAGTCATCCTACATATTAAATTCTTGAATTTAATTCAAATTCAAGTTTATGTGGGCGTGGTCTCCCCCACTCAGTGTTATTTAGGGTACGCATGTGCATGTTCCCAGCGACCCCCCCCCCCTTTTTCAGCAAAATTCCGGTGTGTAAAGTCAATACGGGTCGACCCTTTTCTTTTGTTATACGAGCCTTTTACAGCACCCCCCTTTTCAGCAAAAGTCCGGTGTGTAAAGTCAATACGGGTAAACCTTTTTTTTTTGTTACGAGCCGGAGAGTTTGGGAACACGCATGGTATCCCTCCGTTCACGAAGTGGGGGCGGGGGTCTTTCATACTTAATTTGTCATGGTCACATAACCCGAACATGTGAAATATTTCCTTGGAATTGCCCAATTGTATCCATTACGTATTTTTGGTACATTGGTCAATTATTTTACACTATATATATATATATATATATATAATCTCTAAATTGAAACATGGATTAACGAGAAAGGTTTAAAGTATTCAAACTCCAGGGGCCCGTTTCACAAAGCCTTTTTTCAATGACAAATGACAGAAATCAGTGACAAATCTGCTGATAACCAATCAGAAGCAAGGATTTCAGTAGCTTATAACAAAAACTGTAATTTGTCACTGATGACAAGTTTTGTGAAACGCCCCCCCCCCCCCCCCCCCCCCCCAGGATGGAAAGTAATGATCTTACCTTCGGCAATGTAGACATGAAATCCTTGGTAGCCACGAAATTTGTTTGCTTCCAGAATCTTTTAGTGACGTAGTAACATGGCATTTCTTGGTCAAGCTGGACATTGGTTTGGGTCAAGATGAGATCACGATCTGTACTGACATTGGTCTCTGCATTCAGCTCACGTCTAGATACAAACATGTAAGAGCACTTAGCTCCTTTATTAATTGTTCAACCTTAAATAAGAAAGACTAATTGAATACCCCGATGTATGGCAGAGAGACAGAGAGAGAGAGAGGGGGAAAGAGAGAGAGAGAGAGGGAGAGAGACAGAGAGAGAGAGGGGGGGGAAGGGGGTACAAATAGTCATGTTTCGGTTGATGTTAATTTGAGAAGAAGGCAATCAATTATATAATCAACCATGAGGGAAAGATGATTAGAAATATCCCCCCCCCCCAAAAAAAAAAAAAAAAAAAAAAAAAAAAAAACATAGATTATGTTTTAACTTATCACAAGATGGAAAGTACTCGATCATTTGCCCGGTTTTTTAATAAAAAAAAACAACAATAACTTAGTGTGTACAAAAATTCAGTGCACCAGCTGATCGATCATTCTCTAGAGTGGGGAGGGGGAAGGGGGGCTAACAAGTCCGCAAATTATGTGACAACAGAAGAGAGTTCTCAGAGTTTGTAGTGTGTGCCGCTTGTGACACCTAATTCTCTGACAAGCTGAACGAAAGAAAGAATAAAAAGAAAGAAAGTCACGAGCCCCTGATTGTGTAACGTGCCCCCTCCCCTGGATCAGCCAATGAAACATGTCCTCTAATGATGTTATAAAACAGAAATAAACCTACCTAAAATTATCAAGATGTTGTGGACTGGCCTTCCAATGGTGCTTTTGTAGCAGATTCGCATAGAGATAAATCCGCTCTGCATCACTGTTGTTGAAAAGCCATATTTGCTTTGTAAAATTCAAGGATCTACAAATCATCAAAAGAAAATGAACGATGAACATGAGGTTTTCAAGATATTTAGAAAATGAACGACGTTAGTTTTAACCTACTAGCACCTTCGTTAATATCATCACCAGCATAACCATAATTACCACAATCGCTATTGTCATCATCGCCACCATAACAATCATTATGATCGTCGTCATCGCCAACATCAACAATTACATCATGATCGTCGTCATCATGATCAGAAAATGTAGAACTAACTTTGACCTGAAAGTTCACAACTTGTTTTTATAAACATTACAGTAAATTATGTCCACTTATTTAGTTGCTGCCTGATTTGGTGAAGGGCGTTGGTTTATTTCCTTTAAGGGGCGGGGGGGGGGGGCTACTTAGAGATTATGTTCCTTTTAAAAAAGGAAACCCAATTTTCTCCCGCAAGGTCTCGTCAAATAAGCATTACTATATCCTGCATCAAAAATTTATTTTATTTAAAAAAAAATTTAGAACAAAAAAATGTCAATTTTTATCAAAAAAAAGATTAAAAATATTTTGTTTTCATTAAATTCAGATTTGAAGAAGAAACAAAATTCAATTAATTTTTTTTTTTTTTTTAAATCACATTTTTTTTCAACTCCCAAATAGTACTCCCAAAGTTCTGGTCATGTGACAAGCTCTCAACCAATCAAAAGCCAACAAATTTTTGATGCCTTCAAATATTCCATGCCTTCTATTCGAGGTCTTACTGGTTAAAACTATGGGCCTCGGTGACTGCAAAAGTATCATTTGCTTCGGGGCTGCGCCCCTCAGCAAATAGTACTATTGGAGTCACCTCTTGCTCATAGTTTTAACTAGAACCTCTCAAGACAGTGTATATTTGTATACTATATTTATTGTACTATAGAAAAAGGGATTGTTATCCCCTTTCATACATTGTGATGATAGAGACTGGAACCCTCAAGCTAAACAACTCGAAACAAGCAATGTAAATATTGATTTTGCCACATGGTTGGGTTCTATTTATATTTATCAATACAATGAATTCATTGACCCTCTGGTTTCGTTTTATTTGTATCCATCAATACCATTGCTTTGTCCATTTGGTCTAATTATGAACATTTAGCAGTGTCCTAGTATAGAGTTCCTTGGATTCACACACGTTGAAAGATGACTGAAGAAATAAGAACTACGACCAATCATTAAATTGATCTGTGTCTTAACCTTTCGTTTGTCTCTTTGCATTGGAATTACATAATGCATTACTTCTGTGCGAAAACTATATTTGACACCACTCACTTAAATTGTCCACAAGGTAGAGGAAAAATTTAACTTTAACATGAATAATACGAATTTATAATGACATAAACTTTTGTTTTGCCGTGTGCCTTAAAATATATTGTCTTATTTTTGTTTATTCGTCCGTTTTATGGTTTCTCCGAGAGATTAAGCGGGGGGGGGGGGGTAAAGGCAACAACCCCTAGTGTGCTGCATAATTACGTAAAACTGTACCATCTGCTTTGTTTATTACGTACTCGTCAACGTTTCCATGCATCCCCTGGAACAGAAAATGTGAAGTAATAGACGTGGGTGGAATTTTTCGCAGTCGCCTGGTGTATGAGATCGTCGATAACAGCAGATGATAGAGCATAATCGTAAACAGGACTGCGATGACGAAATGACGTGAATATTGACGACGTCGAAACGTAGTCGAAAGTCGGCACACTGAGTAAAAAAAAAATGGTTATAACATTAAAATGTTACCCTTGCCATTGTTATGTTACAGGGGAAATAAATTTAAAAAATGTAAAGCGTTCAGAAACGTAATATTAAGCGCTGTAAAAGTTTCACTGTTATTTTCAATGTTAATATGAAATATTTGTCATCATTCATAACCCAAGAAATAATGATGATCTAAATTGTGCACGATGTTCAACTATAACTTATAAGACTTTATTTATAAATTTCAGGTCATACAGTCATAATGATTTATTTTCAAGTATATACATTAGTATAATCTGTTATATTTTTGATTTTGAAAAGATGAATAAAATCTTCACTTCAATTCAGTTCATTAACAGCGGAGATGTTTGCTATACCGTGTGAGTCAAAAAAAAGTTTACACCTAGAAAATTGCTAATTATTTTAAAAATCATCTATGAACAGTAAAGTATTATACATCTTATGAAAGAGTGTTTTATCCCAAATCAGTTGGTATCATTTTTGTGTGGTATGTGTTCACGCTTGGATGAACATGAGGCATTGTTTGCGAGAGTAGTCCATTTAAACTTCACCCCACTTTAATTTGGACCCGAAAGTGGGGTGCAGTTTGAGAAGAAGCTCACTACAGAGCTAGAGAGAGAAAAGTCCCGAATCTGCAGTGTAAACAAACTTTGCCAGGACGCGCATATTTTTTTTACACAGCTGTTTAGCCATTTTCGCTAAAAAGTTCACAGAATTGCTCTGGTGAAAGAGTCTAAGTTGTCAGCGCACTATGTACAAGCACGTACACACAGGGAAGGGAAACTGATAGAAAGGGAAAAACAAAGATAGTGGAGAGGATATGGAGAAGGAAAAACAACGAAATACATAAGGAAAGAGAAGAGGATAAGTCAAAGGAAGAACACAGAAATACAATTGTTGAAGAGTTAAGAGGATCATATAGCTAGACTAAGAAAAACAGGGAAATACATAAAGAAGGAGAAAGGAAATCTATCGGATTTAAACAAAGGAATGACGAAAGAGAAAAGGATAGATTGTAGGAGAAAAAAAGAAATACATAAAACAAAAGAGAAGAGGTTAGAATGAAGGAGAACAAAAGAAATATATAACGAAGGAGAAAAAGGATAGATTAAAGGGGGGAAAAAGAAATACATGACAAAAGAGAAGAGGGTAGATTGAAGGAGAACACATAAATACATAATGAAAGAGAAGAGAGGATAGATTTAACCCGAAACAAATAACGAGTATGTGCACTGTGTAACACTGCTAAGGGATATGCTAGACTCTGTCTCTAGTCGTTTGCACAGTATATTTGACTGAAGTGGCTAAACAGGCTGTTGTGTAAAAAAAAAATATGCGCTGCCAGGACATCGCCAGCTCAACCTTGATAAGTACTGCTTGGAACTCGCTCCATGAAATTCTAGTCTTATTCACAGTCTGATATAGGTTCGGATTATGTCCATTCTTATACCTGGGAGTTGTCAGTTTCATCTCCCTTGCTTTTCCTTTATGTTCCTTTCATCATAACTGTCTAGTTTGGAATGCATGGACATAAGTAAATGTGATATAAATAATAATGCATTATACAAATAGTATAGGATATAATATACACTAGACTGCTCTGGGTTGCCTGTTCATGATTCATAGTGCATAAATATTAGGCTTGATAATTTTTAGAATGATGTATTAATAAGCAATTTTTTTATGCATAACCAACGCCTATAAATATGATTATGATGTCCTCGTTTCGTAGTATGTTATTAATTCAAAATCATGACGTGCGTCGAAAATATCTGAACCTCGAAATAATATCCGTTCCAGTGTTCAACTATTTTGAATCTAATATTTGTTTGATAACTATTCCGCAGTAAATTTGACAATTATCAAAATCTATACTATAGTCATATTTTTTCACAATTAATAACTCATGAACCTCACACTACAAGGATAGCATTCATCCAGATTCTCCAGCTTGCTAATTCGGATTCTCCAAGACTATCCCAATTAAAGCTTGGTTTATATACACAAAGATATCGGGGAAGAAAGTGGTCTGTAATACCAGACAAGCAAGTGGGGTATTTGGGGTCTGTGCTCACCGAAATTGAAATTCTCCATTTGAAACTCTGGTGTGTGTGTGTGTGTGTATTGGGTTTTTACAGACGTGTATCAATCAGATATGATTATTTACGTCTGGGACCGACCTTTAAACGTCACCATCCGAAAGACGTGACTCAGTTTCGAACCTGCGTCCTCGGCTGAATCAGTTTGTAACTTCCACTTTTTAGCTGGATTACAGGCGCACGCCACAACGCCTAGTTAATGTCAACGCCTAGGTAATGTCAACAAATACAGCCTTTGTTAAAGGCGTTATTCCACCTCCAAATTCTTTTATCTGCCGTTTCTATCTTTCCCTACATTATTCTTTAATGGCTCCTTCTTGTATCTTACTTAATTGTTTTCTACTTCATTCATCTTCCGTTTTTTCCATTTATCTTTACTATGTTCTGTATTTTCTTCTTTTCTTTCTTCCATTTCTGTATTTCCTTATGCTGTTCTTTATTTTCTCTGCCTTTCCTTATGTTTTAGTTATTATCAACTTTGTTCTATCTTCCGGCTAATGTTAGTCCTTATTTTTCTCCTCCTTCCAACACATATTTTTTGACTTTCCTAATATATATTTTTTTTAAACCTTCTTTTATCTTCCTTTTCCATCTTTCCTTTTTTTTTTTTTAAACATTCCTTCTATCTTCCATTTCCATTTTTCTTTAAAAATAATTACTTATTATCACCCATCTTTCCGTATGTTATCCTTTATTTCTTCCTTCCTTTATATTATTTTTCCGCATTATCATTTTTTTGTTTTTCTATAATTTCTATCTTTCCCTAAGTTATACTTTGTTTTAAACCTCCTTTCATCATTTTGTTATAACTTTCTTTATGTTATTCTTTACTTTTTGTATCTATCTTTCTCCCATTTTCACAATTAATAACTCATGAACTTCACACTAGTACAAGGATAACATTCATCCGCATTCTCCAGCTTGCTAATTCGGATGACCAGCATAAAGCTTGCTCTATATATACGCAAAGATATCGGGGAAGAAAGTGGTCTGTAATAACAGACAAGCAAGTGGGGTATTTTGGGGTCTGTGCTCACCGAAATTGAAATTCTCCATTTGAAACTCTGCCTTATTAAGTATATATCTCTATGGGTAATGTCAACAAATACAGCCTTTGTTAAAGGCGTTATTCCACCTCCAAATTCTTTTATCTGCCGTTTCTATCTTTCCCTCCATTATTCTTTAGTGGCTCCTTCTTGTATCTTCTTAATTGTTTTCTACTTCATTCATCTTCCGTTTTTTTCCATTTATCTTTACTATGTTCTGTATTTTCTTCTTTTCTTTCTTCCATTTCTGTATTTCCTTATGTTTTTAGTTATTATCAACTTTGTTCTATCTTCCGGCTAATGTTATTCCTTATTTTTCTCCTCCTTTCAACACATATTTTTTGACTTTCCTAATATATATTTTTGTTAAACTTTCTTTTATCTTCCTTTTCCATCTTTCCTTTTGTTATTTTTGTTTACATTCCTTCTATCTTCCATTTCCATTTTTCTTTAAAAATAATTACTTATTATCACCCATCTTTCCGTATGTTATCCTTTATTTCTTCCTTCCTTTATATTATTTTTCCGCATTATCATTTTTTTGTTTTTCTATCATTTCTATCTTTCCCTAAGTTATACTTTGTTTTAAACCTTCTATTTTCTTCCGTTTCCATCTTTCCTTATTTTATTTTTTGTTTTAAACCTCCTTTCATCATTTTGTTATAACTTTCTTTATGTTATTCTTTACTTTTTGTATCTATCTTTCTCCCATTTTCACAATTAATAACTCATGAACCTCACACTAGTACAAGGATAACATTCATCCGGATTCTCCAGCTTGCTAATTCGGATGACCAGCATAAAGCTTGCTCTATATATACGCAAAGATATCGGGGAAGAAAGTGGTCTGTAATACCAGACAAGCGTATTTGGGGTCTGTGCTCACCGAAATTGAAAGTCTGTCCTATAATCTCACATATTATTTCGTCTGTCATCCCTCTCGCCTCCAAATACCAACAAATAACACAATACACTGCAATTATTGTGGAATAGCCTGACAACGACTACTGGGAGCCGGTCGTTTATTTAGTATGAATGTTTCACAAACATTTCTTCTCGTTTCCTTCTCTGGAAACCGTTTCCTTCACTGGAAACCGGACCGATCATGGTCCAGGATAAAAAACCAGAGATAAAACTCAACGAGCATAAAAACTCTGGAAAACCTTATTCAAAAACAGTCATGTCTTAACATAACATGACACAACGCACTTTTATCGCAAATAAAAGTTGTTCCGTCGAAAGATCAAGCTAGAATGATTCAATTACATACTAATTGATGCCACGCCTTGGTCTCCGTGGCAGAAATAGCTCGGACACCTGTACGAGCTGCCTATGCAAATTACATTCCATCGGGGCACGGCCCCGGATCCAACATACTATGCATTCATTAACGATACAAACAACATTTGTCTGCTATACAGGCGCGGATCTACGGGGGGGGGTTTAGGGGGTTTAAACCCCCCCCCCCCCCCCTTGGGCGGCCCAGAAAAAAAAAAAAAAAAAAAGGGAAAAAAAAGAAAAAAAAAAAGAAAAAAAGAAAGAAAAAAGAACGCACGCTGGAGAGAAACCCTTTCAAGTGCAAATATTGTGAGAAGATATTCAACTCATCTGGTAACTTAACCAAACACATGATAACTCTGGATATAACTGTGTATTAAACTGTTACTTGATTTAAAAAGACGTTATCATGCACTGCTTTTTATGGTCTCCATTGTGTTAATAGATGCCAGGAAAACATCACTTACGGGGTTCAAATAAACACCCCCAAAAAAAATCGGCTCGCCGCTTCGCGGCTCGTGGACGATGCTCTGCATCGTCATTATTTTGGTCAAACCCCCCCCCCCCTTAGCAAAAAGCTAGATCCGCCCCTGCTATACAAACGTACCGCAGACAAATAATATTCTCCATTTGAAACTCTGGTAATGTCAACAAATACTTTTTGTTAAAGGCGTTATTCCACCTCAAAATTCTTTTATCTGCCGTTTCTATCTTTCCCTCCATTATTCTTTAGTGGCTCCTTCTTGTATCTTCTTAATTGTTTTCTACTTCATTCATCTTCCGTTTTTTCCATTTATCTTTACTATGTTCTGTATTTTCTTCTTTTCTTTTCTTCCATTTCTGTATTTCCTTATGCTGTTCTTTATTTTCTCTGTCTTTCCTTATATTTTTAGTTATCATCAACTTTGTTCTATCTTCCGGCTAATGTTATTTCTTATTTTTCTCCTCCTTTCAACCTCTCTTTTTTGACTTTCCTTATATATTTCTTTATTTTCAACCTTCTTTAATTTGTCTTCTGTTTCCATCTTTCCTTATGTATTCTTTTATTTAAACATTTTTTACCTTCCTTTTCTAATTTCCTTATGTTATTCTTTTTTTTCTTCTCTTCTTTCTATCTTCCATTTCCATTTTTCCTTTACATCATCCCTTATTCTCACCCATCTTTCCTTATGTTATCCTTTATTTCCTCCTTCCTTTATATTTTCTTTCCGTATTATTATTTTTTTTCCCTTCCATTTTCAACTTTCCAATGGCGTTATTCTTTGTTTTTAAACCTTCTTTTTTCTTCAATTTCCATCTTTCCTTATTATATCATACTCTCTTCTGTTTGTGTTTTCTCTCCCTCTCTCTCTACTGCTCTCTATCAACATAATTTCTCTTCACCTTCTTTTCCCCCTTTCTTATTTCCCATTTTCGTCATGAGAATGGTTTTTAAAAAAAATTGTAGGCCTATACCGTATTTATTTGCTGTTGGTAATTAAATCAGTGAACAGAAATCAAGTCCACACATGGTACCAATTGCTATTGTTACTGTTTCATAAGTTTCTCTATTAGTCATCCGATTGTATTCAAACAATAATAATGATAGTGAATGAATAACATGTACATTGCATCATGTAGCATTCCAATGCCAAGCGCATCAATGTCCTCTTCTTGCTGAAAACAATAACAAGTGAGACTTATAGACACACTGAATAAGTATAGGTGTAGGGTCTGCAATTAGAAGACTATGAATCTGGACTGAGTACAAATCAGTACACTGTAAAAAAGAATTTGTTCATTGGTAATTTTTACGTATTTTTTCCATGTAGAATTTACTTGAAAACATTAGTTTTGCCACTTACGCACTAAATTTAAGTCTTGCTAACTCAAACTTTCAATTTAGTAGAACATACGTGGAATATTTAAGTAAAATCAAATACATAAGAACTTTAAGTAATTTCAGCTTGTATTAATTTAGTAATTTTAACTCAAAATCAGAAATTATACGTATTACTCAAACAATTTATGTTGATTATTCTTATCTTTTTAAAGTAAGAACCGATGCAGTGCGTAATAGAAATATTTACATAATTTATGAATATTCATTAAGACCAAATTAAACTCTTTTTTAAATAAAACAATTCTTTTTTTGTGGTTGAATGAAAATTTATGTTCTGATTTGCATATCGTATGTAGAAGTGGTGGGTGACTCACGCTGTATATTAGCAATCATGATGTCATGACCACCTGAAGACATACAAGGTCCATGACGCCTACTGATCGCCATTTTTCTTCATTCTATAGATAAACCGTTTGGAGTATCACACTACATCATTCATAGGTCTAGAACGATATGACCCCAAAAGTACAAGAAACAACAATAGGATAACATTTTTATGATTTTTTGATGATTAATCCTTTCCTGAATAGCTCTTTGTTGTGATCTTCAGTCGTTAACCATGTCATTAAAATCATTTTATATTGGATATCATATCGATATAATGTATGAAACTATTTTTGTAATTAAACCAGATTTTAAAAAAAATGAATAGTGCGATATAGATATTGCCCTATTAAAAATTTATCCTCAATTAAGCTATGACATTCATCATATACTTTAATTTTCACAGACCGATGTTTGCGTCTCGAGAAAGTTTGTATTTTGTTGATAGGTATAGAGTTTAATGACTATACTTCTAACAAACAAAAATATCTTCGTTTCTCACTGAATCAGCTCTCTTACTTGATATTTTGGTTCTTAGAAGGAACTGCTAACAGCTAACACGTTGTTTAAACTATATAGCACTGTACGGTAATCATTGTAATACTCACTTCTTCAAATATCGATCTTGTCAAATATAATAATAAGAAGCAGTTGAGTAAAATAGCTTTTTTTGTGATCATCGGAAAATAAAAATAATGACAAACCTACCTTCTGCTGAAAGTCTTTGCCAGCACCATATATAGACAGTAAATGATTTCAGCGTTCTAGGCTTCTTAGAGCGCGATTCATGATCCAGCAACATTTCTCCAAACATATTTCAATTAGAAATTTACTTTCAGAGTAGAAATAAGATAAATGATGGCAGATATCCAGCGGAGAGAATGGAGTATACTGATGTCCCGATGCTTTTCTCTGTTCATACTGAGATAGTATAAAATATAGGTTGAAGGAACAATATAGAATGCTCTACGCAATGATAAGCATCAGGGCTATACACAGACAGAGTAGCTAAGAACTGAAGAATCGATCGCACATTTCTCCCTTTCTTTGTATACGTAGTAAAGTAAGTCGGAAGATGTATAGGTCCAGATCGAACTAGAATTGATTTTCTTCCGTAAAAGAGTTGAACAGCCGAGTTTATCCTTTTTGAACACAGCATCTGGATAGTATCATTTTGAATTATATCACACACGACTAGATCAATTTGGCTCGTTGGGCGAGTAATCACCGAATTCCTATGGGTCTAATAATGGGCTATTATTTTGTGGGAAGATAATTATATTTAGATATTTACTCTTCAGTATAAGGTAAACATTTCTGTGGTAGCTTTTATTCGACTGCGTTGTGTCTGGGCTGGGGGGGGGGGGGGGTCGGTGGAGCAAGCATAATGGGCATTGATGTGAATCCGCGACGACTATTATCAGAGTCGAACTTCCCAACGCGAATCCCAAAAATTCTTGATTCCCAAAGCGAATCCAAAAAATACTTGAATATATATTTTCTTTTCATCCATTAATTTTCCCCAACCTTGAGCCTACCTATCTAGGCCTTTAATCACAATTGTCTGTTTGCACTTTTCTTTGCTCATCTGCATCAAGATTCGGAAACGCATGGATATACGAACGAAACTTCGACATAATAAGTGTTAAACATTTCGTAGGGAATGACCAAGTTGTGCAGGAAGTAACTATATCAATAAACCATAAACCATTCCATAATAAAACCCTCTAATTTATACACAATAATCTGCTTGGATCCGAATGATGAATTTAATCATAAGTTGACGAGACAACCTATATACATGTATGGCAAAATGAAACTTGAATGATGCTGAATGTAAAAGAAACTAATTCAAATATTTGCCAACTGCCATGCAATTAACCTAGATCTACTTTATTTAACGAGAATTCTCTGCTCATTTTTTGTTGGCCATAAATCATTAAATTAATGTACTAGAGGGTTTTGATATTGAGAACCTAGTATAGGCTGACTACAGTAAGTTCTCAATATATATAAAAGTATATACATTTTAACAGTTTTTTTATGTGTATGTTTTATGTATGTTTTTTTGGAAACCCCCCCCCCCTTTTTTGATTTTAACCCCCCCCCCCCCCCTTGAAAAAAATCCTGCGTACGCCACTGCATGTTAAGGCAATAGGAAGAGAGCCAGGGAGTCAAAATAAATCATCGCTTTAAAGTTAGTGCATCCCTTTTGAAGCCAACATCAAATTCTGTAGAACTTTGCAGGAATTATGAATATGTCATGTACTATGTCCTATTTGTGAAATTCAAACGTTAACAGTGTCTAATATTCAAATTGTGCAAGGAAACCCGTTTACTTTCTACATATCACTGTCAGACACTATTGAGTGACTGACTGACTGACTGATTTTTTTTTTCTTTGGTACATGTAATAACATACATAAAATGAGCGGTAAAGGGTACACTAATTTTGTACATGGCAATCACCCACTTCTTGTATATGGCCAAAATTAAGCTCATTTGACTCTTTGTACGTACGACCATACGGTATAAGGGTCTGGAAATCAGATTGTCCTCGTGGTTAATTTTTCCTGGGGGTAACATTGCTTGGGGGGGGGGGGGGGGGGGTATTTTTCCGGGAAGTAATTTTCCGGGTGTGATTGCCCAGGGGGTAATTGTCCTGATACGGCAAAAGGGACACACGGCCTTTAATTGTTATAGGTCCCGAACATTTCGGTTATCATAGAGATTTATGATGAAATTGTAATAATCATTCAATAAACATATGCCCTTATAAAAAAAGTACCATGGTAACCATGTTTTTTTTTGTCCAAATTACTATCGACCATGGTATCAAACAATGATAAACATAGGGTCATCAAACAATGATAAACATAGGGTCATCAAACAATGTATTTCATTGTTTGATACCATGATTACCATGGTTGCCATGGTGGATGTACATTCAAGGACGAAATGTACAAGACACTGTGTTGGCATGGTGAGTTCCGTTTGCTGGAACTTGAATGCAGAGTAGACATCGCCAGAAAAAAATAGACAAGGAGAAAAAACAAATGGACAAAATTTAGGCACAAGTATACAATAAATGCACGTCACAAGGAAATTAGGTCATTGTTGACTGTTGTAGCCTATAATGATCCCGTCGTATTGTTGAGCAACCCATAGTAAACTGCATTTTCACTTCCTGGTACGAACTACTATAGTATATTATATAGACATTTTGTTACGTATCTGCATGGTCCTTTAAAATCTACCCACATGTGCGTATCGCTTATAAAACCGTGATTTGATGATCCCACAAAATCAATTAAACATACCTTAACTTCATCTTTTTAAACAATTCCATTATTTTCATGTAAAGATGAAAGTTTGCAAAGTAATCATGGCTATACAGCCCATAAAAAGCTTAATGTCGGTCTCTCAACTTCCTCATGTCTCCAATCTGATCTTTTTTGTTAAAGGGTTCTCGAGATCGACAGTTCATCATGTTATTAGTGGTCTCATTACCCCCACCCCCACTCGCGAGGTTGACAAACCGGGGATTAAATGTTTTTGTCATGATACAACAATTATGAGGAAGTAGTAGGTATTGCTCTTGACCATCCTGTGGCAAATAAATAGCTACGTGAAAGCCTATACTCACGTTTATGGAGACGAATAACTACAACAATCGTAACCATGTGATAGGCCTACGATATTTTGGTTAATCTCTTTTTTCCCCGGTTAATACACTCATTTCATTTTCTTTTAAATTTCTTTTTTCCGATTTATTCTCCTTCATATCATTTTAGATATTTCTATCCCTTCCAATATAGCTGTTGGTTGTTTCTTGTTCGTCTCAATATCTTTCATCCGATCCTCAGTAAGTGTACGTCCTTATTTTACGTATTTAGGCAATCGTCACCCTATATTCCGTCAAAGATGAGATACACAAGCCCCGGACACAAGCATCCCTAAATTTGGGCAGCGATTTCGGCCTAATATGTATTTTTTAAATTATCTTATCTAGAGTGTATTTTTAATGAATTCGCGCTTTAACATGATACGTTTTTAATATCTGCTCTCTCGGTTCGCTCGTCTGCAATATTCAAAAGCTGGAAAGTTTGTTTTAGGGTAACTTATAAAGGCACCAGCTGGCCCACGCAAAAATGTGTCCTTTACTGAACATACGCCTCATATACATTTTCTTTTCACGTAACATGCTTTAAATCACGTTGGTTCTTAAATTTCTTTGCTCTCTATCATATCTAGAAATTTACGGATGTATATATCGAGGGGGGGGGGGCTCACATATTAAGACATACAGGAATGTGCCGCTCTAACCGACAGGTCGCTTTTTCACACAAAATCCCTAAACATGGGCCCCATTTTTTACAAAAAAATATAATTATTAAAACATGCGTCCGTTTTTCCAAAATTTCTAAAATTATAGGGTGTGTGCATGGCGATCACCCGAAAATTATGAAAAATTTGCCTATATTTCAAGAAAAGTTTGCCAAAATGACCCTCAAAATTGGCCCGGGTTTTGAGGCTTGAGCGCGGCGGCACACCCCGGCCAAACCCCGTCTTTCATTTCAAAACTTTTACACTGAATCCATTCACTCTATAACCCTATACCAGTAATTCCTCAAATTTTGATCTAGTAAACCCGAAATTCCTTAATTGCCCATAGATCCATAAATCACCATGGTCCAGACCTATGGAACTCTCTCCCAGAATCTATAAATCATGATTGTTGCTTCCTCTCCCTTAAGGCTAAAGTTAAAACGATGTTATTATCAGAATATTCAAGGTAATATTTTTGTGTCAACTCTTCAGTCTTTATCATAATGTCATCTCTTCTTTCATTCTAATCATTATCATCATCGTCAGCATCATCAACATCATCATCATCATCATCATATTTTGCTTTGTCAATATCACCATCATCCGAATTTGTAGGGTCACTCCCTACATGACTGGCTACGCACCCGCGTCCAGAAAAAGCGTCGAAATGGTGTTTATACGACGGCGTCGAAGTTTGATCGCACAAACCGAAAAAGGGGACCTTTTCAGATTCACAGGTTCAGTATCGCCGACATTTTCTTTAAAAAAGGGTCATTTCAGAAAAGGTGCGATACGCCATTAGGGTTCCATTTCGATATTTCAAAGGTTGGTTGATATGGGAAGCATTTGTGTATGCGAGTGACCCCCCCCCCCCCCCCCCCCCCCCCCCACCCCCCTTCCCATGGCCCTGCTATAGCTGAATCTCGAGTTACTTCATTTTCAATTACGGACAATGTATCTAAAATCATGGAAGTGGTATTCCGTTTCCGGGTGATATTTTTACTGATTTCGAGCAGTTGGATGTTCTTTGTACCAGGTAAACTTCATAAACAAATTTGTATTAAAAGAGTGTTCACACATAGTTTAATCTAAGTTGATTTTGTCGTTTTTTCACTGAAATTCAGAGAGTTATATGTAATGGCGCAACAGAAATTTCAACAACCAGTGGCGATTGCTACGGCACGGTCCCAAAGGTTAGATCTCATGTAGGGTAACTCCAGGGAGCTCCGACGCCGATGGTGGCGGCGGAGCTCCCTGGCCCTGCACTGCTCTGCTGGAGTTATTACATGTAGCCTTGTACTTGTAGGGGGTAGTATAGAACTAAAAGTAGTTACTAGTGGGTCTTGATGTTTAGTTTTGTACTTTTGTTTTCTGATTTTGCATTCAACAATAGATGTATGTATCACTAGTAATCAGATAAGAGCCTTTTGTTCAGGCAATTTTATTTTTAAAAATCCAATGCTCAGTTATTCACTTGTCTACACTAGCGTGCCGTCAATTCATACATCTTTGTCATGGATGTCAGATCAATCCTGGTCCTGTCTTGAGGCTGATTGTTGTCCGGGGGTCTGGTGGGAATAGGTTTAACCACTCTCATATTGATGGATTCGCTTATTATTTTTCTAGTAGTTGCTCACCGATTAAGTACATCGACCACTAGGAATCAGCTCACAATGCTTTTTTAGGAAAACTGAAAAGGTAAAAATCTATTGCAGTTTTGATATAAATGAAGTGATAATGTTTTGAAATGATTTATATTTATATATTTTATATTCTACTTTTTTTTTTCTTCTGCAGTTCAAAGCATTTCTATTATAGGTGTTACTTCTACACCCTATGGAGCTGGCCAGGAAGCGAGGTTTGCCTTCCTTACAAACTCTGGAACTTCCACTGTTATAAGAGCTGTCAAGCTAGGCAGCAATCCCTTATTGGAGAACCTGTCTACATTGAATTATGGATATGACCAAGCAACACTTAACTTTCTAAGCACAAACAATAACAATGCAGTGGGAGCATTCCGTGGTACGGACACTACTGGAGATGGTCAAGATTCAACCATTATCATTCATGCTTCCAATAGTAAGTCAGATTTTTCTCTATATAGACCTTTGTAGTCTTGTGGATAATAAGCCACTGGATGGTGGATTATAAGATACAAGGTTTGAGTACATTATGTACCTGCCACCACTGGCGTAGTGGTGGGGAGGGGGGAACTTTTAATTGTACTTTTCATAAATAGTCCCCCCCCCCCCCCCCCGACAGCAGAAAATAATAATAATGATTAATAAAGACACTGTCCAACTGTCCATAAATTCCTGGTGGTAGTAGTAGTAGTAGTGGTGGTGGTGGTGGTGGTGGTGGTAATGGTGGTGGAGGTAGTAGTAGTAGTAGTAGTAGTAGTGGTGGTGGTGGTGGTGGTGGTGGTGGTGGTGGTGGTGGTTGTGGTGGTGGTGGTTGTGGTGGTGGTGGTGGTGGTGGTGGTGGTGGTGGCAATGGTGGTAGTGGGAATGGTGGTGGAGGTAGTAGTAGTAGTAGTGGTGGTGGTAGTGTTGTTGGTGGTGGAGGTAGTAGTAGGAGGAGTAGTGGTGCTGGTGGTGGTGGTGGTGGTAGTGGTAGTGGTGGTGGTGGTGGTGGTGGTGGTGGTGGTAGTGGTGGTGGGGTGGTGGTGGTGGGGGTGGTGGTGGTGGTAATGGTGGTGGTAGTAGTAGTAATAATAGTAGTAGTAGTAGTAGTATAGAAGTAGTAGTAGTAGTAATGTTGTTACTGTAATTGTTGTTATTGTTATTTGGAAAGACAGATGAATAAATGAAGTTCAAGTTTTAATAAGGATTTTAGCGTAAATTCCATGGCATCGGCCCAAACATGGTACAAAGAGACTTCGACATGGCCCTTTAAATCTTTGATGTTCAATCATCCATGAAAACATGCAAGTATTTCATTAGATGGAATATAACCAACATACATGCATCCTGTACAGTGGAATGTACTCCTAGGTCAAATTTATGAGTATTCATAGCGATGAATTTACAATGATGATCAATGATGGTACAGTCAAACTTGTATCTAGCGACCGCCCAAGAGAAACACAAAAAGTGGTCTTTGTAGACAGGTGGTCGCCGTAGACAAGTTCCGTTAGTACATTTGTCAATGAGAAACCATTTTCAAGGGGTAACACTAAAAGTGGTCTTTGTAGACAGGTGGTCACTAAAGCAAGCTCGACTGTATTGACTGGCTCATCATGTTGGTTGATATGGGACTCTAATGTCCTCATGTGTGAATTAGGTTTGTGACATGTATTCTAATATCCCTCAAAAACTTACTATTTTTCAATGTATAATTGTGTTTCCCCAGGGGACTTTGAGCCCTCCGGAGGACGTGTAACAGTGAGAGCTAACATAGGAGACACCATCACACTGTCGGTGGAGAATCTTGTTGGTGCGAATGAGAGTGGGGTGGAATGGCAACGCTTCTCAGACTTCACATCTGTTCAGATGGGTGGTCTTTCATACACTATAGTAGACATACGACCAGAGGATGCTGATTATTATGGCACCTTCCAGACAGGCCAGAGAATGCTACTCAGATACAGTCTTATCAAACTTATTATTAGAGGTATCCAGTCTTTTTGTTCTTAAGCCTTAAAGGCAAAGACCAGTATTGGAAACGCCCCAATTTCAAAAAAATGATACAGAAGCTCTTATTACCAATCATGTGAAAGAATATGTTTTGACTAATACATGATGATAACAATTTTGCTGGAAAACCGCCTACCGGTACTAATTGATATATTTGGTAAATTAGTTTATCTATTGGTAACTGAGAGATAAACGCACGTGTCACGCACGTGTGCGTAGTCCCATATACATCTTTCTGTGTACAGTGCTTGTAACTTTACAAAGACTGGGCCAAATTTCTTATCATTTTGATGATCCCAGAACCTTGCAGTACACACCAATACTTATATGCTAGATGATCAACCTTTTCTGGTCGATTCCACAACGTTTCTTTCACAATGCAATCACATGACCAGAACTGATCTTTATCTTTAACAAGAAAAGATGTTGTATTGCACTTTGCAACCGACCCTTCAAATCAAAATCTTCAAATCTATGGTAGGCTTTAAAAAAAAAAAATCTTTTTTTACAGTTAAAAAAAATAAATGTTTCAAGAATTAAAAATATGTATTCAAGTATTAAAAACTGAGAAATATCAGCCCAAAGAGGAAGGAAAAAAATGAAGAAAAAAAGGAAAACAATTTCTGACTGACCAACCCATGTTTTGGCAACTAAAGGGCAATAGAACATCTTCTTTTTTTAGGCATTATAGTGTCACTCGACTCACTTTTGAAAACCAAATACACTGAAGGACAGTGAGTCATTAGCTCAGAAAAGCTCTGATAGAGCTGTGGAAAATATTTGTGAAAAAATTAGGGTCTGAAAAAAAGAGGCATTACAATTTGTGCCTTTTTCATCTTGATTCAAACATTGTTTCTGTTGAAACATTTCATGTATATGTATTATATTAAAAAAAGAATAAATAGATGGAGAAAATGGCCAGTTTCTTTTTGTCTAAAATATGAAATTTGACATTATGCCAGTATAAATATATGTTCACTGCAATGTAAATTGCTTGAAACCAGAATTTCAACAGAATTGATACTAGTGATTTAACATTGTATTTTCATTTTATTTTTCAGCTTGTCCAGCTGGTTATTACAGTGCACCTTCATGTAATGTTGTATGTCCTAACTGCTACAATGGAGGTGTGTGTAGTGATGTAACTGGGGAATGTATATGTGCCCCAGGCTTCGATGGACCTAACTGTCTAACAGGTAATGACAACAAGAAATTGTTTGATGGAAACAAAAAATCATAGTAACTTGTTTTTACATCCAGATGCATGTACATGTACATGGTCATGTTAAAGCCCCACTGTCCTACTTGTAGCTACTTGCTCCCTCTATATAGAAAACTTCCCCAATCGGTGCCTGTTAGTTCCCCATGATCCTCTATTTCTTATGTTATTTGAGAGCTGAGTTGGTGAGATAGCCACCTGTCAGTGACCTCGCTGTGTGGTTTATAATCCCTCATAGCCACACTAGTGTTGATTCTCTTTAAATGAAAATGTAATAAGCTGAGTGCTTCTAGATTATTGCATGTTTATTTCCTTCCTGAATGACCATAAAATGCAAATGCAATATATAATGTTGATAACCTTTAAATGAAAATGTAATAAGCTGAGTGCTTCTAGATTATTGCAAGTTTATTTCCTTCCTGAATGACCATAAAATGCAATACCACTGATTACAAAAAAAGGAAAAGTTTTATGCCCTTAGATACATGTAGGGCACCATTTGTAATATACTATGTTTCCTGTATGATTACATACTTCTTGTATACAGAGTTGCACACATTGCAGCTGATTTGACATTCCTTTGCAACATATATTGTTAAATGTAGTTATTATTGGTACCCTTTCTAATATCCAGTTTTAATCCTTTGTTGATGTCCTTGAACAAGGGATTGTATGATTTGCACATGTCTCTCTCTCTCTCTCTACCATGTATAGTGAGTGGTACACATGCATACATGCCAACTGTTCAGATTAAAGAGGAACATTCCTCTTTTTGGGAGAAGATAATTATCATTTTAATGCAGGTGTTCCTCTTCCTGTACAAATTTGTCTGTAGTATTGAATAGGAGAGTTAGGATTGTTCCTCTTTTTTTTGAAAATAGCATAATTTGTACAGATTTCTGATTTTCAAATGTTGGCATGTATGCACATGGATGTACTTTCTTGTTTACATGGTTCGGACTTGTGCTATGATTTATGTTGATGCCCCACCCTCTCTGCCCTACATGAAGGTGATACATCCAACTGAGAATATTCATGATGTACTATGTCTGGACAAACTAAAACTAGATTTTATTTAATGAAATAGAAATTAGAAACAAGTATTTAGTTTATATTTTCAAGGTTGTTTTTAAGAAATAATTTTTTTGCATAAATCTGGCAATGTGTTAGTTTATTTGTAATTTTTTTTCATAAAGTTACTTGAACAATACAGATTAATTTGTTTATTGTTAGGCAATCTGATTGTTTTCACAATTTGTATCTTTTATTTGAGGTTGTGGTGAGTCTAAGTTTGGTTGGGACTGTAGTCAATCCTGTGGAGAAGGCAATGCATTAGCTGTGTGTGCTGGTAGTCATGCATGTCTTCCTGATCCGTATGGATGTAATTGTCTCTCAGGATTTACTGGAAACAACTGTAACTCAGGTGAGTACAAGCAACTTTCAGCTAATATTTTTTATCAATCTACATATCAATGAACTGTTCTAAAGTCATCTTTAATAAAGCAAATGACAAATATTGATCTTAAAATATTTAATATGCATTGTACATGTATGTATCTGTAATCTCTTGGAAAAGGTGACAACTACATGACTATGTTCTAGTTTCTAAATCCATGTAGGAGGGTTATTTGATGTTTCATTTTATAATTGCTATTTTGATCATAGGGGGCCAGTAAGAGAACAATAGCATGTGCACAGACATTTTCTTATTTGCTGTTGTTATTGCTCAGATACATGGCAGAATGAAATAGACATTACTTGGTTTATGGATAATTTATCTCGTCATTGAATGTGTAAATGTACATTGGAGGAAAGTTACGTCCTCTCTTTCGTCAAATGTACGATGTTTTATATTTTTCAGATAATATTTTAAATACCGGTAAAGTAGCCTACAAACTGAAATTAAAGATAAAATTGAGTTCTGGTAAAAAAAAAACATTCTCACAGAATCAAACGAAACTTACACTGAATGTATTATGTACAAGATTACAAAAAATGTCATTTGCCAAACAATTTTGGAAGAAGATGTAAAATGACCGAGTAATGAGCATAGAAAGATAAGGAAATCAAGGTAGGTAGCCCGACATGATTTGTGTAGTCCCATATACATCTTTCTGTGTACAGTGCTTGCTACTTTACCAAGACTAGGCCAAATTTATTACGATTTTGATGACTCCAGAACCTTGCAGTAGGCTACACACCAATACTTACATGCTACATGATCAGCTTTTTCTAATCCATTCCACACCTTTTCATGCACAATGCAATCACATGAACAGAACTCAACTTTATCTTTAACATGTATTCGAGGTTAATTCCCCTTTAATAACTGCATAACAAACAAAACAAATCCCCTTTTATAATGATAATAATGATGGTGTTCAGGAGAAGATGGAGAGGAATAAGAAGGAGGAGGAGAATGATTTCACCCTCATGATCCTCTGGGACCCCTTTCACAAAGCCTTTTTTCAATGACAAATGACAAAAATCAGTGACAAATCTGCTGATAACCAATCAGAAGCAAGGATTTCAGTAGCTTATAACAAAAACTGTCATTTGTCACTGATGACAAGTTTTGTGAAACGGGGCTCTGGTGTATATTATGATATTTTCTTGCAGCATGTCCTGCTGGTATGTTTGGAGCTGGTTGTAGTGAGAGCTGTCACTGTGTTGCATCATGTGATAGGTTTACTGGTCAATGCTCTGACGGTCAATGTGAAGATGGATGGTCTGGATCAAATTGTCAGGGTAACTATCTCAAATCCATCCAGTACAATGAACACAAATATTATGTGTATATGAATGGCGAGCGGAGCTGAAGAAACGTTATGGCCCGAATTCACCAAGGAGGTTTACATTTAACCCATGGTTTAAATCTTCATTTACATAACCCATGGTTTAAAATTAGCGCAAAATAAGCCCAACACAGTCAAGAGGTCCAATATTAGACTTGCACAAGGCAAGGTACGCTTATTTTGCACTAACTTTTAAACAATGGGTTGTGTAAATGGGGGTTTAAACCATGGGTTAAATGTAAACCTCCTTTGTGAATTCGGGCATATGAGATTTGCCTATCATTGAGTCGAGCATTTTATCATGAACTACATACTGTATACATGGACTTGTTTCACAATTGGTACAGATTGAATTATTTAGTGTCGATGTGCATTCGTACAGTATGGAGCCCCTGTTTCAATGTCAACTTCTGTATTGAAGAGCATTGCTTTCTCTTTAGGCTCCGTCATATTTCTTCCTTTATTTAACTTAGTGTTATGTATTATTCTTTTTGTTTGTATAAATGCATCCAAAAATGATTACAAAAATGTAACATGTCAAATGTAATGATGTATTATACAACATGTGAAATATGAAAATAAACTGAAACTGAAACTGAAACTGAAAAATATAGGGGCTGTTGTATACTTATGCCCTTTTGATGTCAAGACCTGGGTCTAGCAAAGAGTAGGCTTGGGTGCTTGAGCATTCCAAATTTCTTACCAAATTAGTCTGCTACTTTGATGTTTGCAGGGATGATTTCAAGACTGTTTTTTTCTTCTTCTAACCCTTACTCTAACCCTAACCCGAACCCCCGCCAGGAGCATTGCCCCCAGACCCCTATTTAATCTTCCTCCTTTTGGGGAATTTCTCTGTCTCATCCCTGTGTTTCCCAGACTGTATTGAATCTATATGTCTGTCTTCCAGTACATGTAGTTCCTGAAGACTGTTTTCATCTTAGAAGTCACTGTTCACTAGGAACATGATGGACAAAGAAAGAGGACAAAATATACAATTCCTCATTCTACCCTCAACAATTGATGTGGTAGACAAATGAACATTCCTTCACTGCTATTACGTAAAAATGTGTAGAACAGGTGTCACATGCATATTCACCTGTTCTACTAATTTTTACATAATAGCAGTGAAGGGATGTTCCTTTGTCTACCACAGCAATTGTTGAGGGTAGAATGAGGAACTGTATATTTTGTCCTCTTTCTTTGTCCATCATGTTCATAGTGGTTGCAGCTAGTTCCTGAAGACTAATACTAACACTTTCCATGTTGTATTGACAGTTCCTGCAACATGTCCTGAGGGCTACTATGGGGTGAATTGTACAGATCTGTGTCACTGTTTAGACAATGGAGCTTGTGATAAAACAACTGGTAACTGTTACAATACTGGAGGACTATGTATGCCTGGCTATGCTTCTAATCAAGTTCAACTCGCTGACTGTCAATCATGTAAGTTCTCTCTCTCCTGGTCAGAATTGGGATTAACCTAATTCCACTGGGAACCATGTGGTCCATGGGTTTAGCCTTGGAGAATGAGAAAAGTCAGTAGTAAATGGCTTTAATTTGCTTTACACCAACCATTCAGAATAGAAATGAAATCAACACCACATTATTTATCTGGTGTGTGTTTAATAAAACTTGTTATCAAGAACAAGTTCCAATAACTGTTATAAGCTACTGAAGTCATGCATTTGTTTTTGATAACAAGTTGTATGACATAGTTCCCTGCACTCATCTAGGTGTACTGGGTGTCACTATGATAAAGCCCAGCGCCAGTAGAACATCAAGAAGGAAAGGAAAATGAAAAAATGAAAAAATGAAATAAAATTAAATAAAATGGGGATGCAGTTCCGCCTCCTAATTTCAGAGTACATTTCATGTTATTTAAAATAAGCCTCTTTAAAGTTTTGACGGGATGTTATTTCTAAAAGGAATAGCACATTCTTTTTTAAAGTTGATACATCATTCTATATTGTATGCATATTATTCTTGTACATGTAGCTTATGTTATATCTTAGAGGCGTATTGTACTCCTATTTTTGATATTTGTCTATCTTTTTTTTTCTTCCTCAGATGAGGGGTGCTTTGGGAATTGTAGTAAGACCTGTCACTGTCGGGGTGGTGCCTCGTCATGTGATGATGTAACTGGAGAATGTGCAGTGAGATGTCAATCAGAATGGATAGGACCGGCATGTCAAACAGGTAAGACACAGTCCTTCATCTTCGGCATCACATCAGCGATTCATATCTTGGCATCGATAAGTAGTTCCTCATTTTCAACTTTGATTGACATGAAATGAATTCCTTTTACATTACATTGAGAGGCCTTAACCCTATTTAGCCCGGGCTATTTTGAAACTGCATAGCCCGGGGGTGGGGGGGGGGCTTCTAAGGCCCCCTCCCCCCCCCCCCCCCCCCTATGATCTCGGCCGTGAAACGACCGATCGCCGCGAAAATTTGCAAACGTGTCAAGTGAAGTGTATAGAATACTATGGTAATTTCAATTTTTTGAAAAATTCACTCATTTGCATATTTATGGTAATTTATGCAAATAAGGTCATGAAATTCACATTTTTGCCCATAAATCAGACATTATTCATATTTCAGCATTCTTTGTCACTACATATATTTGTTAGACCATTTGGAATAATAATACAACACAAAAAATTAAAAACCATTTTTTAAACTTATGTATTTTATTGTTTTTGTTGTTTTATTTCATTTCCAACTATAATTCAACTATTTTGACCTCAAAATAAACACCTAAACTATAAACAAGACCAAATAACCAATGTTTTATCTCTTTATTTGAAAAATGAGATTTCCACATGTTTTGTACACAAATCACAAAAATGAGCGATTTTCGGGCTGACATGCAAATACAAAAGGACACGTGACTTTGTAATGGTAGGTCCGATTTTCAAAAAATTTCTTTTAAAAGATGCGCAAGACTCGAAAGAAAAAAGTCACAAAATTTCAGTGCAAGATTTTCTTGCGTTAAAAAATTATCGAGAAAAATGTCGAGGGGGGGGGCTTCTAAAGGCCCCCCCCCCCCCCCAGGCTAAATAGGGTTAATGGTTGTAAATGTGCCAATTTTCAAATTATCACAAAAGGATTAATTTGTGAAGACAATAAGCATGAAAATGAAAATAATTTGAAGCCTTTTTAAAAGCACTATTCAGAGAACCTTCAAAAGATATATCATCAACAGGACACTGAGAATAAAATCATTTTCTTTTAAAGCGTGTTCCTAACATCTTTTAGCAGGTTTTTCACTTATATCACGCACACAAAGTTTATTGAAAACATTAACTTATTTGCTTACTCTTTTTTTTACCTTCCGTGTTATTGTATTTCAAAAAATAGACACGGTAAATATTTGATTTCGATATAGTTTACCAAATCCACTTTAAACTGACTACACCTTATAATAACATCAGAAATTTAAAACCAAAAATCCATCGTCATTGCCGTAATGAGAATTGAACAACTTCCTTACCTTCAGAAATTTATGTACAAAAAAGGGAATTTTTTATTTTTTTAATTCTCTTTAATTATGTGTAATTGTATCTCGATCATAGACAAGATAATAGTTGATACAGCCTTCAATATAGTATACCAAATCCACTTCAAACTGAGTACACCCTTATCATAACATTAGTAATTTAAAACCAAAAATCCATCGTCATTGCCGTAATGAGAATTGAACAACTTCCTTATCTTCAGAAATTTATGTACAAAGATGAGGATATCTTTCTTCTTTTTTTCATTAATTCTGTGTTAATGTATCTACAAAATAGACAAGGTAAATATTTTATGTGGCCTTCGATAAAGTATACCAAATCCACTTCAAACTGTCTACACCCTTATAATAACGTTAGTAATTTAAAACCAAAATCCATCGTCATTGCCGTCATGAGAATTGAGCAACTTTCTACTTTCAGTAATTTATGTACGAAAACCAAAAAATATTCTCAATTATTTAGAGCAATGTGCAATCTACTTAACATGAAACCTATACTGTTTGTCATCTGTGGTATAGGCACAGCAAGAGTAAAAATCAATCAATTAATTCATTCATCCATCCATCCATCCATCCATCAATTGGTCAATCGGTCAACAAATTAAATAAATTTAAAAAAATGTTAATTTAAGATCGTTAAGAAGTTTTGAGTTGTGAAACTTGTAAAAGAAACGTTACATTGTAATCTTTTTTTTTAAACAGCCTCCTAATACAGATAGTGGTAAAGGATGATTGTTATACTAGTATCAAAAACTAAAACATACAAAATACATGTAAAATATCCCATTCTCAGGATGTAAAATGAATTAGAATCCTCTTACGGTATTATAAACACTGAAAAGGTCAGGGATATTTCTTTTAATTTTTATTTAAACAAATGTTCTCTTTTAAGTTATTAAAAAAAAATTGCTTTCATGTTAGTGATATTATTGAATGATACACTGTAGTTTAAAGATGAAGTTGAGTTCTGGTCATGCGATTGCATTGTGAAAGAAACGGTGTGGAACCGACCAGAAAAGGTTGATCATCCAGCATATAAGAATTTGTGTGTATTGCAAGGTTCTGGAATCATCAAAATGATAAGAAATTTGGCCAAGTCTTGGTAAAGTTACAAACACTTGCACAGAAAGATGTAAATGGGACTACACGAACACGTGGCGTAAAAAGCCGGCCCCCGATTTTTACGATGTTACATGCATATTTAGAATATAAAGGCATTTGAAGAGCCATGCTTTTCAGGGAACATGTCTTAACTGATGTTCTTCCACACTTGCATAATAAGAATGAGTAATGCTCACAAATTATTTTTCACCTCTTCCCAGAACTCAACCTTCTCTTTAATGCAAAGAGCAAAGCAAACTGTTTAAACATCTAAAGTGTAGAGTTTGTAGCTGATGAAGACTCAAATTAGCTGGCTAATTTGAGATCAGGCTAGTTAAAATAGAGGGTTATTTTGCAACTTCGGTCTGAAATGCTAGAGCGCCGTATGGCAGCCGTGCTAAAGCCAGGGTAATAATCTGGAGCGCCAGGAGGGTCAAATCTGACTGACATGAGCGCTATACAAGAACCCACTATTATTATTATTATTTTTAATGAGCTTTGATGTGTAGATAATACTTTCCATGTTATTTCTCTACATTACAGGTGTTGTTCACTCATCCTATAAGAAGGTCAACCAAGGTCAACCTGTTAGTGTGATGTGTGTATTCCAGTCTCCCGAGAGCATGTCTTCCTTGACCGTGTCGGGCAGGCCTGGTGCAGCTGATGGTCCTCCGGTAAACTCCACCGACATTGAGATGGTTGGAAACCTCTTCAATGTGACGTTTATAGTTACTAATGGAGAGACTGTAATCTACTGTGAAGTCTCTACTGATGGACAGTCAGCTTCTTCAGGAGTTCCTCTTGAATATTTTGGTAAAATCAATTTTCAAAACTTTATTCTATGACGAATACCTTGTCCACATTTTCCCCTCAAAACGTTTTGTAATATATCTACTGGTGAATTGTCTGGTTCTTCAGGATTTCCTCTTGAATATTTTGGTAAAATCAGTTTTCTAAACTTTATTCTATAACGAATACATTGTACCTTGTCCACATTTCCCCCTCAAAACGTTTTGCAATATATCTACTGGTGGATTGTCTGCTTCTTCGGGAGTTCCTCTTGAATATTTTGGTAAAATCAATTTTCAAAACTTTATTCTATAACAAATACCTTGTCCACACTTTCCCCTCAAAACGTTTTGTAATATATTGTACTGTCTTGTAGTTAGATGCCCAAGAACTTGAGAGATTTCTGGTGTATCATATTGAGCAAAATGTAAATGACATCAACATGTACTGATTGCTTTTTTTGAGATTATTTCTCACTTTTAAAATTAACTTTTTTTTCTCCATTAAAATAGATACTTATTCAGATTGCATGAGTTCCGAAATCCAGCTTATGTCCCCAATGACATAAATTTGATTGCAATTTAAACAGTACACATCATTGGGAATATGTATTGAGGATCCTCCTCTGAAATTAGTGCATTCATGCCAACTGTTCCAATTTTCTGAATTTTTAAAACCTCAAAATTCTGAATGACCAAATATTTTTTTTAAAGCCAAATTTGTCTTGTTTTGCCATGTGCCCCAATTCGAGAGTTCCCTTATTGGGTGTGTTGAATGGCTGCATGTTCGAGTAGCAAATTTGTATTCGCTTTTTTGCATAGATTTACCGCGTATTGCCAGTTACACTGCTGCTGCATACATGGCCATGGTAAGGCCGTGCGATCGCCTGTTCGATACATGCTACATACAGGTGTACATGTATATCTTTACTTTATCTACTTATTTTTACTTTCAGCTCTTCCAACATTGACGATGCCTCCCTCTGTTCTTAGTTATGCTAATGAGAATGCTACTATTGACTGGCTTGGTTGGAAAGCAGATAATGATTCACTAGATGCGGGAGAGGGTCCGATTGTTGGATACATCGTATATTATCATGTGAGTGAGGCTTATTATTTCACTTATTTATTCCTATGCATAAATTGAATCAATGTAAAAGTGTGTCAATGTATAAACTTACCGGTAAATGATTATTTTTTTACCTGGCATTCTATAGGTTAACGGTAAAGGAGTATGAGCAATGTTCATATATATATTCCATATTGTATCTTTATATCAACTTTTTGTTTGGAAATTCATTATACTCTGCCTTCCTCCAAATTGTACTATAGTACCATTGCACTATAATTTTGGTATTTTTTAACAAAGGAAAAACAAAAATCATATACTTTTAAAGATATACATTTTATTAAAGATACTATGTCCCTTTTGCAGCCAACATTAAATTCTGCAGAACTTTGGAGAATTTGGAATATGTCATGTATGTCCTATCTGTGAAATTTAAACGTTAGCAGTGTCCTAATATTCAAATTATGCAAGGAAACCCATTTACTTGCTAGACTTCACTGTCAGACACTATTGAGTGACTGACTGGCTTTTTTCTTCTTTGGTAATAACATACATAAAATGAGCTGTAAAGGGTACATGAGCATTTGTCTACATCAATAACCCACTTCTTGTAATGGCCAAAATTAAACTGATTGAATCATTGCGCAGCACAAAACGTACAACCATTTGGTACAATGGTCTGAAAATCAGACTATTACTTACTGACTTGGTAGCACTTATAAGTCGATTCAACCACTAATAATCCTTTTTTTTTTTTGCACTTAAAGACATTTTCAAGCCCCCCCCCCCCCTTTTTTTTTTAGGGAAGTTCTAAATTAGTATTATCTTTCAAATGCCGTTGGAATTTAACCTTTTCATTTTTGGGCCTGCAAATAGGACATTAAAGAGAATAAATGATTATAAATATAGATTATTAGCTAATTGGTATCTTTACATTGCTCATCTTTATGTGCACACATGTTGTCGCCAATTCTTATTTCGTTCTGTCCTACATGATGTATCAAAATTGGCAATCCGATTGACACAGTGATGCCTTAAAAACACATCCGGTAAGTATATATGTAAATATGCATTGATGTAGAAACTATAGAAACTATATTTATTTACTATAATTATTATGTCTTTAGGTTGATGGGAGTGTGCAGATGGCTGAGTTTGTATCATCTGATGAGAGTGGTATGATGGGACGCTATGAATACACTGTGATAAACCTCTCACCAGGCATCACATACAGCTTCTCTGTAGCAGCAGTGAGAGAAGGAGAAGGGGGAGAGGGACCTAAAGGCCCCAACTCACAACCAGTAACATTACCAGGTCAGTTCCTTGATATCTCCTCTGATCCAGCATATATCAACCTTTTTTCAGTCATGTCACCCTTTTCGCGTCATCCCAATCCCAAATTCATCACAGAATATTGATTGTGCTTCAATCTGAAACTTGTCAAGTACCATGTACACACCTACGAACACATATATTCATAACCTTTACGAGTGAGAAAAGCGAGTGAGCAAAAAGAAATGAGCGAAAGCGAGTGAACCAAACATGGCAAAAGTGCTACTTTGGTATAAAAGATATAAAAGATAAATACATTTATTTGGTACGTTGCTGTCAAATAAATTGATATTTAGGCACCTTGTTGCTAAAATATGGATGTATTTACTATAGATAGTTCACTGCCTGAAGTCATCCTGTTTTCTAAATAATGCGAGTTGGAAAGAAAGACACTTTATTATCTTAAAATGCTATTCCTTCACGAAATTACACACTCTAGCGGCTGTTAATATATGGTGTTTCACAAAATGGATGTTATTCCAAAATAACTTTTTGTTGCAACAAAATTCCTCTTGTGACACACCTAGAGATGTCTTGCGTCACCCTGGTTGAAAAATGCTGCACTAATCTATCTCGTAACAAGCCCTTGATTGTTTAGGGTTACCGTGATAGTTCATTAATTTAAGAATATATTATATTTAGCTTGGCAAACTTTCAGAAAACTAAATAATCACCATGGGACAGGGTTCTGATATTCATTTAAGATACAGTTTTACTCTCTGCTTTCTCCAAACAATTGTAAATCCTATAATAATAATAATGATATGGATATTTATATAGCGCCGGTATCCGCCAGGCTCTGACGCTCATGGCGCTGCACATAATTATTACAATATCGAACATTTCAAGATTTTATTCATTCCATTCAATAAAAAACATATATGTATATAAAAGATAATACAAGTGTAAAAAAGAAAAGAAAAAGAAATACAAGTTATACAAACATCAGAATGTCACTAATCAGTACATTTAAAGGTAAAGAAATCAAATGGAATTTGGGTCACTGCAAAGGCTGTGCCAAAGGTTTGAATTAAAATATTTTTGCAATAGATAACTACATGTATGTACATAAATAATTTACTGGACAATAACAAAACAATACAAAACGAAACAAATATATATATATAAGTGAAGAAGGAACAAAAAACAAAAAAATGAAATTCTTTTTATCACATAAAATAGTATACAGGGGTTATGTACTCGCTAATAAATAAGATTTGAGTTTCCTTTTAAATCCATTAAAATTTCTAGTTTGACATATTTCCTGAGGGAGTGCATTCCAGACAAGAGGTACAGTATGTTTAAAAGAAAAGGACACAAAGTTTGTTGTACATTTGAATATATGAAATTTCTCTCTATGACGAGTGTTATAGTTATGGATTTCATTGTTAAAAGTTAATAGCATTTGCAGATTTTCAGGCAGTGATGTGTAAACATATCTAAAGAGCATTAATCCTACTAAATACTTATTAAGCTGATATATATCAAGTACTTTCAGTTTGAGAAATAAAGGTTTAGAATGTGCATGGAAATCAGATAAAGTACAGCATCTAACTACTCTCTTTTGTAATTTTAAAAGTTTATCTAACTTTGATGGATATGTAATTCCCTAAACAATATTTCCATAACTAAGATGAGGCAAAACCAATGTATTATATAGTAGAATAAGAATTTCTTTAGGTAAGAGATAACGTAGTTTGCTAATGATACCGACACCTTTTGAAGTCTTATTAGTTACGGCAAGAATTTGGCTATTCCAAGATAAATTTTCATCAATTACAATACCTAAAAATTTGGTAGAAAAGACTCGTTTTATATCAAGTTTGTTGATTTTAACCACCAGATCATGTGCATTGTTTTTGTTACTTTTTAAATTATAGAAGTACATATATACAGTTTTTTCTACATTAATAGATAGCTTATTTAAATTGAACCATGTAGATACATATCACTTTCTTAACTAAAATACAGGTAAATTAAAACAACACAAAGTATTACAGTACTCCAAATTATAACTTTCCTAATTAAATAGCACTGTTTAGAAAAAGATGGGTTTTTAGAGCAAGTTTGAAGTCATGGAGGGCTGTTAAATTACGAATACTAATGTTCGAATCTTTAAAAGGTTATCAGTCATCAATGAACTTAAATCCTGGTATTAATATGTAGAATGAATTACAGTCTATTATAGTGAGTGGTAAACATTCTCAACTCATAATTTCTTTATTCATATACATGTAGCCCTAATGACAACAGTGCCAACGCCAGAAGCGAGTACAACGACACCCTCGGGAGTGACATTAGCTCTTCCTACCAATGACCAAGTACTCCTGTACATCATCATACCAGTAGTCATTGTTATCTGCATCATCATCATCGTTCTTATCATGGTTACCATTGGGGTTCAGAGAAGGTAAGAGATGATAGTGGGTAGGAAGTTACTGATGGTGATGATTTTGATGAGTATGATGATGATGGTGTGTTAATAATAATTTTGGCAACGATGAAACTCTCTCTCTCTCTCTAAGTGCCATATCGATTGACTTTGGCAATCATGCTGTTCCACAACCCTCGGTTCCTAGCCTTCTGTATTAGTACCACTTCCAGTTCTTTCACTCCTCTCTCTTTCAACAATTTCTGCAGACTGTCCATCCAAAGTATCCTCCTTCTTCCCCTGCTCCTTCTTCCCGTAATTTTCCCTGTCAAAGCAATATTCTCTAGGCCTTCTTTACGTGTAATGTGACCCATGAACTTCAACTGCCTAATCAACATCTCACATATCATTTTCCTTTGCACTCCAGCTCGTGTAAGAACTTCCTCATTACTAACTTTGTCAGTCCAGGGAATTTTCATCATTCTTCTTAAAAACCACATTTCGCAACTTTCCAAATGCGTTTTAGTATCAGAGGCTAAAGTCCATGTTTCACTA
This sequence comes from Strongylocentrotus purpuratus, assembly GCF_000002235.5. Lineage (NCBI taxonomy): Eukaryota > Metazoa > Echinodermata > Echinoidea > Camarodonta > Strongylocentrotidae > Strongylocentrotus > Strongylocentrotus purpuratus. Next base: position 300,644 of record NW_022145525.1, read on the forward strand.
CCATACATAAGTACTGGGTAGATGTAACAATTCAATACTCTGATGATACAGTATACCAGTTTGTAGTTACTACATGGTACAAAGACTCCAAATAACCACAGATCTTATAGATATGGAGAGGTCCCATTTCCTTCATTTTAGAATATTAATAATAATAATAATATTGAATTTTTATATAGCGCTTAATACAAATGTCTCTAAGCACTTTACAAATATACTATTACCCTGGTCATTGGATTTAGTGCTTGCCCGCACACACTGTGTGCACAATCTCCACTCCCTGGGGAGCATTTCTAGCCAGGCGTTACTTGACGCTCAAAAGCTGTTTGACCAACAATGACAGTCGCATCCTACCGGGTACCCATTTGACACCTGGGTGAAGAGTAGCAAGTGCAGGTAAATATCTTGCCAAAGGATATTAGTGCCGTGTCGGAATTCGAACCCTCGACCTTCGCATCTCCAGTCAAGTGCCTTAAACCACTCGACCACGCCACTTCCAATATTCACTGCCAATATCATGGAGGTGCTTCTTAAATACATTTTGTTTGCCCTCATGGGAAGAATACTTCCACCTTTGTATCATAGAATGTACTGTTGTAGCATAAATGAAATGATTACCGTAGTTGCCGGCGTAAAGGCTGCAGTACTTTTGGAAGAGAAAATATCAAAAAGTCTGGGTGCGGCCAATGCGCCACAAGAGTCAAAACCATGAAAACATTACAAACTAGTACATATGGGACTACAATGAATGGTACTGGACATTTCTAGAATAACTGTCTAGAATAACACATGTCTTACCGACAATTTTGTGTTAGATTGTTGACATGAAGTTTTTTCAATCTCGTGAATAAACTTCATAACTTACCAACCAAAAGCTTCGGTAGATCTAGATCTAAGTTTGTGCCATCGTCAAAGCAACCTCAATCCTCGCAGCCTGCACGCGGACAAAAAGCTGTAGTAAGACGGCATCTGGCTTGCTGCCTATGGTGTCCGCAAAAAAGCAAAACAATTTTTTTTTGTCTACGAAATGTCAAAATCGAGGGTGCGGTCTAATACCGCGCTGCGGCCTTAACGCGGTAGTTACAATGACTAGTTACACGTTCTAAGAAACAGGATTCAATATCCCCTTGTCTTACGAAATTTACATTGGTTACCAGTCCAGTATATCGCATCCCGTTCAAAATATTGTTATTAGCTTTATGTTTTCATGAATTAGCTCCCCTTTATTTAAACGAATTACTCACTGTATATAAACCAGTAAGAAATCTTTGATCATGTAAAAAGAATCTATTTTTTGTTCCTCCTATTTTGACAAACACATATGGTGAACATTCATTTGCCCATGCTGCCCCAGTTTTATGGAATAGCCTCCCAGAATCACTTTACATTGACACAATAGATACGTTTAAGTCCACCCAGAAACATATTTATTTCAATTGTTGTAAACAAGTAAAAGGAACTCAGTACCCTATTTTCTTTATGCTTTTCTTTATAAGCGCATAGGGACATACTTTGTAATGTGGTATATGTGCTGTAGAAAAATGGATTATTATTATCATATAACTTTCATGAGCATATATTCAGTATTGTCCTGTGTTGGTTTAACTATTTTGTACAAATTACCTTCATCTGTCTATGCTCAGATGGTATCTGTGAACTGGCTTATTAATTATAAAGTTTGTGAAGATGTAGTAGGGATGATGAGGAGTATGATGATGATGATGATGATATGAACAATAATGATGATGTTGTTTTTGATTATGTAATGATTATGATAACATGATTGATGATGATGATGATGGGTGATCCAATATTTACTCTTACAACAATTTCTCTGAGCCTTATTTTGTCAAAGGTATAGGGTTAGGGTTGTGATGGTGTTTTAGGTTAGGTTTAGGGTTTGAATTAGGGTAAGGTATAGTGTTGGGTCTAGGTTTGGAGTTCAGTATTCAGTTCAGGAAATGGACCCAGAGCAATTGTCGCACAGCAGAATGATGGTGATGATGATGGTGGTGGTTGATGTTGGTGATTATTATTATTATTTGGTTATTATTCCAAAAATAGAATATATGTTCAAGTATGTGAATAATTTCCATATATTTGTTGTTCCTTGCCATATGCAGGAAAAGACGAAAGATGTACCACAATAGAAGAGAACGCATCGTCTTGGAAACCCAAGCTATGAATGATTATAATGATGAACAACAAGGTAAGTATTCTCATCAAAATTTATGTTTTAACAGAAATTAATGACAGAAATATTGCATCTGAATCTGTTTGAAGTCACCTGTATTAGGCCTGCCTGTGTATTAAAGCAAGATACAAGCTAGATGCTGCTCGTAAGTATCGGCTTGCATGGTGATGTAGTTATACAGTACAACGTTTTGAACAGTTTGACTATCCGTTGTCAGGAGTGTAACCTCAACGTATAGTCAACCTGTTCGAAACGTCGAGCCACTCCCGCCGCCCATCCTCTCCAAGCGCTATAGTTCTCCTTAGAACTATAAGCTAAGAAAGATAACCAACAGTCTTTTTCAAGACTACACCAACAGTCCTTTTCAGGACTACACACCCTCAAGAAAGATTACAGAGAGTCCTTTTCAGGACTCGTCAATCCTCCTTCTCTCTCATATGGTGCATCCGCAACCTACTGTATAAGATACAGGCTGTCTTTATGACAACAGTTTTGATGGCCTCATTTTCTTGGGCCCGATCAGTTCAGTAAATATCACACTTTGCATGAAACATCAATAGCTGATATTCTCCCAAAATGAAAATTGCAAGGATTCGATGAGCCAATTTATCTTAATTAATATGTAGTGCTCTTATATCAATATTGGATTTTGCCCTTTTATGACATTTTTCATAAACACTTGAATATTCAAACTGAACATTCAAACTATGACAGCAGAGAACCATAATGATAATTGCATGGAATCGATGAGCCATTTTTTCCTGTTTGACATGTAGTGCTTTTATATCAATATTGGATTTTGCCCTTTTATTACATTTTTCATAAACACTTGAACATTCAAATTGAAGTATTCTCTTCAATATCTATGACAGCAGAGAACCATAATGAAGCATATGAAGAAAAGACTTACCTGACTGCTGCCGGTGATGAGACGGATTCCAAAATGAACAAGGAAAAAAAGGGGAAAGCCCCTTCTCATCCTCTATCAGCACCTCCTGAGGTCCCTGGTTCCTGTGAGGCGCCCCCTCCTACTGCCCTGCGACCTGCATCACATAGCCAGAGACCTATCATTGTAGCAGACTTTGCTGATTATGTGCAAAATAATCGCAGATCTCGGGCATTTGAAGATGAATGGGCGGTGAGTATCAGAATCAGTGAATTGTTTGTAGGCAAAGAAGGTTTTCATTGTGTAAAAGAGTTAAAATGAGACAACTGTCATCTTTACTTGTGAAATTTGTAGATTGTTCTTTTATCAAATTGTTATGAGATTTTTGACACACATGTAGTAGTAGTAGTAGTAGTAGTAGTAGTAGTAGTAGCTCTATACAGAGCGAATTTTTTTTAAATTTCTTTTCACATAATATAAACAATGACGGACAATAATAAACATAATGATATAACAGAAATGAGCATACTGTTTAGCATAACAGAAATGATTACATAATTATTTGTTAGAGGAATATAGAAATATCTTGTATGAATAGAAACAAATCTTACAAATCTTCAAGGGTCACAGATATGCAATGTAGGGTTGCCCATCATACATTACCAATTATGACTTTCATGTATACATAATTGCTTCATGTGTTTGAGGGTAGTTCATTACATGTACCGTTACATTGTAAAGTAGTATAATATCTCTTGAATATTGATTCTCTGTAATAGTTGCTACCCTCTGGCCTCAGTCAACCGAGTCAGATTGCCAGCTTACCAAACAACAAGGTCAAGAATCGATATCGCAACATATTGGCATGTGAGTATGAAAGGAGTTGGATTTTACCTTTAAAGATGAAGTTGAGTTCTGGAGGGTGTTTCACAAAGATCCTAAGTTGAACTTATCTCTAAGTTGGACTTAAAAATTATGGAAAGCCGTTAGCATCTTTGAAAATATTTTGTAAAAGTTTTTTTAAGAGGCATAAAATGTTGATTCAAATCATTCATAATTTTCTATTATCAAGGAGAATTCATGTTCTTGATGTGGAATTTATAAAAAGTCTAAAATACTTGAATTTTCGCTTTGAACATATTTTATTTTAAGGCTACAAATGGCTCTCCATAATATTTAAGTCCAACTTAGAGTTAAATTTGACTTAGGATCTTTGTGAAACACCCCCCTGGTCATGCAATTGCATTGTGAAATAAACGGTGTGGAATCGACCAGAAAAGGTTGATCATCTAGCATATAAGAATTTGTGTGTATTGCAAGGTTCTGGAATCATCAAAATGATAAGAAATTTGGCCAAGTCTTGGTAAAGTTACAAACACTGTACACAGAAAGATGTATATGGGACTACACAAACACTTGGCGTAAAAATCCTACCCCCGAGTTTTACATTGTTACATGACATATTTAGAATATAAAGGCATTTGAAGAGCCATGCTCTTCTGGGAACATGTCTTATCTGATGTTCTTCCACACTTGCATAATAAGAATGATAACGCTCACAAATTATTTTTCACCTCTTCCCAGAACTCAATCTTCTCTTTAATAGTTACATGCACATGTAAACTATACTGTAGATAGTACATTTATGAAGTAAAACTAAGGTTATAAAAGTCAGTTTTAAACAGCATGCATGGACATGTGTAATCTCTCGTGTTTCACCCAGCTGCAACTAAATATGGCTTTCTACAGGAATGTAATTGATTCCAAGCTATGCGAGAGAGACAGAGAGAGACAGACAGAGAGACACAGACAGAGACAGAGACAGAGACAGACAGACAGACAGACAGACAGAGAGGGAGAGAGAGGGAGGGAGGGAGGGAGGGAGGGAGGGAGGGAGGGAGGGAGGGTGTGTCCTGGATGTATAATTTACTAATGTTGATTAAATAAATTGAATTTTAATGAGATTAATTCCTGAAAAGTTTTCTCAAAGGATCTAAATCAATTTAATTATTTCCAGACGATCATTCCCGAGTGATGTTAGAGGAAGTGAAAGGGGTGCCTGACTCAGACTACATCAATGCTTCGTATATCAATGTAAGTAATGAATTTTATTCATATTCATATTATTGATACAGTCAAACGTGTCTATAGCAACCACCCAAGGGAAACACAAAAAGTAGTCTTTGTAGACAGGTTCCTTTAGTACATGTTTCAATGAGAAACCATTTTCAAGGGATACAAAAAAAATGTGCTTGTTGTAGACAGGTGGTCTTTGTAGACAGATGGTCACTAAAGCAGGTTTGACTGTTATTGGAGATAACTGAACTATTTAGTATTGTTTGTTCATCCACATGCATGCAAATAAAATTTGAATAAAGATAGTATAGATGTCTCAGCTCTGTTTGATAACGTATGCATGAAGTGCAGTATGAAATGGCACATTGATGTACATATACATGCATGCATGAATAACCAGAATGAAACAAGATTATTACTGGTTGTTATTTTATGTGCCATCCATACCTTAATGAATTGAAACATCTAGTAAAGTAGTAAAGTATGTAGTTTCTTGTTCATGGAATGTGATATGTTAAAAAAAACTCCTCTTCCCCTTCCCCTTCATCTGCAGAGTTTTGATAAAGAAAAGATGTACATTGCAACCCAAGGTATTGTTTGTAACCATCCATGTATATCAATGCATGTTATTAACTGGTCATTGTGGTGTGTATAAAAGGAAGTATTCTTGGTGGTAACCTGTTCCTTTATTAAAGCTAGACTGCATGCTAACAATGTGTGGGATTCTATTCAAGAGCTTGATGGCATACAAAATGAATTCAGACTGACAGAAGCCTATTTTTCTACCTATAAATGAAATGTTTAGATAATGCCAACAATTTTATTTCAAATGATAGAAGTACAAATGTAAACCCATGTCCTTGGCACAGTGCGATTTATAAATGAATAAAGGTGACATTGTGTATAAACAAATACAATTTATAGGATGTATGGTACAGGTGTAGAATATATGGGAGCTAGCAGATCCAGTGAATACCGGTTTAAGTTGTACAGACTTTCAGATAAATTTCAGTACGCACCAAAGTTACTATAACAGAGCTGCTAACCATTCTGTTTTTGCCGGAATTACTCGGTTTTTCCTCCAAATTACGGTAGTACGTTTTTTCTTCATAAAATACACTTTTTAAAAAAATTTAAATAATTTTGTTTATAATTTTTTTTTAAATAATTTTGTTTACATACCGCACATCAAACAACTGCCCTAAAATGTTGATTTGATTATAAATTCACTAGAAAACTAAGTTTAAAACATACTTGGAAACATACCTGAAGAGAAAATATAGACTGACGAGGAATGAAAGAAGAATGAACCTGCTTGTATGGAAAAAACAGCATTAGGAATGGACATTTCTGCATTGGAAGTGTGTCGCGCGTGGTTGTAAGTTTCGTTTTAATGAATTCCTTTTTTTTGCCTGAAATTCCTTTTTTTTGCCATCATGGTTCCTTTTTTTGTGCCATCACGGTTCTTTTTTTTGGTTGCACAAGGTTGGCAGCTCTGCTATAATATCATTCCCTCCTTTTGCTCTTAATTTGACCGTCTAGTTGTTTGGGGTGGGGGAAGATTTTCATCCTTACAACATTAACAAATTCCCATCTCCTCAAATGGTATGGATGTAATCAGTGTATTGTATGCTGATGTTTCACTCTCATTTTTTCTCTTCTAATAAACTCTTTTCTTGCAGTGAAGTCTCAATTAATTATATTTTCTATGCTTATACCTGCTAATCCTACATTGTACGTGAAATGTGTAATACATTGTTTTCTCAAGCTTTTCTTTTCTTTGTGAATGAGTGGAATAATAAAGCCTAATGGTGTAATCTTTCTTTGTACATTTGTATCATAACCTTTATCTTATTATCTCTATGCATGCATGTAGATTGAACAACAGTTCTTTATATGTAGCATAATGATTTGGGCAAAATCCAATTGCGGAAAAATATTTGAGCAGTATTGAATAAAGTGAAAAGAAGGTGGGAATGCCATATGTTTATGGTGGCCTGAAACGTGATTGGTGTGGCCACCGGGAACATAATGTAAACCCAGCATAATACTAAACCTGTACATGTAACTTCACTACCCTATCTCTACAATATCTGAGGGTCATACTTTAACCCTTTGCTTACGGGAACCTGGTGGTCCCTGTGTTAAGCCTATGGGACCTATAACATTCAGTAGTAAACGGGTTAATATTTAGTTAATCCTTTTCTTTTGCCGGCATCCATGTGGCTCACTCCAAATCTTCCCATAGGAAAGAAATGAGCCTGCCGCATACTCCTGCGGCAGACTTGCCGCAGATCTGCAGCAGACCTGCCGCAGACAGTCATCTTTTTCACATGCAAATTAGTTTTGCCGCAGACTTGCCGCAGACTTGCCGCATACTCTTTCAGTATGATGAAGAGTCTGCGGCAGGTCCGCCGCAGACTTGCTGCAGACCTGCCGCATACTCTTTCAGTATGATGAAGAGTCTGCGGCAGGTCTGCCGCAGACTTGCTGCAGACTTGCCGCATACTCTTTCAGTATGATGAAGAGTCTGCGGCAGGTCTGCCGCAGACTTGCTGCAGACCTGCCGCATACTCTTTCAGTATGATGAAGAGTCTGCGGCTGGTCTGCGGCAGACTTGCCGCATACTCTTTCAGTATGATGAAGAGTCTGCAGCAGGTCTGCCGCAGACTTGCTGCAGACTTGCCGCATACTCTTTCAGTATGATGAAGAGTCTGCGGCAGGTCTGCCGCAGACTTGCTGCAGACCTGCCGCAGACTCTTCGTCATGAATATTCATATCTCATATAGACCTGCTGCAGACCTGCCGCATACTCTTTCATATCCAGTACGTGGCAATAAAGTATGCATGTAGAAGAACCAGTGATAAACTGATTGATACTTCATAATCAATATTGGCAATATCGATATTACCAATTAGGTAATACCAATATATATTGATTTTACCAATTAGGTATATTCTATTCTCAATTGTATTAACTTCATCACATTGATCATTTGAAGTGTATTTAAGAGTAACATTTAAAGTGACACAGGCTCGTACACATATATATACTAAATATGTATATTGTTTCTTGGTTAGTAATCATAGTTTCTTGGTTAGTAATCAATATATCTATTGCTTAAACGTGAATGTAATTGTAACATGATCAGACAAAATAATCTATTGGTTAATAATGGCAAAAGGAAAATAGAAATCAAAAAAATTATGTGCATTGTCTTAATTTGCTTAACAAATCATGATAAATGTATTTTTCTGTCACACGTGTAAAGTAATAATGAATATGCATGAGATGATTGGTTTCAATTGGCCCTATTAGACTTTAATGGGATTTCCTGTGGCAGACCTGCCGCAGACTGTTCCTGTGGCGTACTGGTATGCGGCAAGTCTGGAGCAAAGTTTCGCCCTGCCGCAGATCTGCCGCAGACTGTTCCTGTGGCATACTAGTATGTGGCAAGTCTGGAGCAAAGTTTCATCCTGCCGCAGATCTGCCGCAGACTGTTCCTGTGGCATACTAGTATGCGGCAAGTCTGCAGCAAAATTTCATCCTGCCGCATATCTGCCGCAGACTGTTCCTGTGGCATACTAGTATGCGGCAAGTCTGCAGCAAAATTTCATCCTGCCGCATATCTGCCGCAGACTGTTCCTGTGGCATACTAGTATGCGGCAAGTCTGCAGCAAAATTTCATCCTGCCGCAGATCTGCCGCAGACTGTTCCTGTGGCATACTAGTATGCGGCAAGTCTGGAACAAAGTTTCATCCTGCCGCAGATCTGCCGCAGACTGTTCCTGTGGCATACTAGTATGCGGCAAGTCTGCAGCAAAATTTCATCCTGGCGCAGATCTGCCGCAGACTGTTCCTGTGGCATACTGGTATGCGGCAAGTCTGCAGCAAAATTTCTTTCTGCCGCATACTTCGGCATACTCTTTGCCGCAGACTAAAAGTCTGCGGCAGGTCTGCGGCAGATCTGCGGCAGGTCTGCGGCAGGTCTGCGGCATACTTTTCACTTTCCTATGGGTTACTGTTGTTTTGTATTCACTGATTCTCTACTTTGCCTTTGCCAAATAAATAATGATTAACACCTTATCATTGATGAAATAGACCTGGAGCATATATAACTTACATTAACTAAAGCAAATGTTAAGAGTATTGTACCCTCTAATTGGTGGAGGCTTTCATGTACATGTATATAGATTTGTTTCTTTTTCCCTGCTCATGCACTGGTATTGTGTTCTGTCCTCTAACGTTAGTGGGGGTGTCGTGGTATACTATAGTGATTCATTCAATTGATTCTCAAAGGGTTGAGGGTTTGAATCCTAGCCCAAACTAACGTCCTTAGGCAAGACCTTAATCCATGTTGCCACTCTCCACCCAGGTGTTAAATGGGTACCTGGTAGGATGCACAAATTCATTTATTTTGCTGAGCATTGTGAGGATCTATAAAATGGTGCCTCGCTGGAATGCTAAGTAGTAGTAGTAGTAGTAGTAGTAGCAGCAGTAGCAGAAGCAGCAATAGCAGAAGCAGTAGCATTAGTATATATTAGTTGTAGTAGTAGAAGTAGCAGTAGTAGTAGTACATGTAGTAGTAGTAGTAGTAGTAGTAGTAGTAGCAGAAGCAGCAGTAGTAGAAGCATTAGCAGAAGCAGTAGCATTAGTATATAGTAGTTGTAGAAGTAGCAGTAGTGTTAGTACATGTAGTATTAGTAGTATATAGTAGTTGTAGTAGTAGTAGTAGTAGTAGTAGTAGTAGGTAGTACTATTAGTAGTAGTAGTAGTAGTAGTAGTAGCAGTAGTAGTAGTAGTAGCAGTAGCAGAAGCAGAAGCAGTAGTATATAGGAGTAGAAGTAGTAGTATTAGTAGTAGTATTAGTAGTAGAAGTAGTAGAAGTAGTAATAGTAGTAGTAGTAGTAGTAGTAGTAGTAGTAGTAGTAGTAGTAGCAGCAGAAGGTAGTACTATCAGTAGTAGTAGAAGAGGTAGTAGTAGAAGTAGATGTATTTGTATTAGTACTATTATTACTAATACTTATACTTCTATCATCATCATTCATATTGATGCTTGTGTTCGTGAAATATATCAATATGTGTTTGTGTAATGTTGTTTTGTAGGACCTAATAAAGCATCTCTATCAGACTTCTGGAAGATGGTATGGATGGAGAATGTTCACAATATCGTCATGGTGACCAACCTGTTTGAGGAGGGAAAGGTAGGCAAAGGTTTAAAGGGAACCAAAACCTTCATACTAAGTTACTTTTATTGTAAAGTTTAAGATATTTGAATAAAATCATTGAAAAATTGAACAAAATTGGGCAAAGAATAAGGAAGTTAAAGCTTTTTGAAATGACTAGTCACTAGAGGGCGATATTCAATTTGATGACATCATTTGTGGACAACTCTCCATGCCTTTTGTACATCAAATTTCATGTTTTTCCTTCTTTTTTGTGATTGACATAATCTACTCCCCTGAAAGCAAGGTATAGAATGCAAAATGATATTCTACTTCACATGTTATGAAGTCGGATCAAGAACACAAATAAATACGAAGAAAACGAAAGAATTGTGAAATTTGATGTACAAAAGGCATGGAGAGTTGTCCACAAATGATGTCATCAAATTGAATATCGCCCTCTAGTGACTAGTCATTTCAAGAAGCTTTAACTCCTTATTCCTTGCCCGATGTTGTTCAAATTTTCACTGATTTTATTCAAATATCTTAAACTTTACAATAAAAGTAACTTAGTATGAAGGTTTTGGTTCCCTTTAAGTATTGTTTTCTTTGGTTCCCTTTAAGTATTGTTTCCTTTGGTACAGAGTAGAGGACAAGGTACCTGTATGTCATCCATTTTTACAATATCATTTAATGCCATGTTTACCTTTGAACTGAATTAGTGCACATCCTTTTGGTAATGATAAACATTAAGATTGTGGAGATATGAAACAATGTATAGCCCTGGCATTCCAAATGGGATAATAGAGAAGGAATGTGTGTTTCTGGAGAAAGAAAAAAAAGTTAGGAAATTGAATTGTGGCAGACTATGTCATTTCTATCTTGCATGAACTTCAATAGGTACATACCATTATGTTTTATTATGCATTAGTTGGAATTGAATTTCTGATCCAATGATTGGTATAGTGATCACTGTGTTGTACATGAATATATTGTTATGTGAGAAGTAGAAATGACTTTTAACTGTGTACTACTCTCTTCCTTGATAGACTAAGTGCTTACAGTACTGGCCCAATGAAGGTGACACTGAGACGCATGGTAACATTCAAGTTACATGTCATCGTGTGGATGTCTGCCATCGATATGTCATCAGGATTCTAATGACTACAAATGTAAGAAATCTTCCAATTCTCTATATTTCAAAATGATAATTTACATATTGGCTCATTTAGATATAACTTAAATATCACTTTAGTTATATTAAAAGTAAAAAGGCAAAAGAAGATGTAATGTTAGTAGAAAATGTCAAAGAAGGATAAGAGCATATTTTGTACAGTGGTGATTGATCAAACACAAATATTCATAGTGTATTTTAGTAATTCTGATTTCATGTGCAAGCTTCAGTTTTTTGCTTTTTTTACACAACTTGAATTCCCTTTTCTTTTGCTATATTTTGTATAAATGTTGATAAAATACTTGAGATCATGTTTGCCACTGGAAAAATGTTTAAGCATGTTCTTCTTGAATGGAATTTCATTAAGAATATTTTTATTTTTTATTGAAGCTCTGCTGTTTTCACAACTAACTGAAACACTTGTTTTTGATCAAAAGACTGTAATTTATCATAGTGCCCCCGTGAACTGAATCAGTTCCCATTTTGCAATTACAGTACAAATACAGTACAGGGTATATTAGAGTGAGGTACTAGTTATAGATGACATATTTCGGGCCTAATAATAACCTGATTTAAATTGGTTTTCTGCTTTTTAAATAATTCTTCCGCAATTTTTTTTTTCCCGTTTTTTTTTTCTTCCCGTTTTTTTTAAATATTTTTTTCTCGATTTTTTGTTGTTGTTGTTTTTTTCCCGATTTTATCCTGATTTCCTGATTTTTCCCTCACTTTTCCAATTCTTCCCTATTTTTCCCTATTATTTACCAATTTTTCTTACTCAACAGGGGGGGGGGGATGTTAGATGCCTTTTCCCCCCTGAATCCTCTTCCCTTTTTGTTGGTCAAGGGGGGCGTGGTTGAGGGGGAAAAAAATGTTTGTTATTGCTTACTATCACCCCTGATATTTATCTTGTATAGGGCATAGAATCAAGGACATTAAAGCAATACCACTACCAAGGCTGGCCTGACAAAGGAGTACCTAAGTTTGCTGGACCTGTACTCAAGATGATCCAAGATGTCAATGAGAGCCAGGAGAAAGCAGGGGATGGACCACTGCTTGTTCACTGCAGGTAACTTCTCCTAGAATAAACAGTAAATTCATATATGCTACAAGGGAAAAAATGTTTAAAAAATTTTGGGGGCTACTTTTCAAGCTTGCTTGCATGAAAATAACACCCTTTAATTTGTTTTGCATTGAACTCTATGAAAATTTTAGGGGGCTTTTTTATGACTTTCGGGGGCTCTTTTGGGTATTTCGGGGGCTAATTTGCCCCGAGCCCCCATGTATTTTTTTCCCTGATATGCTATAGACTACAGTCATGCAGTCAAACAAGATTATAGGAAATTTATAAGAAAGTTATTTAAAGAAACATGTAATTAAAGAATCATTGTATAGCAAAGGAGTTCCAGCCTAGAAAACAACACCGTCAAAAGATTTTTTTTTGTCAAGAAAACTATTTTGATGAGATCAATTGACATGACTTCTGGCCAATTATCAGGGCTTTCTGACAATGAGTCTTCCCATTTATACAATTTTCAAAGGATATGATGTTCAAACTAGCGTAAAACCCTGATTCTGTATCAACTTTGAAACAATGCTCAAACAGTAAACAACATTTCAGACGGACAAGCAGACGGACAAGTAGACCACCCATGTCCACTCTCCGATGACTCAAGCCCACACGGTCATGGATAGTCAACCTGTTTGAAACGTCAAGCCACTCCCGCCACTCATCCTCTCCAAGCGCTATAGTTCTCCTTAAAACTATAAGCTAAGAAAGATAACCAACAGTCATTTTCAGGACTACACCAACAGTCCTTTTCAGGACTACTCACCCTCAAGAAAGATTACAGAGAGTCCTTTTCAGGACTCCTCAATCCTCCCTCTCTCTCTCTCTCACATGGTGCACCTGCAAGCCTACTGTATAACATTTCTTTATGCCACTTTCAGAGTATGACAAAAGTGATTACTTTGCTAGTATTTTTGTAGATATACCATTGTCTTTAGGGTCCCTTTATTATATTTTGTGATCTAACATAGATTTGTTTTGGTTTTATAACAGTGCTGGTGCTGGAAGAACAGGTGTGATCATTGCTGTAGATAGTATCTTACGAGAAGCCAAGAGGTCTGATCAGATTGATATCTTCTCTTTCATCAACTCAATGAGAAACAACCGACCTCAGATGGTTCAAACTCCTGTGAGTTACTCATATCTCATTCATTCCTCTTTATTTACATTTGTTTGCTTTTCTCTTTCAGTTTTTATTTTTCTTCTTCTCTTTTTTTGTGTCACTGCCATATATTTGTGTAGAATTCTTTTTAGATTTTTATATGCGTTCTTCTATAAATCCATTGGATGTTTATGGCCCTACATGCTTATTCATGGAGAATTTGTGTCTAGTATTTAGATTTAAATGTCAAATTAGTAAGTCTGCCGATACTGAACATCTTGTCTTCATGATTATTTTTCATGTAAGAAATGTGTTTCAACTACTCTAATGTGTTCATCTCAAAGGATGTCAATTTAATCGAATTGGTGCATTTTTTTTGAGGTTGAATACTTGAATCATTTATTTGAGCATTATATTTAAGCATTCACAGATTTCATTATCATACTGTACATCCATTTGCATCACAGGGTACACATGGACTAAGAAAAATGTACATCTTCATTTATTCTAGGATACTTGAAGAAAACATAAGAGTATATTGGTATTGATAATTCAAAAATACATGTATGATGCATTACAAGATATATGTAGATTGTCAAATTCTAGGCTAAATCACTTATTTTCTGGAACTTTGAGCAACTCATGTGAAAAATCAAATCATGGTTACAATTTATGGTGTTTTTATGCCAGTGCACATATATTTGTGCAATTTCTCTCATACACTAAGTCTTGTGTTTTTATTTATTTTTCTATTTACTGATCATTTCTTATTTACAGATCTTGTTGAAATTGCCATTACTTTATCTTGTTGCAATTTGTCTATAAAAGTACATGATGCACTAAAAAAATTAAAAGTAAATTTAAAAAAAGATATATAGATTTCCCACAAGTCATAAGCTAGGTGAATCATCTATTTCATAAGAGTTATCATTAATGCCAACTTTCATTTGACAAGTTACCATTAAAGGTAAAGACCAGTTTTGGAAACTCCCCCCTCTCAAAAAATGAAATGGAAGCTTTTATTACCAATCATGTGAAAGAATATGTTTTGACTAATATGTGATCATATAAATTTGGCTGAGAAACCGCCTACTAATTGATATATTTGGTACATTATTATATCTATTTGGACTTGATAGATATCGCGCACGTGTCGCGTAGTCCCATATACATCTTTCTGTGTACAGTGCTTGTAACTTTACCAAGACTGGGCCAAATTTCTTATGATTTTGATGATTCCAGAACCTTGCAGTACACACCAATACTTGTATGCTACATGATCAACCTTTTCTGAACAATTCCACAACATTCCTTTCAAAATGCAATCGCATGACCAGGACTGATCTTTATCTTTAATGCCAAGTTTCATTGCAAGTTACCATTAACACTCTTATCTTTCATTTGTTTGCAGGAGCAATATGCTTTTGTTCATGAGGCTGTGCTAGAGGGTTTGTTATGCGGTGATACGTTGATCCTAGAAGACGATATAACCGAGAGAGTGGAGCAAATACAGTGGCCAAACCCACATACAGACAAGTCTCCATTGCAACAAGAATTTGAGGTATTCATAATATATATGTACATCTATGTTTTTGAGGAATTCTGAATATTGTGATAATAATGAAACCTCTAGCATGGATGCGAGAATAGAAAGAGCTTTTTTCAGCATTTTTTTTCTTCATGATTCTGTGCACCATCTATGGTCACTCCATTTTTGAGACATTCCAGCCGGTCAGCAATTGACAGACAGGCCCATGCTATCCCAACCACATGATGTCTGCATAATATACAAATAATGAATGGTTATGAGTTCAATAGTGCGAATATTTTCATGAGTTGAAAGATTAACATTCTATTCAACGAGGCGTCAGCCGAGTTGAATAGAATTCATGTTAATCTTTCAACGAATGAAAATATTCGCACTATTGAACTCATAACCATTCATTATTTGTTTTATACAACATCGAAGAAGATCTAATAGAACGTTAATCAACAAATTATGCTTTACTCCTTATATTAAAGATAAAATTCAAGTTGGATTCAAGCCTTCTCGATTACATTCAGATTGCCTTCGCGTCAGATACACGCAGGGATACGCGCGCGCACGGCAGAGAGGTACGCAGTCTGCATATAACCAAAAATGCACGGCGCATATAACCAAAAATGCATGACCGTGCAATATACCATATATTGAATATCATGTGACCAACAATCCTCCAATCAAATGGCAGGGATCCACGTAGGTGTTGTATAATACAGGGTATACCAACACCTTGATGCAGAGAAGCAATACCGTGTCAGTCAAAAAAAAGTTTACACCTAGAAAATTGCTAATTATTTTTAAAATCATCTATGAACAGTAAATCCTGTTCGTCCAAGCGTGAACACATACCACACAAAAATGATACCAAATGATTTGGGATAAAACACTCTTTCATAAGATGTATAATCATTTACTATTCATGATTTTTAAAATAATGAGCTATTTTCTAGGTGTAAACCTTTTTTGGACTCACACTGTAGAGAAATACATGTATGTCTCGCTTTTAAAGTTATCTGACATATTGCTGCCTTACTATGGCTTGAGCCTGTGATCTATGCATCACATGGCAAGTGATTAACGTCAGCTTTTATGTTTTTATACTGATTGGAAAACCAGAAAAAGCCCAACATCAGAAATTCAAATTACAAGCCTTGAAATGTATTTTTCTTGTTAGAATCCACCATTTTGAATGTAGAATGAATGAGAGTTTGTTTTGTTTCAGATATTGGACATTGTATCATCAGACGTGAATGTCGGCTGTTCGGGTAGTAGTCCTGAGAATGAGACGAAGAACAGATATCCAAACATTCTTCCTCGTAAGACATCTCTCTTCATATTTATTTATTCAAGTTACTTGTTATTGTTATTATCATTATTAATTTTATTATTACCATTATTTTTATTATTATTGTTATTATTATTTTTTTTATAAATATTTTTTTTTGGGGGGGGGCATAGATTCTTTGCATTCATTTTACATGTGCCTCATGATTTATTTGTTTATTTTTTTAATTTTTTTTTTTAGGGGGAGGGGGCTTGAGCTTGAGCCCCCTACCCCCTAGAGCTACCACTGCCTTCACCAACTGTAATATTTATTTGTACATTCCAGGTAGTCATTCAGAAGGACTCAGTATATATGTTGGAAGTCTTGGCCAATGATCTTTGAAATTGCAGATGCTCTCAAAAAATCAAGGGTTTTATACTATGAATATTTGACAAGATTTTTCACAATACTTTCTCCAGCTATGTGGGTGCATTTATTATTTATTTGTTATGTAATGCTACGGTCACAAAGATTTGTGCGAACGATAATTTTGTACGAATCTCCCTGTCTTTCTCCTGAATTTCCATTGTCTGAAAATCTTTCGTACAGCGTTCGTAGCAGTTCGTAATGGCATTTGTGACCGAGGCTAAAGGTTGGTCTTGGAATTAAAATTTTCCTGTCCATTCATCTTTAGTACAGATATGATTACAATCTACTCATTAAACTTGAATCACTTTCTAGTAATTACTTTTTCACATTATTATTCTTCCTATAGAGGACCGAAGTCGCCCCTATCTGATGACTCCTGGTGACCGTGCAGGCTCTAATAACTACATCAATGCCAGCTTCATGTCTGTAAGCATTTGTATAATAATAGTCTTGATTTTTAGGTAATGTTTATGACAGGGATTATCAATAACAAAATCAGGCTCATTCTTTGAAGTTTTATAGTCTGTTGAATTAAGTAATGCATATTTGTCTGCAATATTTAAAAAAATCATTGTCTCTGCTTTAGGCTGATGTGATTTAAATCATTTGAGATGTCATATTTTGTTTTGCTTTCATAATCTTTGATTTTGTAAGCACATTTGTACTAAATATCTTAAGTGGCTCCTAATATCCATTATTAATGTTATGAACTACCACTATGTTGTAGGCATATATATTCAAGCTTTTCTCTGAATATACAGTTTCTTCTCAGGAGAGTTCTTCATTAGATGTATCCATTACAAAGTAGCCGGCAGCATAATGTTTTCTGGTTGTCCGTATGTCTATACGTGTTGTACATGATTATAATTGTTATGTGAGAAGTAGAAATGACTTGCGATCGCGTTATCTCACGGATTACCGCCAAACTCAGGACATGTATTTATCTTGCAGAGCCAATGAACTTTTAGGGAATTTTAGGGAATCACCTAAATAAAAGAAATAGAAATAAATTTCTTTCCTTATTTGTCTCGTAGAAACACCTGTTGAGTACAGACACTTGGAACAAATATTATATCACAAGTAGTAGTTCAAATATTGCACAGCACCCATAGAAAGAATATGTAAGACCATGTACAAAGTAATGACGCTTCTTTGCGAATTAAGTAAGGAAGAAGAAACTTATAATCTCTATAAAGTAATAAGGCCTCAGAACCGAGTAGAGAAACAAGCGAAGAAATAGGACAAGAATTAAGATGAAGCTGAATTAGCTTTGCTGTAGATCGACTCAAGACTCTCTAGAATATGTGTGCTCTATATGAACAGCTCAGGAGAAGTGATGAAAATAGGTGTGGCAATCCAGTGTAATGTGCCTGTATAAGCTATACCACTAGGCGGTTGCACATCCCAACCCATAGGGTGTGGAATGTGCTTGCCAGAATAAGTATGTGTGGCATTCTAGTAATGTAACAGGTGTCACTAAAGAAATGAGTGACAGTGGAATAAAAGGCTAGACTTCAAGCCACACAATATAGACAAGACAATAATATATACAAATGCAAAGTCCTCCAAAGGTCAAGTCACTACAAACTGATTAGATTTTGGGGTCACAGGGTCAAAGGTCATAGGTCACAGGGCTCATTATGTATGCAAAAATAGCTTGTGATTGCATTATCTCAAGAATTGATTAATGGATTACCGCCAAACTCAGGACATGTATGTATCTTGCAGAGCCAAAGAACTGATTATATTTTAGGGTCAGGAGGTTAAAGATCAAAGGGTCATACATGTATATGAAAAAAAATAGATTGTAATCAAACTTGTATTTTCAGAAAATTCCTTCTGTTTTGGTTTGTAAAATTGCTCTATGGCAGAGGCATCATTTTCTAGGTAAAGCTCGTTATTCATTTTTCTTTTATTATCCATCAGGGTTACTCCAAGAAGAATGCTTTCATCGCAACACAAATGCCTCTTGATAGCACTGTGCTGGACTTCTGGAGATTAGTACATGACTACCGTATCTCAACTATCATCATGCTCAACCAACTCAATGATAAGGTTTGTCATATTCACTCAACTATCTTCATTGGATATCAAGCATGTTACACAGATACTATCTCCAGGCCTGATAATTACCCGATTAAAATTGGTTTCCCAATTATTTTATTTTTTTATCGATTTTTTCCTGATTTTGTTTTTCATAATTTTTCCCCGATTTGTTTTTCTTTCTTTTTTTCTTCCTGATTTTACCCCTACCATGTCTCTAATTTGTCATCGGTTCAATCACCAATATCTTGTATTTTTGTAGTTTCTCAATTGTATCTTGTGTTTAATTTCAACTTCTTGCAGACATGCAGCATATACTGGCCTGTCAACACTAGGAGCGTGACTTTTGGCCCCTTCACCGTGGGTCACAAGGGGTCAGAGAACATGAACCGGGTCAAAGTTCGCACACTAGAGCTCAAATACAAGGAGGTCAGTAAACCATACAATAACATTATTTGAGGTTATATCCCTATGTAGCTGCCTGTATTTGTTTTCTCTTTCAGAAGCTGAGCAAATATTGATAGTAAAATTTACTGTACACAAAGTGGGGGTGTGGACAGTTGGGTTGGGAGTAATAAGAAGCAGGGGTATGATATCGATGACCATGTAAACATTAGAGGCTTATTATAATGACTTAATTTGTTGTTGTTGCTTGCTTACTTGCTTGCTTGTTGGACATCTGTTTGCAAATCGCAAATTTGGCAGTAAGGGCAAGCAGTCTCAAACCTTGGCAAAATGTGAAAAATCTAAAGATGCATTTTAGACTAACTGAGCTTAAAACTGTTTGTCTAATTGGACCATTGGGATTACTACAGGGCAGCTAGCCACTCAAGTAAACCACCCTTAGATTGTCTGTCCATCAGGAAACTGCTGATGATACTCTTTTAATTATGATATTGCTACTGCAATGATATGGTGTGTTATGTATTATTACAGGGTAGAAGACATGGATGAAATAGTTTCTAACACTCTATCGTGACAATGAATGCATCTTGTTAACAGGAGGTACATGAGATCCGTCAGTTTGAGGTTCAGACTTGGCCCACTTGGATCCAGTCCGACGGGGTCCAGTCTCAAGAACAGTGTATGGATGCAGTCCTTCAACTCATGGACTACCTTCGCAAATGTGAGATCCAGAGAAGTAGTGAACAGAGTAGACCTGGAGATGGGCCACCTATCCTAGTACATTGCTTGTAAGTATGTGTAGTGATTTCACGGAACACCTATTTACATGAAGTCTAGTCCATCGTTGCAAGCATGTCTCACAGTATACTATTCATAGGACACCTATTCTAATCCATGGCTGGTAATGCCCGGGTCACAAATGCCATTACGAACTGCTACGAACCCTGTACAAACGATTTTCAGACAATTGAAATTTGGGAAGACGATGGAAAAACGGAGATTCCTACGAAATTATCGTTGGTACGAAGGTTTGTGACCATAGCATAAGCATGTAGTGTACTGTACTGTAGTCTACTATCAGTATTCCATCTACATTCCTAATTAATTTTTCATAGTCTGAGAGACCTTTCCTTGTAGCATGTATTTTGTAGTTTTAAAATTTTCTCCACAATGATATAGTGTTTATATTAGTAAATCTACTTGTATCTGTAGGTGCAAACATTCTGGGTGCTGGGAAGGATCAATCTCTTTGGTCTGTTGATTTACAAAAGATAGAATGTGAACTTAATTGATCAAAGCTTTATCTTGTATACATGTATCTTTTCACAGCCATGGCTAAAGCTTTGAGATCAGCTAATTTGCTTGGCAGGAATTAAAACAGATAACCATTCTGTGTCAGGCTATTTCAACCTAATCCTTACCTTGGCCACATTCATGTAATCATTAGAAATTATGTTTGAACTATTCTAAGTACATATTACATGTATTTAGAAAAAGTTTAGATAATACAATTTGTCATTAATACTGAAACATAATGTTACTTGTATCATGCACTGCTGTTGTTGAAATAACATGGATTTATGTGAGAGAGTTAATTCGAAAGCTGAGAATCCCTAGATTTAGACAAGATAATGATTTGAATCCTGGGGGTTTACTAGTTGATATGATGAGGTTATCCAAGATTGTAATTCAATGAAAACATATAATGAGATGAGTCCATTTATGTTTCTTATATAGGAGTGGCATAGAGGAAAGTGGAGTCTTCTGTACTGTGATGAATTGTTTAGAACAACTCAACAATGATGGCGCTATTGATGTCTTCCAAAATCTCAGGCTACTAAGGCTCTCCAGGCCAAACTTTGTTCCAACTTTGGTAAGATATTTTCCCCTCTTTTTTTCCAGTTTTTGTTTTCTTGTCTTGTGAGTAAAAGGTTATTGGGTAGTATTCCGGTAGCGCGTACTAAGTTAGCCCACACTTTTATGGAGTGCCTGTTGCCAACTCATTTACCATGTACAGATTATTTTAATCCTTTAATTAAAAGTGTCAAAAAAAATAATTTTGCAATGATATGGGAAGAAAAGGATAATATGAGTATGAACTGAATTTCAACAAAGTCTTTGGTAGATTATCTTTGTCATGAATATTGAAAGAGGAAGATGAAACCTAGCATTCCATTGAAGTGTGAACTAAAATTCTTGTTTAGTCTGGACTTAGTCCCGGCTTAACTTATGAGAATACCACCCTATTTGTTTGGAAACATGCTAAAATTGAGAAGACTCAAACTTGATGGAAGATATCTCTCTCTCTTCTGGCATTCTCATTATTTCAAATGGTACGATTAGAAGACTTCTCAATTCCCGGATATAACAATGGCCAAATGGAATTATCATGCAAGATTTGGTTTGTTCAGTACAAATAAATCTTGCTAACAGCATTTCTAATGTCAAATATATTTTTCCTGCACAATAGATTTAAAATAAATCAAATTAATTGAGTATTTCTCTCTTGTTTACAACATGACTTTGGTTGCATTTTGGATTATTTGAAAACTCATTAATTTTCCCCCTTTAAATAATAATGCATGAAATTGTAATGATTGCGAGCTGTGCTGCGTCATATGGGGGAAACAAGATGTATGAAATACATTGATAAAGTCAAAGAGGGTCCCCCTATCACAATAATGTTTGATTGGAATGATTGTTTAATTGAGATAAGGGAAGTCCAGCTTGATATCATGTTGGTGTCAACGAGAGAAACTGATTTGTGTGAATGTTCAAGGAAAATCTGGTAATGGATAACTTGCTTTGGCAAGTTAGTTTCGGCTTGAAAGGTCAAGACCAGTTTTGAAAATGCCCCCCTCTCAAAAAATAAAAATGGAAGCTCTTATTACCAATCATGTGAAAGAATATGTTTTGACTAATACGTGATGATACAAATTTTGCCGAGAAACCGCCTACTAATTGATATGTTTGGTAGATTATTATATCTATTTGGACCGGATAGATATCGCGCACATTTCGCGTAGTCCCAAATAAATCTTTCTGTGTACAGTGCTTGTAACTAAGACTGGGCCAAATTTCTTATCATTTTGATGATTCCAGAAGCTTGCAGTACACACCAATACTTATATGCTAGATGATCAACCTTTTCTGATCGATTCCACAACGTTTCTTTCACAATGCAATTGCATGACCATAACTAGCCTTTATCTTAAATGTTAG
This sequence comes from Strongylocentrotus purpuratus, assembly GCF_000002235.5. Taxonomy (NCBI): domain Eukaryota; kingdom Metazoa; phylum Echinodermata; class Echinoidea; order Camarodonta; family Strongylocentrotidae; genus Strongylocentrotus; species Strongylocentrotus purpuratus. The sequence goes on from NW_022145525.1 coordinate 323,213, forward strand.
TGTATGCATTCACTAGTAATGATTCACAATGAATTATCCTGCTTGTGTTATATTTGCAGACTGACTACCTACTATGTTATAAGCTGCTTACCCATCATCATACATTGTGTAGATCAGAGGAGGAGCTGGACTATGAGAATCGTCTTCCTACAGAGGGTCTGTATGAGAATGTAGATCATTCTAGAGTTAAACAGAGTGATGCACAATCTCTAGCTTCCGAATGCTAGACTGTGGCTACCTATAGAGTATTGATACCTTCATCATCATCGGATTATTATATAATTTCTTGTTGAGCACCTTTATATTTTTCTAACTGCTCACTTTGTGCACAATTTATTCGTCTTTTTTCCTGCTTATTTTTTAATAGCTCTTGACTGTCTGTCTTCAGTTTTTTTTCTCCTTCTGTTCGTTCAGATAACATTTTTTTTTAAATGAATGATTTGTTATTACAATGAGAGTTTATTATAGTCATTGTGTAATAAGTGGTTCATCTTATGATCTGTTCACCAAATAATCATATCAACAACAACAAAATATGATGGACCAGTGATGGCCTGGTGAGAGAGTCGCTGCCCGGCAAGCAGTAGATGGCAGGTTCAAATTCCGCTGGTTCCAAGATTTTTTCTGACTTTTTTTTTCAATTACAGATCGATCAATCGATCTTATTTACTGGGTGTAAACCACAAATATGTTCAAACTAACAACAAAATAATTCTTAACCATCATTTAAAAGTTAGCATACTGGTTGTGAAATGCTTTTAAAAAACACTTTAGCAAAATATGACCTTTTTGGGGTTAAGTTTTTATGTAAATACTTGGTATGATTTGGAGGCATTTTGCACCCTTAACATTGGAATGGTAGTAAAACAGCAATGATGACAGAAGGAGTTCCATGGTCATACTGACGGATGCTTGGCTTATTGATCAACCTCTATACATTAGTTGTTTTGTCAAATCTTCAAAGAATACAGAGTTGTTTTCCATTTTCGTCCCAACTTTGGAAACATCCCATACTCAGGTACATCTCATATACAATGGGCTTTCAAATATGTAACAAATTTCTATTCAGTCTGATATGAAAAAAAAGACAACCCATTTATTTGTAACCTATGAACATGATGATGATGATGAACAGCATTTGTATGGCGCCATATATCTGTTTAAAAAAACATTAAAAGGCACGAGCTCCTCCAATAAAATTAGCATTTAAATGTCTGATGAGATTTGAGTGAAGCTTTGAAGTGGTCCAGGTTGTCAATTTCGCAAATAGATGACGACACATATTTAGAGTCAAAGCATGTTTACTTGTACTTTGCATATTTACACTTTAATTGTCAAGAAATCATACATGCTTCTAGGGTTTAATCAGTGACTTTCCACTCCAATCTTGAGAATGCAATCATTCTCGTACACACTGCTCCGTCATTGGACCACACCACTGCCTTTCATTGTCAAGAAATCATACGTGCTTCTAGGGTTTAATCAGTGACTTTCCACTCCAATCTTGAGAATGTAATCATTCTCATACACACTGCTCCGTCATTGGACCACATCACTGCCTTTCATTGTCAAGAAATCATACATGCTTCTAGGGTTTAACAGTGACTTTCCACTCCAATCTTGAGAATGCAATCATTCTCGTACACACTGCTCCGTCATTGGACCACATCACTGCCTTTCATTGTCAAGAAATCATACGTGCTTCTAGGGTTTAACAGTGAGTTTCCACTCCAATCTTGAGAATGTAATCATTTTCACACACACTGCTCCGTCATTAGACCACATCACTGCCTTTCATTGTCAAGAAATCATACATGCTTCTACGGTTTAACAGTGACTTTCCACTCCAATCTTATGAATGTAATCATTCTCATACACACTGCTCCGTCATTGGACCACACCATTGCTATAAACATTATATAAATATATAAACCTACATGTGCAGTCATGTATTAAGTACAGAGTTTATATGATCAACAGTATTACAATATGAAGTTTGTAGGATAAAAACATTTAAACCAATTGAAAAATACACCTGTTGTGTATAATGAATTATAAAAGTATTTCCACATGTAAATTGTATGTATCTGCCATTGGACCACAGCACTGCTATACATTACCTACATTTATGTATTAAAGATAAACTTGAGTTCTGGTAAAAACAGAAGATAAATTCTCACAGAATCAAACAAAATGTCCACTGAATGTTCAAGATTACAAATAAATGTCATTTGTCAAACAATTTTGGTAGAAAATGTATACTGGCTGAGTAATGAGCATAGAAAGATAAGGAAATCAGGACACCATTTGTGTAGTCTCATATACATCTTTCTGTGTACAGTGCTTGTTACTTTGCCAAGACTGGGCCAAATTTATTATGATTTTGATGACTCCAGAACCTTGCAGTACACACCAATACTTAAATGCTACATGATCAACTTTTTCTGATCCATTCCACACCTTTTCTTTCACAATGCAGTTGCATGACCAGAACTCAACTTTATCATTAAGTACATAGTTAGGATCAACAGTATTACAAAATAAAGATTGTAGGATAAACACATTTAAACCACTTGAAACATACATGTTCACCTGTTGTGTATAATGAGTTATAAAAGTATTTAAACTTGTAAATTGTTTATATATTTTTTTTAAAGCAACACAAAAAACATTCCAAATGTGAATACAAACGCCTGGAAGAGTTATCTTGTGGATAGCTCATACATGTTATGTTGGTTATCATTTTTGGAGTGATTCATGATATCAATTGTGGGCATTTCTTGATTTATTCAGTATGGCATTACAAATACATGTATATATATATATATATATATATCCGTTTAATCTCGGTTATGTGTTTATCATTTTGAATTCGGAAGATTTGTGAATTTTCTCAAGTCTAGTAGTTATTTCTTTGATTGGTCTCTACTGTCTTTAGGTCACTGGAGTAAAGATGATACCAAAAAGCCCAATTCAGTCTGGGAGTTCATGTGCATATATCAGGAAAGTTACATATATATTTGAAAACGTTGGCTGAATAGTGCTGATTTTGTGGGCATAAACAAAAATATATGTAGAAATTATTTAATCACATCATGGCTATTCATGTAAGAGTATTTTTCTTTATCAGGGCATTTCTCAATGTATTCATTATGGTAGTATTATATCATCATTATCTCTATATACAAGTATTGCTTTACACATAGTTTATTATATTTATTGTATATGTCGATGTATATAATTATCTTGATCTATTATTGTTTATATTATTCACAGCATACATATATGTCATATGACACGAGTTACCAAAACTATATATTTATCCAGTACTGAATTCACCAAAGTAGAGTTCGAATAAACCAATATATTTATATATAATCTATACAGGGTAATTGATTGTAAAGCATACATGTCCATGCATGTTTTTACTTTGGACTATTATGCACTTTTTGTACTGTTTTTGAAGTGTTTGTTTGTTTTTGTTTTTGTTTTCTTATTATAATCAAATATAAGAATCACTGAAAGGCTCCAGTTTAAATGATGAATTCTCTGATGTTACAGTCATGGAAGAAGTTCTTTAAATGTATTCATCCCTCATTTTCATCCCTCATTTTCATCCATTATTGAAAATTTAGTAACTGAAGGTGTAAACTCTATGAATCTGAGAATAGATATCAAACCACCATCTTTGTTAAAATCAACGAAAGAATCTATAAATCAGATATACATAGCAGGCATTGAATCACATACTTTGTGATCCAGAGTCTAGTGACTAATCTACTACAGTCAAACCTGTATATAGCGACCACCCAAGGGAAACACAAAAAGTTGCCTTTGTAGACAGGTGGTCTTTGTAGGCAGGTTCCTTTAGTACATGTTTCAATGAGAAAACAATTTTCAAGGGAAACAACAAATGTGGCCTTTGTAGACAGGTGGTCTTTGAAGACAGGTGGTCACTAAAGCAGGTTTGACTGTACACCACAAGTGGTCAAAAAGTACAAATTTGATTAAAAATTAAAAGCATTATTCAAATGATATTTAAGAACTTTCATAAATACTTTAATTCCATTTGCACTCTGTGAAATGCAAAGTTTAGCTTGGTACTTGTCATAACTTCCATAAGGTAAATCAAAAGTGTAATACAATTCTAGTGGCATTACTATTTATCATTGTGATTTGACACTGGAGCAGTAATAGTGTAAAAGTGTATTAACAACAAAAAAATATAAGAAATAGACATATTATTATTAGTAGTATTTAGAGGGTATTTTATGCAGTGTCGGTGAGATGTCATGCGTTCTGTGATTACATACAGAAGAGAAAAAAACATGCTAGTCATCACCATATGCATTATGATATATAGAATGCATGATGAAACTTCCCCTTATGTTGGTATGGAAATATGTAAAGGGCGCATGTTAATAGTTAAGTGGCTGAATCACGTTAGATCAATATTCAACCTAAGTTTTAGGTTTTAGAAGAAAGAAAAATTAGATTTTATGAGAATATGTTAATACAAAACTGAAAAGGAGTGAAATACATGCACGATTGAAAAGGTGAAAAAGGCATGAGTTGAGATTTGAGTTACAAATGTCACAATTTAGATTAGATAAAATTGGCGTTGTTTAGTTTAGGTCTTAAAGAAATCACATTTCGATATTGGTGTAGGATACATGGGAACTCTTCATGTTCAGTCGCTAGAAAATGATTGTTAATGGTTGTGCATTTTACAAACACATGACTTAAAGCGGGACTGCACTACTTGGAGCTACTTGCGCCCTCTTTATAGCCAACAATGCCTAGGCGGTACCTGTAGGTCCCCCATGTCCCCTTTTTTAATGTTAATTGAGCGCTGATTTGATGAGTTAACCACCTGTCAGTGACCACACTGGGAGGTCTAATTCCTCCTGGCCAAACTAGTGCAGAAAGGCTTTACAGCTCATTTTGTCTCTGTTTTGATTAACTATTGTCTGTCTTTTTGATAAACTTCATTTATATATAATATATAAATAATACTTTAATTTGTTATAAATGTTGAAATAGATATTACATAATCCATCTTCATTTTATTCTTATGATAATTCTGAATAATTAACTATACAGCACACTGAATATTATGGCATTTTTGGGTGAAAAATAGTAGTTAAATAACATACATGTAGAAAAGGTGAATGTATAAACTCACATATGGTATGTATGCAAGCAGGTCTTTGCAACTTTAAAATTAATGAATGATAAATAAATTAGAAAATCATATCTATCACATAAAACTGTTTTGTATGTCTTTTCAATGACTGCCTGCTTTCTCGACCAATGTATTAAAATGAGTGAGATAATAGAAGGTAGACATGAAGAAGACAAAAAAGAAGATAGATGAGAGAGAGTGTGAAGAGATGGGGTCGGTAAGGTGGCTGTTTGTGTGCATATAACTATAATTTAAATTTATAATATACCTTCTCAGTTTCCCTGCATCCCCTCCACTCATCTCTCTTCCCCATCTACTCTTATATCCATAGGCCTATCCCTCCTCTGCCTTCCCTCTGAGTTATTCATCTTCTCTCCTTCTTTTTTTGCTTCTTCATGTTTTCTCTCTTTGTGTTCTCTTTGCTCCCACCCTCTCTCCCTCTCTTTGTGTTCTCTCTGTTCTCCCACCCCTCTTCCTCTCTCTTTCTCTCTATTTGTGTTCTCTCTGTTCTCCCATCTCCATCTCGTTGTATTCACTTTGTTCTCCCACCCCTCTTCCTCTCTCTTTCTCTCTATTTGTGTTTCTCTGTTCTCCCACATCTCCCTCCCTCTCTTTGTGTTATCTCTGTTCTCTCTCTCTCTCTCTCTCTCTCTCTCTCTCTCTCTCCCTCCCTCCCGCCCTCCCTCTCTTGTGTTCTCTCTGTTCTCCCACCCCCTCTCTCTCTCTCTCTCTCTCTCCCACCCCCTCTCTCTCTCTCTCTCTCTCTCTCTCTCCCTCCCTCTCTTTGTGTTCTCTCTGTTCTCCCACCTCTCTCTCTCTCTGCGTTCTCTCTGTTCTCCCACCCCTTCCTCTCTCTTTCTCCTTGTGTTCTCTCTCTCTCTCTCTCTCTCTCTCTCTCTCTCTCTCTCTCTCTCTCTTTATGTTCTGGGCCTTGTTACACATATCTTTGCGATTGATTTGTGAACTCATTGCACTTAGTATTCAATGCGATCAATCGCAAAAAAATCAATCGTACGATCAATTGCCAAGAATTGTGTTACGGGGTCCGGATCACAACAACCAGACAGACAAACTGAAATTATCTATATCTAGTGCTGGCAAGTTAATTTATTAATGGTTCATTTCAATCTTCATTTTAACTGTAATTCCAAGTGATGCTGAAAGTAGCATACAAACTCTTTAGCTAGGGCAGAAATATTCATGAATTTTGACTTTAGAAACCACTGATTTGTGTTGATAATATACACCTATACAGATGGTGATACATTTGTAAATTTGAAGGCAATCCCACGTTATCGATCCATGAACATAAATACAATTCAATGATAATAGTCAATACTCTGATGTAACTAACCATTGATTATATTTAAGTAATTGATAACAGTGCATGCTGACAGTCAGAGATGGTGTTATCCATCAAGGTCTGGAGGGAGGTTTTATGAAAGTATATATTAATAGTGTTGTTTACCCAGGAAACCTCATCTGTATTATTCACATGGTTCTCAAAAACAAAGTAAGAATTTTTCTCTTGTATAGTTTCATATTGTCATTATTGTAGTCATGTAAACTACTCATGTTTGTACGCGTCGTTTTGGAATATATTGGAATATTATATAGACTATAATATTAAAAGATCATGCTATATTTACGAACATCTACAAAATGGACTTTCTATTGCATTGGAATCCAAACATTAGAAATTACCTTCTTTTAATATGGAAATTATGGGGCTAATTTGCGTGGTTCTTTTACTGATCACGGCAGGTTTGATGGTACATTATTTAACGATCACGTAGGTGATAAGTTGTCTGCCCTGGTTCTGCGTACACACGGACATAGTTGACCTGCATAGCTGCTTCCTCACCATTCCATGTAGGATACCAAGTGTTAAAGTCAGACCAGAAATCCTTAGAGGCCGTAGGGGAGTCATTAGACCACGGTTTAGCTGGGGTGTATGTCAACCCATCACCGAAATAGTTGACTCCTCCTACAGCTACGTTCAGGATCAAGTAGAACTATATATATATTTAAACCAAAAAAAAAGAGATAAAAGAATGGAACGAATGCTAATTCTTTCGGTACACTATAATCCCATCTAAGAAATTAAGTATGGGACCAACTCGTCGTTAGAACGTTTCTAACGGGGAAAGGGAGAGGATGTCCGATCAAAATTTAATTGGCCGAAAATATTTGTTCAAAATATTGTTAAAAATTGAAGAAAAAAAATCATTTTCAAACTGACCAGGGGGCGTTTCACAAAGCCCTTTTTCAATGACACATGGCAAAAACCTGTGACAAATTTGCTGTTAACCAATCAGAAACAAGGATTTCAGTAGCTTATAACCCAAACTGTCATTTGACACTGATGACAAGTTTTGTGAAACGCCCCCCCCCCCCCTGGTTTATTGAAACAGAAGGAAATGGAGCTCTTGAGAGAATAGAAGAACTGCATCAATTTCGCTATTGATGCACATTGTAGAAATTCCTCTTCCTAAAACCAAATCGCCCTTGTTCACTTTGATTTCTAATCTAAAGTATAGGATAATAAAAGCAATTTCAATCAATAATGTTATTTTACTAATCTTAGAAGCTCATACTGAACGTACCTCTTGATCGAATGGAGTGAGTTTATTAGGATTGTAAGCCCATGGATTGTCAATGCCTGGTGCATCATTCTCAAATTCACCCAAGTCCCAAAAGCCTGTAGCAGGATCAACATTCAATAGAAGCTCATCATCCACGTAGAACCTATAATTGTTATCACACAATCAATAGAATCATTAGTATTACAATTGAATTCTTTTTTACCATTCTAACTGTACATTGCAATTTTCGTCTTAAAGGCCCACTGTACTACTTATAGCTACTTGCTCCCTCTATATATAAAACAAAGCCTAATCGGTGACCATTGGTCCCCCATGATCCTCTTTTTCTCATGTTAATTGAGAGCTGAGTCGGATGAGATAACTACCTGTCCAGTGACCTTGCAGGGTGGTCTAATCCCTCCTATAAACTAGTACAGATAAGCTTTAATTATTGCTATCTGATTTACCCATACATTTGCCATAATTAATGCAATACACGAGCAGGTAAATTATCGACAAAACAAGGTTATGTAAGAATTACCATTTGTCATTTTCTAAACAATTAATTTAATTTGCAGTAATGCATACATACTTCTTCAATTATTTATATTGTTTCCATGATATATCTCTCAAATGATCTTTTCCCCTTTATATTTGTAATACTCATTATGCCTTGGTTTTTGTAAAAATATTCATGTACCATGTGAATGAAATTCTAGAATAAATACAAATACATTATCAAGAAATTAAGACTGATAATTGCGGTCTAATCTCCGACCTACTTGTGTATCTACAAGGACCATTGCGCTCGGGACAATCTCGGTCCTAGCCTGTTGCAAAAAAAAAATAGCATTGGTGGTAATTTGCCATTAATAGTAACTTCCATGGAAACCTTGATTTGATCGGCTGTTGAGAGAAAGTTACCATCAGGGGTAAGTTTTATTCAACAGGGCCTGGTAGCATCCCTATATACCTAAAATTATCGTCTCAAAAATACAAACCAAATTTGCTCACATTTTCCTCGGGATTGGACCAAAGTTCATTAAGTAACTGTACAATTCAGCGTGGAAGCAAAGCGATCGTTTACTCCTTATTAATAAACGCATTTTCTTGTTTATTTTACTGGCAAATATAGATCTGTATTGCCAAAGGACGTTTATGATCATATTTAAATCAAATGACATACTTCATTGAGTCTTCAGTCCAGTCCAATGTGTACTTGTGAAAGCCTGATCCGAAAGTTTGTCCCTCGGGGAGATTCCTGATTAAAACAAGAATTCATAGTGTCCAGTAAATAGGGACTTTTAGATTCGCACGAAGACAATATTCTATGCTACGATCGACGTCCTTTTAATGCACTGCCTTGAATGGACGTCACACGTATCAGTCCACGCAAATCTAAAAGTCCCTATTATCAATCAAAGACGCAATTCAACACGACACAAGCTACGAATCACAGACGAAATTCACCAAGATACCAACTGCATTATGAATTTATGTTCAAGATATTGTTATGAATATTATTATCATATATTTGTTAAACTATAATGTACCTCATTATGTTTAACAGGGCCTCATGGAAGACCACTATTATCGGTGATAATGAGTCACCCTGTCTAAATATCAGAAATAAATAAATAAAATAAATACAATAGAAATGTAGAAAAGATGGAAGCTCCAGAAGGTCCACAACAGAATAAAGAAATCCCTAAGAAAAGATAACGGAATGCCGGTCTCGTAATAATTTTGTCACCGTCAAAGGGAGTAGGCTATTTGATGGGTTTTAGGAACTAATTTCATCTACTGATATTTGATAAGATTCGGGGAATAATAAACGAAACATTTCCTTAATAATTGTTAAAGACAGAATATTATACTGACACTACATGAACCGGAATCGCTCTATATGTACGCTCTCTGTGGACGATGGCGCAATATATTACAGCGGTAGACTCGACCCCTTTTAATTTCAGAGTATAGTCTAACAGTAAGATTGTAAGATTGTAAGATTGTAAGACTTTATTGACTCTATCGACCCCCTCTCGGGTATGAGAGTACAAACATATTTACAACATAGTATCAATATAACAATAGTATAACAATGATAAACATAATAAGATAATATGAACAACATGTGATACTATGAACAATAACAATATAACAGTGGTATTGATGTCTGTAAACTACTCTCTTAAAAAAAAGAATGAATTTTCACTCTATTTTCACTTTCTTGGGAGTGACGTCCGTGATCACTTGTTTAGGAGTGAAAATCGATTGATTTTAGAGTGCTCTCTAAGAAGAAAAGAGTGAATGTTCCCTCTATTTTCACTACATTTTCACTCTCCAGAGGAGTGACGTCCGTGATCACTCGATTTTTTTAGTTAGAGAGTAGGAGTTAAATCCACTCCAAATTGGCCTATATATTTCTTTTAAAAGTGGATCAAATCTTAGTGCAAGCCACTCCCAACAAATTGGCCCCCTAATATGACTCCCGAAGCAGGTGTTCACTCCTCTACCTTTAAGCCTCGTTCAGACATGCAGCGGTCAACCATCGTATGAAGAAAGTATGATATAGGAATTGTGATACCCTTAATAAAACATTTCTGTAAATATTATACAGGAATACGCGTTGAACCTTTACTCCGCCCAGTTCACTAACACATACAAAACAAAAATCTGAAAAACTATATCTGAATGAGCTATTAAATGCCATATATAATCAAGGAGATGTAATCTCCTTTGTATAATAGACTTACTTTGTTGCGTGTGTCTTTGGATATCCGTTCAGAGGCCAGAATGGTCCCCAATGCATAGTAGAGCCCATCTGATCTACTCCAGCTGACAAACCATCCGCGTCTTTGATATCAGCGTTACCTAATCAAAATAATTACTAGTCAATCGCATTGTTTTGGCCGAGGGGAGAGGAAAGGGGAGGGCTGGGCATCTACCCTTTGTACCCCTCCCGAATCCACCCTTATTATATTTAGTTATCATCTTAGAAACAGATTATGGCTACTAAATGCATCATTGTAATAAACGAAATGAAAATATGTGAAACGTCATAATTACTCCAATCTGTATGTGAAACATCATATATGTACATAACATTACTCTTCAGAGTGAGTCAGAAAAAATGTCCTACTTTTTAAAAGTTTGATTGTTTGAAGTATGAATATTTAATCATGGGTTTCATGATATCCTCCCAGTACATTTAGGTACCCTTTACTGCCAGATCTCACTTGCGCCAAGTCGCTGGGTGAGGAATAAAATAGTGTTTTGAACAAAGACAGCCAAACAGACAAAAATACACACACACACACGCACACACACACACTCCCACACACGCACAAATGCACAAACGCACGCACACTCACGCACACACACACACACACACACACACACGGTAACAATTGTTTCATAATTTTCCCTTTTCTGATTAAGCATTGATTTTTATCAAGATCGCTGAATGTTTAAGTGGCATTTCCCTGACAATCTCTTCCTTTAGTGCACATTCACTACCACCATCATATCATCGTCATCATCATTGTCATCATCTTAATCTTCATCATCATCATCATGAAGTGCACATGAATCCAATGTGCTATCTCAATACGTGTTTGTGTGCGTGTGCGTGTCTGTGTATGTGGTGCGCGCGTGTGTGTGTGTCTGTGTCTGTCTGACTGTCTTTGTTCAATGCACTGTTTTATTCCTCATCCAGTATCTGGCAGTCTATAGTAAAGATTGTCTGATGTTCAGTCATGCATGCAGAGATTTAAATGAAAATGGTACCTAAATGTACTGGGAGGATAACTCTATCAAGACATATCATGAAACCCATGATTAAATATTCATACTTCAAACAATACAACTTTTAAAAAGTGGGACATTTCTTCTGACTCACTCTGTAGAACCCCACTGGTTTCCTGTGTTAAAGAGAATTGAATACTAGAGTCCGATACCGGCTCTGATCTGAAACCACTCCTCAATACCGCTCCTGATTATGTTGGGAGGGTTTGTAATTTCGTTTGTTAAATATGCGTTCGATTTAAAAACGTTTATGGCAGGCGCTATTTGACCCATAATCTTCATCCTGCTTCTGATCCTGAAAAGTTGAGTGCTGTTTTAATTGTGATATTTTATAAAGATGCAATGAGATTATGGGCCTATACAAAATGAGAAGATGTACTGTTATTCTCAGCAGAATATTCAGGATTATAAGGATGTTAGATCATAATGTCATATGATGTGAGGGTCGGAATGAGCGATTGTTTGCTGGCCAATAAATGGAAAGAACAGCATATAATCGCTTTGCACGAGTGTGAAGTTCCCTCCGCCACCCTTCCCAGGACCAAAATCCAATTGAAACCAGTTGAAATCTCCAACTGGTTTCAATTGGTTTCAATTGGATTCAATAGGAATACAAATGTTCCAGTTGAAACCAATTGCCTTAACTGGAAAAAGTTTGGATGGTGTACGTGTCAATTCCAGTTCAAACCAATTGGAGATTGCAACTGAATCCAGTTGAATCTTGTATTTAACTGGAACCAGTAAGATCATTTTTCCAGTTACTCATTTGGTTCCAGTTAGAAGGCCATTTCCGTTTTCCCAACTAGTTGCAGTTAGAAGTGCAACTGGAACTAGTAAGATTATTTCCAGTTACCCAATTGGTTCCAGTTAGAAAGCTGTTTCCAGTTACTCAACTGGTTCCAGTTAGAAGTGCAACTGGAACCAGTAAGAATATTTCCAGTTACCCAAATTGGTTCCATCCCCGGTCAAAATTCCAGTTGATACTAGTTGATACCGTAAAACCAGTTGGGAATGTTCAACTAGTTTCAATTGGAACCTGTTGGGAATGTTCAATTGGTTTCAACTGGATCCAGTTGGCTGTATTCAATTGGTTTCAACTGGAACCCGTTGGCAACTGGTTTCAATTGGTTTTGCTCCAATTGGTTTGAACTCGATTTTGGTCCTGGGTCCCCAAGTCTTCCTTTCGACCCTGTGCAATATCAAGGACAGGATATACTCACCTCTGCTTTCAACCAGATCTATTTCTCCAGAGGCAGGCCATTCTCCATATCCGTTATGCTTCGGCAAAAGCCAGATAGCTGTAAAAACAAACAATTACCATCTCTTTATTTGATTTTTCAACTTAACATCTGATTACTATACGTTTATTTCAGCGTACCTAACTAAGTATGTGTTCTATAAATAAAACAATGCTTGATTAGGGTGTGAGGCCCAAACCCCCTTTGAAACTCCAATGTGGCATACCATAAGTATTAACAAAATTAAAATGTGTGATTTTTTTTTATTAAAAAGAAATGACTTTAATTGTAAGGCAATTTTCAATAGACTACAGCATGTAAAAGCTCTATTTCCTATTTTGTTCTAGCCAGGAAATCTTCAGGTTTATGCTCCCCCATCCCCTCCCCTCGTGCACACAATTTTGGATCTTTCCTACAGCGAGAAAGAAGAAAAATTCAGCATGAGAATGTTTTCCCTCTAGATTGTAAATTAATTAGGTCTTTGTTTATTTTATCACACAATTATTAATGTGATTATGTTAGCAATTTTGAGGTTTTTGAACAAATTTCGATCCTCATATTAATAAGTTACAATGACTTTCTATGACGATAATGGTTTTAGGAGTCGTATTAAAAATATCGTTATCCTGTTTCGTTTAATGATATCATTGCAATGACGTCATACCTGGCCAAAGCCAATCACCAGTGGGTAGCTTAGCCTCAACCTCCAGTCGTCCATACTTGAATGAGAAAGATTCGACAGTACGTAGACGAGCAGACTGTATCGGATTCAATAGATTATCATTGGATCCCGTTCGCGAACATCCATACCATGCATTACCGGTACACAAGTTAGCTGGGGATGAACCTATATCGTAAACATAGTGATAAAAATGCATAAAATTATGGTCGAATTATTAATCTTTTCTTGATACAGTTCTGTCAGTTTTCTCACCATCATGATGGAGAATATTTCCACAATCGTGATATGTTTAAGGTTCAAATCCTTGCTATATCATAAGAAAAACTTCAAATCGTATCTATAAGAACAGACATTCTCAAATATCTTACGTGTTTGTTTTCTGATCCTGGTGAATAAATATTTACCAATAGTACCAAACACATTGCCTGCCCACTGAACCGGCAGGCTACGGGAGCAGCCAGCCCCCGCACTATCTTTTCCAGTACTGACCAAATTGTGTAACCATGGACCTTCTAGCATGTCCCTGATGTAACACATGATAATTTGAATGTTGGGTGCTCTATAGAAGCTTTGAACTCACCCCAAAGGTCTAACGTTCCAGATGACAGCGAACCCTCTCCCAATTTATCGGTGGTAAGTGTCTGATAAAAAATGAGAGATAAACAGAGATTACAAAAAAGGGATACAAGAAGAAGGGGAAGGGAAGGAGGGGTGTGTGAAGCAAGAAATTAGTATTCATAACCACATCCATCTGTGCAAATAGTGTGCAGAACATTAATTTGTATTTTGCTTGCATCATGCCGATTATTATTTATTGCAGACACCATTGTAAGGGGGGACACAAACCAAATCAGTTTAATTGATTAACCAATCAATATAATTTACCAGGTAAATTAATATCTCTTCTATAAACTGATGAAATATTTTGAGTTTTTTTTTTTTTAGTTACAACGAATGAAAAGGGTATTTTACATATGGAATCACACTCCTTGACCGAATTGCCTTGGAAGTGTTTTTCAGTATAATCAGAGAACTACATTCTGAGAAGTCTATAACTATCCTTTTCTTTGTTCGAACTTTAACTTTCATAGTTTCCCTGTTTCGTATACCTTTATCCAAGCCAATTAACTTCATGGTATAATTTGTTTCTCGTATCCTTTCAAAAGGATAAACAAAACCAGCATTACATTACATTACATTACAATGTTTATCGAATAGAAAAGAAAAAAGAAAGAAAGAAAAAAATCTGGGGATGGTAATGATGATACTTACTGGTTTTATGAAGAGTTTTCCATCCCGAACATAGCTGTTTGATCGGTTATTGGTATAATATTCAAATTCCCAGTTCTGCAAATAGAAATGGATATCAAAGTAAAACAAAGTACAACGTAACTTTTATTTACATGGATATTTGCCATCAGCATTGAAATGATAACGATTTTCTTAAAAAGCCCTTAAAGCGAAAAACACAAAAACACAGCAAAACAATACAAAATAAATACAGAAGAAACTTAGGAAGAAGAAAGAAATGAAGACGGCAAGTAAGAAAGAAAGAAAATAATGCAAGTGATATTTCGATACTATTATTAGTAATGAGCTGATGTGTTCGTTTGTCTCTTAGATTTTCTTGCATTATACTATAGCATAATGAACGTAACTCACTTTTTTAAATATAAGATTTAGAGGCAATCAGTTATCATAATGAACTCAGTTTTTACATTGTTCAAAAGAATGTGTGATTACTTTCCATTTGAAAAGTAATAATTGTACATACCCCTCCTCCTCCAGCAGTCATTTCATGCTGCCAGATGTCAAGATTGAAAGAATCAAACTCTTCTTGGAAGATGAGACCATTGCAAGGTGGCGTGGACATGTCACATGCTGCATCGCAAGGATACATGCTACACTGCGACGTACCTGTAAACAAAAATATCATTCACGCATGCTAGATAATTGCGTTTTAATCTATACTATTTTAATTCAATAATTTTGACAGACCTAACTTCAACGAACATGTGTATTTGGAACGATCTTTTTTACCCTTGTAATGATGTCCAACGAATATGGGTATTTGGGAGATTATTTTCTAACTGTGTCGATATCAGTAAAATATTTAATTTATTGGATGTAAAATAGCATATCGAAATCGCCCTTTTGTTGTTGATTCAAAAGACAAATCTATAGTTTTCTTTAATAGCAACTAGCATCGCAGTACAAATACTATAATAAATATCGAATGATTAATGGTCTATTGATAACAAACAAACATCATTGCGGTAAAGCCGAGTTACTGATTTTACAAAGATAGAGTGCATACATTATAAAGGTAATCAGTATGAGGTAATCAGTATTTTAAACACATACTAATGTTTTAAAAAAAGTGTTATATAATCTAAATAACTACATTTATGTGAAATAATCATTACAAAAACCTCCGCACCAATAAGAGGATCATCATCACCAACAAGAGGAGGAGCATCACCAGAACTATTTCCTATCGTTAATACCAAAGTTGTGATGATCACGGCACCAATCGTCAGAACTACTACGATTCCAAAAGCTTTCCAATATGGTGACGAACTCTTCATTGTCTGTTCCTCACTAATTAAATCATTCTTAGATTGATGGTTCCCATTGGATTTCATTTCAATGGTTGCCGTTGACATCTTGAAGAAACACTGCTTTTGATAAGGTAGAATATGAACGCGAATATTGCAGATGAAGAGAGTCAGGTGAGATGACTAGAATCTTTTGCTAAATTTGATTGTGCTTTTGACGTTTGTTCTGTGCTTGTTGATACTAAATTTCCAATGTCCACTTAACGGCAGCAAATAGTGCGATTCTCATGCGTTCTTTGCCAATTACTACCAATTCACCTTAGTACTAATTCTTCAGAGAGCTTCTCTTCAAACTAATAACGATGTGCAAGTACGAAGAGCTTTTATATGAGGTGGTAAATATTGACGGTGATGGGGTACTGCAAGTGCTTATATCATCGTCATTCAAGGGGCGTTTCTCGTATTAGTAGATTTGGCTGAATTCTAAGGACGTTGGCCAAAATATATCAAACCCTTGGCAAGTTCAAATAGAGAAGCACAGATTGTCGGGACAGCATGATTGTTTGCGCAATATTTATGGAAAGGTTCCCCGAGAACGG
This sequence comes from Strongylocentrotus purpuratus, assembly GCF_000002235.5. Classification (NCBI taxonomy): domain Eukaryota; kingdom Metazoa; phylum Echinodermata; class Echinoidea; order Camarodonta; family Strongylocentrotidae; genus Strongylocentrotus; species Strongylocentrotus purpuratus. Next base: position 339,867 of record NW_022145525.1, read on the forward strand.
GATTTTAAAAACTTCCTTTAAAAAATATTTGATAGGGATAGGGAGAACAGTTTCTAAATAGATGAGCATGTTATTTCTTTTTCATTTTTTAAAGTTGGGGGGAGGCAAAGTACGTTAAGTATAAGAATCTGAAGAGGTCCGTTGTGTAAACCAACACTTGTTATTACGTCAGGAATGACAAAATATGTTCGTTATCTGCTGGGGAGGAGATGGTATAGGGGGTGATAGTATAAAACATCAGATGTTAACACATTATGAGATCAGAATGGGGGAGGGGGGCTAGCTGTAGCCGATTGAAATAAAGTTTGTTAATGATCGCACAATATTGATAGTATCAGTTTCTGATAAAAAGTAATTTGTTTTTCTCTTAACACCCCTACTGTATCCTATCCCGACCGGCATCACTCATCAATCACTATATGAACCTACAAGCCCTCACACTCTCCCTAATACTGTGCTCGACTTATCTGTCTAAAACCGAAATGGTCGTATGCTACCCCATTGTTAAATCACGGATATATTACTAGTGACGCTGGTATGTTTTACCCTTCATCCGCCTTAACATATTAATTCCTACCTCGTACCAGCCTTCTCTTATCATGTTGGTCTGTACCTCCTCTCCCATCAGTCATTACGTTCGATCCCTTCTTACCATATTTATGTCTTACCCATTGCAGACCTATAAACCCACAAATCATTTCATAGTTGACTATAAACTACCCAACTTCCACCTCTAACCTACATATTTCATTGTTTACCATCTACCTCTCTGCCAGCCCCTATTTTACCATGGACCTACGACGTGCTCTTATTTCTTTGTTTACCTCTTCTTCTGCAGCAGTCTTCTCTAGCCTTTTAATCTTAATTTTTATCAGCTGATTGTTTTACCTAGACAATGAGTCACGACTTAAACCAATCGATGGGAACATTGCCGTCTGTTATCACCAAAGCTAAGCTAAGACAGTCAGTTGACATGACAGGATATATATATACAAAGTAAAGACATTCGACATTTGTGGATAAAAAAGGCAAATCAAGAGCCCCCCCCCCCCACCCCCGCTCTCAAAAGTTAAGTCTTGTAATAGTCCAAAGTACGAGGGACTTATGATTGAGTAACTTTGCTTAATTTCTTATTTCCTTACGTTTTCTTATATCTGAAATGATAAAACAATTTAAGAGGCAATAAAAACACAGCATTAACCTTATGATAACTTGATTTTCTGTTTCATAAATATCTATTAAAAATGAATCCTCACACAGTTTCTATAAAAGGCACATGAACGTTCTCTATTTGTGAAGAATTTTCTGCCCAACTTCGCTTTAGCATGTCAAACTATTAGTCTATTAAATAATCCTGAATTATATGCAAAGAGAAAAGGGCAATGGGACGTACCTAAATTATATTCCAAATAACAATGCAATGAAATCATTTGATAATTGTTGAACAATACTCGTAACAAGATAAATCTGGTTACTAACGGCTGTTTGAGAAGCCTGCTCTGCATGAGCTTTCGTATTGGGCAGCGTCTCACGAAACTGTCAGAAGTACAAGTTCACCGACATCCCATTGAAACACGTGTATTAAGTTTAACACGCGTTTCAATGGGATGTCGGTGAACTTGTTCTTATGACGGTTTCGTGAGACGCTGCCCAGTGCTTTCTTGCATACAGAAAGCAGTTGTTGCTACATCAGGCAAATCCCATACAAGCTTTTGGGTCATTACAGCACATTATGCCCGGATGTATGTATTCAAATTAACCAGGGAAATGTACTGATTTGACATTTGAATGCATTTAAAATAGGAAATTTGTTATTTAAAAAATGGTCTATTATCATGTCACGAATAATTTTTGCATGTAAAAAAAAAAATTATATTTTGATCAATATTCCCTGTGATACAAACACAGGCTCTTTAAAAATGCTTTCCATACTGAAAGTAAAATGATGACAGTTAGCCAAAATACCTTTTCTTTCCCAGCCAATTAGGTTTGTATACTTTACTGCTGCCGCATGGCAATGTTAAGAGGAAAGCTCACAGATTTTGACTTTACAAGTTTACCTTAAGTTCTCTTCAATACATTATTGTCTAACAGAAAACTTCAACTTGCATCAAGCGGGTTTTGATGGAGAAAAAAAGGACTTATAACCAGTAAAATTTGGAGAAAAATTAAAATAATATGAGTTGAAAATCACATAACACAATGAATTAACTCAGGTTTTCATAAGCATGATCAGCGAGCAACTCACCATGTCTTTGTACTTCATGAAAAATGTCACTCTCCCGCTCACTGATGTCGACATGAGATATTTTTCTCCGTATGGCAATTATATAATATTTTTGTATACAAAAACGGCAAAATGTTTAAGAATTTTACTGACAGAGTTCTTTTCACGAGGAAAAAAAAGTTATCAGTTTCTGTTAATTGTAATAAAGAAATTCATTTTTTTAATGCTTTATCAAATTTTGTAAACTTCTTCTCCCTTGTTTGTTTTTCTTCTTTTCTTTTTGGAAAAGAAAAGATCAAAAATGACCCTGCAAATGATGCACTACATGCAAAATTATTTTGTGCCATGGACCTTGGTTTAAAGCTTATCTGCCATAGTTTACAGGAGGGATTAGAGCGCCCTGCAAGGTCACAGGACAGGTGGTTATCTCATCAAATCAGCTCTCAGTTAACATTAGAAAAAGAGGATCATGGGGGACCAATGGTCACCGATTAGGCATTGTTTGTTACATAGAGGGCGCAAGTAGCTACAAGTAGTGCAGTGGGCCTTTAAACAAGTAATTCTGTGTTCGTGATGTTTATGACGATACAGCTTCGTCCTTCCTCACACTCTTGCATCCTCTGTCACGTGATTTTGATAATGTGCAATAAACAACATTAATCGATGAACACATGACTGATTATTGGATTTTAGTTCATTGGTACAAAGTTATCAAGAATTCTGAAATGAAAGCATGACTAAAACCCTACCTCCACCACTAGACTGTGTCGTGCCGGTGCCTGGGTTAGGGGACTCGGTTGCAGGGGCATTGGTCACAGGGGATTCGGTTGCAGGGGGATTGGTCGCAGGAGCTTCTGTAGTTTCTGTAAAAAAAAAAAGGATGGGCAAAGACATAGGGACAGACAGGTATGTAGAAGATTGATAAACATGATAAAAGAGAAAGCAGAAAGAAGAAGAAGAAGAAGAAGAAGAAGAAGAAGAAGAAGAAGAAGAGTGTGAAATTCAAGATATAATACTAATTACGTGGGGGAGCATAACATTGATTTTTTTTTTTCGTGCATCAGGGGAACATGACGACCTTATTTACTTAGCAAGTCAACACCCCTACGCAGCAATTTAAACAATATGATACAGTTTGCCTTCTTCTCACAACGTTCACATGCTTAAATTGTCTACATTAGACAATCGTAATCAATTAGGCAGACTTCTTTTAGGGTATATGCATCGGAATCCACGAGGAGTCAAGAGGGAGATCTCAGGATTCGTCACTTGATACGCATTAATCGAGACTAATATAACAGGTAGCAAAGCCACTACGTATCTTAATTCGACCATCTTGATTAATGTCTTCTTCAAAGACTACCCGATCTCGTACATCAAACGATGAATACTGTCAAGGAAATGATAAGGTACCAGATATGACCACGATATTGATAACGTGAGATGCAACCATATGGTTATAACCAAAGACGTTGACTAGAATCTTTTGCTAAACTTGTTTGTTCATGTGTTGTTTGCACTGTGCTTGTTGATACTAAATTTCCAGTGTCTACTTAACGGCAGTAAATAATCGCGATTCTCATGCGTTCTTTGCCAATTATTACCTATTCACCTTTGTTACTTCTTCAAGAGCTTCTCTTTAAACTAATAACAATGTACAAGTACAAATAGTTTTTATATGAGTTTGTAAATATGGACGGTGGTGGGGGATGGGGTCATGTGGGAATACAAGTGCTCATATCATCGTCATTTAAGGGGCGTTTCTCGTATTTTAAGAAATGGTTGAATTTCAAAGGACGTTGGCCAAAATATATTAAACCCTTGGCACGTACAAATAGAGAGGCAGAGATTGCAAGGACAGCATAATTGATTGCGAAATATTTATGGAAAGGTTTCCTGAGGACGGGATTTTTGAAACTTCCTTAAAAACTTATTTGATACGATAGGGAAAACAGTTGCTAAAGATATCAGCATTTTATTTCTTTATCATTTTTGTTAAAGGTACTATGTCCCATTTGCAGGCCCAAAAAATGAAAAAGTTAAATTCCAACTGCATTTGAAAGATAATACTAATTTAGAACTTCCCTAAAAAAGATGGGGCTTAAAAATGTCTTCAAGTGGGAAAATAACGACTATTAGTTGCCAAATCGACTTTAGGGCTATAGAGCCCAAAAGTAATAGTCTTGATTTTCAGACATTATTGTACCGAATGGTCATACGTTTTATGCTGCGCAAAGATTCAATCAGTTTAATCTTGGCCATCACAAGAAGTGGGTTATTGATGTAGACAAATGCTCATCTACCCTTTACAACTCTTTTCATGTATGTTATTATCAAAGAAGAAAAAAAGCCAGTCAGTCACTCAATAGTGTCTGACAGTGAAGTCTAGCAAGTAAACGGGTTTCCTTGCATAATTTGAATATGAGGACACTGCTAACGTTTAAATTTCACAGATAGGACATACATGACATATTCATAATTCCTGCAAAGTTCTACAGCATTTGAGGTTGGCTGCAAAAGAGGAGACGTCAACTATAGGATACCTTAGAGGTCCGTTGTGTTAACCAGCACTCTCTGGTTATTACGTCATGAATTAGAAAATAAGTTCCTTATCTGCTGGAGAGGGCATGATATGGAGGGAGATGATAGCTTATAGCATAAAAACATTAGATGTAAAAATATTATGAGATCAGGAAGGGGGATTGTAGGTTCTAAAGTTTGTAATCAGCGAGAGATTGAAAATTGCTTTTAAATCCAGTTTCCAGTGCCCCTGTAAAGTTCTCATTTGTTTCATGTGTGTCACTTAAACATGATCAACCATGTAATACCTTGTTTGCGATATATCAACACGGGTCTAACAATTTCGAATGGAGTGTCACATCCTTATGTCTCTGATTAAAGACACACGTCCTTTTGTTTTGAAATTATGATTCTTCACGAAATAAATGAAAAGAAAAATATCAAAGCAATATTTTACCAATGGGTATTTCAGCTGACCAAGGAGCTCGGAGTACGTGATTACATATTTACAGGGTTGTGTCATATGGTTGGTGTCTATTGGCTGATGAAGTCTTATATAATGGTATAAACATAATCAATGTATACATGTATGTACCTACCGGGAGTTGTCGTTGATTGGCTGAAGCGCTGTATATAAGCAATGCCCATAATGGACATTTCCTTATCAGATATTGCCTATACAGAGGATATGAGGTTAGTAAACACTCCCACTTACCAGATGCTGTCCATGATTGGTCAGTTAGTTGGTAACCAAGGCCCGTGTAAACTGTATACACCCAGTAGTACACCACATCACCGTTCTCAACATCCACGTCTCTATTTTCATGGACGAAGTATCCATCTGCCATACAAACACAAATACAATTTATTACTTTATTAATACAACTATGAAAATAGACTCCTCAATCCTCCCTCTCTCTCTCACATGGTGCACCCGCAAGCCTACTGTATACGAAAATGATGCATAACAAGTTAACAAGACTATAAAGCGAATAATGCATGTTCATTCTATATACGGCGGATCATGTAAAATAACTTAATATTTAATTTTCTATTGATATCAATAAGTTTAGAGAAGAGGCATGACATTACTTATACAAACTGTATTTTTTATATAACTTTTAACCATAAATGCCGGTTTAATTTGATTTATTTTAATCTAATATGTACGGCGAAGAAAACACTAGTTATATTGACCACCCCAACATTTATAACGCATTATAACGCACCAGATTTAATATTACTGACAATGATTATATACCAATTGACCATAAAACAGGAGCAATAACAAAAATTTGTCTCTCGAAATCCAATACAAGTATGTCACTTGGTATGCTTGGTGGTAGTGTCAAGGATGTTGTAAACTATAATGACGAAATAAAGGATGGGATTTAAGTGTTATCTGCTCATACTGTCACAATACACACTGATCAAAGAGTAAAGGTCTGCCATCCTTACTTTAAAGCCAAAATAATTTTTTTAAATGTGAATAATTACCTGTTGTAGTAGTGACATCATAGTTATATTGACCAGCCCCAACACCAGATAGTGGTGTATTGATGTTATAGTGAAAAGCTACCAGGGTTGTGCCAGATTCATCTATATAAAAAAAATAAGTGAAGTAGCGGTCTAAATACTTATATGGGTCTTATCAAGACATTCAGAATGAAAACACAATGATAAAAATGAAATTGATTTCGATCTAATCACCGTGCTTATTATGAAAATAGTAATGATCATGAAATTCTTCTTTTTATGTAGCCTTTAAAATTAAGTCAGAAATTATGATGAAATTAGTTTTCATCCAATTATTATTGTCAAAAATGAGGAAAGTAATAATATAATTCATCTTATTCAACACCCAGTGGATATTACTAAATTTCATGGTAAATGAAAACAAACAAAAACAAAAAAGTGTCCTCTTAGCCCCCCCCCCCCCCCCCCCCCCCCCCCCCCCCCCCCCGCTTATTCAGCGGCTGGCTGAGTCGTTGCGAAATTTTCGGCTCGATTTAAAAATGTTAACCCCCCCCCCCCTTGAAAAAATCATGCGTACGCTACTGGTGAACATTGTGCATCATTTTCTGTTAGTTTTTGTTGTATATTTTGTATAGGATCATCTACCTATAAGTGTTTATAACGTTTTATATCTTGACTTAATTTGTAAGAAATCTAAAGTGGTATGATTTGACTTTGCATGTTGTATGAAAGTGGTGAGTAAATTCTATTCAATGATGATGAAATAAATTTCAGTCTTAACAAAATGCTTAATACAATGAAGAACATAAATATTATATATTATCAGTTTCAACTTTCAAGATAATAATAAAATTAATTTCAGTCTAATCAAAATGCTTACAATGAAGAAAAAGTTAATGATGATATCACTTTCAATCTCATTAGAATGCTTAATATGCAAAAAAGTACTGATGATTAAAGGAATTTCAATTTAATAAAAACGAAGAAAGTAATGACCATTGTTATATTAAATTTTATTTTAATCTGGATACTTATATTTAATGAAAAGGAATGCACATCTTGCCCGAATAAAGGTAGGGAAAATATACTTCTGCATGTGAAGAAAGCTGGATGTGCTGTGAATTGTACATCAACTCTAACGATAAGTTTGACTAAAGAAAATAATAGTATCATATATACTTATTTGTAATTTGACGCAGATTATAATTTTACGATGGGATTTGTGATAAATACAGACGACTTCTTATAAACTTTTTAAAGTTGTTTGCTTCATAATTGAAATAACCAACACGTAATGATTATTATATAAATACATCTACAATTCAATATTATGATGAAGTTAATTTCGGTTAATCAAAAAGTTTAGAATGAAAAAAATCAATGATTATATTAATTTCATTTAATAATAAGGCTTGGATTAATGAAAATCATGATTACAATAATTAACTTCTTAAATCTTGAATAATGCTCGGGATGATGAAATAAATGATAATATTTATTTTTTAAATTCTTCTTCTTTCCTTTGAGGCAACAGAATATAAAAATGGAGCTTTTATATGTAAAATGTTGAACGTAATGATGACTAGCAAACGATTAGAAATATATTTGAGAATCAGAGAGCGAAATCGGTAAGTCTAAGGTATTTTATCCCGAAAATTTACCAACTACATCATAGATGTTAGTATTTCTGATAACTTTATCAACATGATAGGCTTGTTATAGGGTAGATCAGAGGAAATATAAGGCAAACAAGAAGCTTTCAGTGCTGACGATGTTAACGATCCCATGACACTGTGTTATGTGTTGAACACAAAAACACACATCTGATACAGATTTTTACAGATAAAAAGTAATACTTTAAAGTTAATAAATGTTTGCAAAGACTGCATCTTAGGAAGCTTTCATTTATTACAATTCAGTTTTTGTCTAAATTCCGCTACGAAATATTAAGTTCATTTGCAAAAATTCGGACATTAAAGATTTCATCATTTAAATGGCAATAATGCATTATACAATATTTATTTCTATCTGTTTCATTTGACGCTTATAAGCGGACATTGACTGATATGATAGGAAGCATTATGGTATTGATGAAGTGGAATTATAACATAGTGATATAGTGAATTACTAATGTTAAATATGAATGAGAGAGTCTACTCACCTGGGTATGCAAATCGGATTCCCCGAGGAGTCAAGAGTGAGATCTCAGGATTCGTCACATCATACGCATTAATCGAAACTAATATAACAGGTAGCAAAGCCAATACGTGTCTTAAGTCGACCATCTTGACGAATGTGTCCTAACGACTAACTGATCCTCGTACATCAAACGATGAATACTGTGAATTCATGGAAAAATTACCAGCTGCGACCACGATTTTGATAACGATAAGATGCAACCATAGGTAGCCATCAAAATCTCACGTAGAAAATTCCTCAAAACATTAATCATTAATTAGTCGATTCGTTGCTTATTGTCAGGAAAGAAATTTATTTGTTTAGCTCTCTGGTCTGGAGTGTTCTTTGTTAAGGTCAGGTGAAGATGTTAAGGTCAGATGTTTTCTTTTCAGGCCAAGATGTATTGTTCCTTATGAATAGGCCTGGGGAAGTCATTAATTCAGTGTACATGTTTTATCTGTTGTTTGGCACACATTTAGGAAGCCTCTTTAGAAGACAAGTATTTTCCTTTGTAAGATGATTTCCTCCCGGCCCCCCCCCCCACTCAGTGTTATTTAGGGTACGCATATGCGTGTTCCAACCGACCCCCCCTTTTCAGCAAAAGTCCGGTGTGCAAAGTCAATACGGCTCGACCTTTTTCTTTTGTATACGAGCCTTTTTCCGCACCCCCCCCCCCCCCCCCCCCTTCAGCAAAAGTCCGGTGTGTAAAGTCAATACGGCTCGACCTTTTTCTTTTGTTACGAAAAGGACATTTTGGCAACACGCATGCGGTCATTTTGAAACCTGAGTGGGGGGGGGGGGCCGGGGATTTCCTCTCCTCTCTTGTAGTCATGTTTTTAGAATTTACTTAGTAACCGTAGGGTATATTAAGAGGTGGATTTTCTGCAATCGAGGAGAACCACCTTAGCTATAATAGACTGAACGTCATGTTAGAAGTCGGCAATTAAAGTCAATATCTGAGGGTAATTCCACGTCGGGACGAGAGGCTAGCTCAACTGCCACCGGTTCTCCATAGCTTTCGTCGGGGGCTAGCTCTTGTCTGGGATCGGGACGCACACCATCGTATCTCAGTCTGCGGAGGTCAAGAATCCGGGGCGACTACCGGGGCCAAGTGGAGCAAAGACGCCGTCTGCGGAGGCCAGGGCCAAGTGGACGACACGAGCTGTGACCGGCGTCGATGTCAGACGGGAAACTACCCGTCCAGAATTATTTTTGTTAAAGATAAGTTTAATTACATACTGTATTATTACTGAAGCCAAAACAAAGTGTGTGAAACAGGAGAAATGATTGGAAATTAAACGTTACAATTTAACTTTAATTAACAAGCTCTATTTCCCTTTATTCTGTGTGTCCGTAGCAATAATAAAAAATTAAAAAAAGTCTCTCACGTGACACTAATGAAAACGTCTCCTTTCTTTCTATTTCTCTCTCTCTCTCTCTCTCTCTCTCTCTCTCTCTCTCTCTCTCTCTTTCTCTGTGGCTCTCTCTCTCGCTGGTATTCTCTCTTTTACAAAAATAATACAAAAAGACGATAACAAGTCAACATCCCACAGCACAGCAATTTAAGCAATATGATACAGTTTGTCTTTTTCTCACAACGTTCATATGCATCAATTGTCTAGAATGGACAATCATAATCAATAAAACAGACAGAGTATCTATATTGAAAATAGAAACCGGTGCAACAATGCAATATATACATGTGTGTTATGGAGCAAATGGAAATATATTGAGTAAAACCAACAAATATTAAATGAAGAAGCAAGAATGATTGTAACGTATCAAGGCAGAGTATTTGATACAAATCATACATAATTGTTTTAATACGCATGATCAGATGCCCTTCACAGGCGCGGATCCAGGATTTCTTAGGGGGGGGGGGGGCCCAAATTTGAAATTATGCGAGCCAAATATTGGTACGTAATGGTGACCAGCAGTGACGTAATGCGGGGAGGGGGTGGGTGCAGGGAGGGGCGATCGAGTTCCCCCTCCCTCTTGACGTTTCATTGAATTATTAGAGAAAGAAGACGTTTCGTTGTACCGTTTTCGAAAATAATCCTCGTCTAAATTCAGTTTTTCCCCGCCGGCGCAAAGCGCGGGAGTTTTTACGATTCATTAAACCATTAGAGAAAAAAGACGATTCGTCGTACAGTTCTCGACCTAAATCCTCGTCTGAATTCAGGTTCCCCCCCCCCCCTCCCGCGCAAAGCGCGGAAGCTTTTGCGATTCATTAAACCATTAGAGAAAAACGACGATTCGTCGTACAGTTCTCGACTCTAAATCCTCGTCTGAATTCAGGCCCCCCCCCCCCCTCCCGCGCGAAGCGCTGAAGCTTTTAAGTTTCATTAAAAGCATTAAAGAAAGAAGACGATTCGTTGTACCGTTCTCGGAAATAATCCTCGTCTGAATTTGTTCCCCCCCCCCCCACTCCCGCGCGAAGCGCGGAAGCTTTTACATTTCATTAAATTATTAGAGAAACAAGACGATTCGTATTACCTTTCTCGACTCTGAATCCTAGTCTGAATTCAGTTTTTTCCCTACCGCGCGAAGCGCGGAATTTTTGACGTTTCATAAGATTATGAGAGAAAGAAGATGATTCGCTGTACCGTTCTCGACTCTTAATCCTTGTCTGAATTCAGTTCCCCCCTCCCCTCCTGCGCGAAGCGCGGAAGCTTTAACGTTTCATTAAATCATTAGAGAAACAAGACGATTCGCTGTAGAGTTCTCGACTCTTAATCCTCGTCTGAATTCAGGCTCCCTCCTCCCGCGCAAAGCGCGGAAGCTTGTAAGTTTCATTAAATCATTAGAGAAAGAAGACGATTCGTTGTACCGCTCTCGACTCTTAATCCTTGTCTAAATTCGTTCCCCCCCCCCCCCCTCCCGCGCGAAGCGCGGAAGCTTTTAGGTTTTTATTAAAATCATTAGAGAAAGAAGACGATCCGTTATACTGTTCTCGATAATAATCCTCGTCTGAATTCAGTTTTTCCCCAACTGCGCAAAGCGCAGAATTTTGGACGTTTCATAAGATTGTGAGGGAAAGAAGACGATTCGCTGTACCGTTCTCGACTCTTAATCCTTGTCTGAATTCAGTCCCCCTCCCCCCCCCCCGCCCCTCCTGCGCGAAGCGCGGAAGCTTTGACGTTTTATTAAATCATTAGAGAAAGAAGACGATGCGTTGTACCGTTCTCTACTCTTAATCCTTGTCTGAATTTCAAAGATGTTCTTTGTCTGCTCCTTTTTATTCCTACGCCCTCTTTCTTTTCTCTCCTCTCTTTTTTATTTTGTCGGCGATTTTCGGGGACCGCCCCCAAAGCCCCCCCCCCCCCCCTGGCTACGCGCCTGCGGTCAGATAAACACATTTTGATAATTTGTCCGACCCCAGAAGCTCAGGGGCTATAAATTACGGTCAGATAAGCATTCAGGGACCCGCCTTAGGGCCCCTGGTGGGGTCGAGGCGGTGGAGCCCCCGGAGGCTCAGGAGTTTTAGACATTAAATTACCGTCAGATGAGCATCTAAGGGCCCGCCTTAGGGCCCTAGGTGGAATCCAGGGGCCAGCAGAGCCCCCGGAAGCTTGGGGGCTTTAGGCATTTAATCACGGTCAGATGAGCATATTTTGATGCCTCATTATTTTTTGACACTGGCAGTTAACTCTTTTTTCTTTCTTGCTCTCTTTCTTTTTTATTTTTCTTTAATATACCTTTTCAAAAAAAGTGGGGGGGGGGGGCTCGAGGCTCTCGATACCCGCCGTTCCTCGGGCCCTGACATGTAGGAATCTCAAGAATCACATTTCTTGCCTGGCTGTAAATTTAGGAATTTGTCACATAAAAACGTATAATTTACTAAAAAGTGAGGAAAAATCTCTGAAATTATGTCATTTCAGCATTATTTGTAATCTACCGTTATGGAATTAGAAATAAACCACGTTTAAATTTGATTTCCCACAAGCCCCCTACCCCCTATCAGTTCGCCAGTATCTCCCCCTTTTCTTTTTTCTTTCCCTTTCCTTCCTTCTCTCTTATTTTTGTGATTGGGGGGGGGGGGGCAACAGCCTGGGAGGTAAGGCCCTTTCGGCCCCCGATCTTTTTCTTCCCCCTTTTCTTTTCTTCTTCCTCTTCTCTCTTTCCCTTTCTCTTCTCTTTCCCTTTCCCTTCTTTTCCTTTCTTCTCTCTCTCTCTTTTTTTTTTTTTTTTTTTTTGCGGGGGGGGGGGGCCAAGGCACGCTCGGCCCCCCCCCCTGGATCCGCGCCTGGCCCTTCATAAATGAGTGATGAAATCCCATCTACAGCACCATCCACTTCTGCTAGCATTCATCCCGCTATTATTAGTAATACTAGTCTAGGACCAGGACCGAGACCAGGACCGAGACCAAGTAGTACTGCAGCTCTCGTGTCGGTACAACACAAAGAAGAGACTGCATCGTCAGAATACTCACAATCTCATTCAGCACCACAAATAAACTTTGTCTCTAACAAGCTAGCATTGGACAAGAAGCGGCAGTACAATTTTTATAATTGTTATGTACGTCCTCTTTTACAATTAATGTGGTTTTGACTACCTGTAGGCCTACATAGACCCATCATCTAGACTCTATAGATTAGACAGAGACTAGGATTAACTGGATTTTTCATAATTTTCGTGTATTTTTTGTGCGCGTTTGACTTTGTGTGCGTGTGTGTGTGCGTGCGTGTGTGTGTCTGACTGTCTTTGTTCAATGCACTGTTTTATTTCTCACCCAGTAACTTGGCGCAAGTGAGATCTGGTAGTCTTGTAAAGATTGTCTGATGTTCAGTCATGCATGCAGAGATTAAGATTAAAATTGTACCTAAATATACTGAGAGGATAACCATATCAAGACATATAATATCTTGAAACTCATGATTAAATGTTCATACTTCAAACAATACAACTTTTAAAAAGTGGGACATTTTTTCTGACTCATTCCGTATATTATTTTGTAAATGAATGGAAAGCTTTACGCGTAGAAATCATTACGAGAATGTCGTTAGGCTCCACCTCTTTTAGATCATTTGAAGACGGAATCAGCAAAGTAGGCGGCATTATGATTGGATGAGAGCGTCATAAATATGTATTTCATCGTTCCGTGGTATAGTATCGTACAAGAAACATGGTATTTATTTGACCTCTTGCGTCAATTCAATTATGCAGATTAATGCACGACGCTACTCGCATAAATATAGAAGATTCAGGTGACGGAGAATGGGTGAGTGTGATTGAAATAATATGTAAATTAAGTGAATTTAGTCATTTATTTAGAAATCTGTCTCATTGTGTTCTCTCTGTTCTTCAACTTCTCTCTCTTTCTCCCTCTCTCTCTCTTTGCATGTCTTTGTGTTTCCTCGGTTCTCCCACCCCTCTTTCCCTCTCTCTTTGTTTTCCATCGTTCTCCCACACCTCTCTCTCTCTCTCTCTTTCTCTCTCTCTATCTCTCTCTCTCTCTCTTTGTGTTCTATCTGTCCTCTTGCCCCTCTCTCCCTCCCCCTCTCTGTCTTTGTGTTCTATCTGTCTCTTACCCCTCCCCCTCTCTCTCTCTTTCTCTCTCTCTCTCTCTTTATGTTCTCTCTGTTCTCCCCCTCTTTGTCTTCTCCCTTTTCTCCCACCTGTTTCTTGTTTTTGCTTCGATTCGTAGGCTCATTGACCAATAGTAACCTAAGCCCAGCAGAATATTGGCATGTTGGGCCCCGTAAAACACAGCTTTGCAATTATTCGTACGATTGATTTGTGTAATTCATTGCACATAGTATTTAATGCAATCGATCGCCAAAAAAAACAATCATACGATCAAATCGCTAACTTAGATTTGTGTTATGGGGCCCAGATCATACAACAACCAGACAGACAAACTAAAATGATCTATATATAGTGTTTAAATGTTAATTTATTAATTATTCATTTCAATCTTTATTATATATGTATCTCCAATTGATTCTGAAAGTACCAGATGAACTTTATAGCTAGGGTTAATATGTCACACAGAGCAGAAATATTCATGAATTTTCACTTTGTTAAATCACTGATTTTCGTTCATAATATTCACCTTTACAGATGGTGATACATTTGTAAATTTGAAGGCTACCTACGTTATCAACCCATGAGCATGAATGGAATTCAATGATAATAGTCAATACTCTGATGTAACTAACCATTGTTTATACTCGAGTAATTGATAACACAGTATGGGTTACTTACAGCCTTTTCACACACAGCTAAAATTCATCGTATCTAGTGATGATTAGAATCATCGTAAAATTTTAAACATGTTTATAGACAAAATTTCCCAGTGTGAACATCGTTTATACGATGTTGGGATAGACACGAAGTCGCGATCCATACGCCCCTAAAAGCAGGCTGCAGATACGAAGTTCGTATCTAGAGAGCTTGACATTTTGTGTGTGAAAGGAAATTCTTGTTTAAACGTGTTTAAACTGGATGGAGCGTGCGCTTTGATTGACATGACATGACCTTCAATGCGCAATGGCACTACTGCGCATTTTACGAGCAGTAGTTAATCACGAAACAATTAACGATCGCACCGAAATTTCTGTGTGTGAAAGGCTCGTGATTAGTTTAAACACGTTCGAAACACGTTTATACTAGTCATGTTTATAGAATTTTAGCTGTGTGTGAAAAGGCTGTTAGTAGGAAGCAAAGCAAGGGAACCATTATTAAAAATGCACGTTGACAGTCAGAGATGGTGATATCAAGGTGTGGAGGGACTCGAGGGAAGTTTTTAATGAAAATATAATAATAATTTTGTTTACCCAGAAGGCTTCATCAGTATCATTTTAATACATGGTTGTCAACGACGAAGTAAGAATTTTACTCTTGTATAATTTCGTATCGTCATTATCGTAGTCGTGTAAACTACTCAAGTCTGTACGCGTCGTAATTGATTGGAATATTATGTAGAGTATAAAATTATATGAACACGCTATATTCACAAACATCTAAAAATTGCCTTTTTTTCATTGGAATTCCAAAATGGTTCTTTTACAGATCACAGCAGGTTTTGATGGTACATTATTTATCGATCACGGAGGTGATAAGTTGTCTGCCCGGGTTCTGCGTACACACGAACATAGTTGACCTGCATAGCTGCTTCCTCGCCATTCCATGTAGGATACCAATCGTTATAGCCAGACCAGAAATCCTTAGAGGCTGTAGGTGAGTCATTAGTCCATGGTTTAGGAGGGGTGTTTGTCAGCCCATCACCGAAATAGTTGACTCCTCCTACAGCTACGTTCAGGATCAAGTAGAACTATATATTTTTTGTTAAATAAAGAGTATTCTACATATATTCTTTTGTCATGTGTAAATTTGCAATATTTGTTTGTTATATATTTGTAAGAATGCAAAAGAAAAAGAAAATCAAACAGAAATAAATAAATCAAATCAAATCAAATCAATCAAATCAATTAATGCTAATTCTTTTGGTAACGATAATTCCATCTAAGAAATGACAGGCATGGGACCAAGTGGTCGTTAGAACGTTTTAAATGGGGGAAGGGAGAGGATGTCAGATCAAAATTTAATTGGGCGAAAATATCTTGTTAAAAATATTGTTAAACATAGGGGAAATTATTTTTTACACTGACCTGGTTTATTGAGAGGAAAGAAGACCTGCATAAATTTTGCTATAGATACACATTGTCAAAAATCCTCCTAAAAACCGAATCGCCCTTTTTCACTTTGATTTCTAATCTGATGTATAGGATAATTAAAAGCAATTTCAATCGATAATGTTATTTTAGTAATCTTAGAAGTTTATACTGAACGTACCTCTTGATCGAATGGAGTGAGTTTATTAGGATTGTAAGTCCATGGATTGTCAATGCCTGGTGCATCAGTTTCAAATTCACCCAAGTCCCAGAAGCCTGTACCAGGATCGACATTCAATAGAAGCTCATCATCCACGTAGAATCTATAGTTTTTATGACACAATCACTAGAATCATTAGTATTGCAATGAATTCATTCTAAACTTTACAATTAACAAGTTTACAATAACTGTACACCAAAATAATTTACATTGCAATTTCCTTTTTGATTTTTTAACATTAATTTACGACTATTCTACAGCTTGACTATTTTTGCTACTGTAAGTGCCTTACCGACTTACATGGCTCTTCAAGATAATTACAATGGAATCCAATAACATGATTAAGGTGCTAAATATCTGCATATTATGATTGGCGTTTATATCCATACCAACATAATACATGGAAAGGAGTAATTCGAATTTTATAGATTGCTGTAAATCAAATGACATACTTCATTGAGTCTTGAGTCCAGTCCAATGTGTACTTGTGAAAGCCCGATCCAAAGGTTTGTCCGTCAGGGAGATTCCTGATTAAAACAACAGTTCACAGTGTCCAGTCATTCATACACTATGAATATGACGGACAAAGAAAGAGGACAAAATATACAGTTCCTCAGGTAGACAAAGGAACATCCCTTCCCTGCTATTATGTAAAAATGTGTAGAACAGGTGTCACATGCATATTCACCCGTTCTACACATTTTTACATGATAATAGCAGTGAAGGGATGTTCTTTTGTCTACCACATCAATGGTTGAGGGTAGAATGAGGAACTGTATATTTTGTCCTCTTTCTTTGTCCGTCATGTTTTTAGTGATATCAGCAAATCAAAGACGTGATTTCACACCACACGAACTACGAATCAAAGAGGTAATTTAGCATGACAAAAGATTTCACTCCGCTACCTTTAGGCCTCGTTCAGATATGCAGCGGTGAACCATAATATTAAAAGAGATAATTTTGTTAGTTCTTTGTAAGATTTTTCGCGGGATTTTACGCGGGATAATTGATGACAGATAGCATATTATCTAGATAGCTATTTTCTAGATAATTGGCCTCTGCCTGACACCGCCTTTTATATCCTATAATACAGAGCTTATTAATGAACACGCGTTGGACCATATATTGCTGCGCGCAGTTCATTTACACATACAAAAATAAATCTGAAAAACTATATCTGAACGAGCCATTAAATGCCATGTATAATCAAGGAGATTTAACCTCCTTGGTATAATAGACTTACTTTGTTGCGTGTGTCTTTGGATATCCGTTAAGAGGCCAGAATGGTCCCCAATGCATAGTAGAGCCCACCTGATCTACTCCAGCTGACAAACCATCCGCGTCTTTGAGGTTAGTGTTACCTAATCACAATAAAAAACAATTACTTTAGTAAAATACAGTAAATCACATTGTTTTTGCTGAGGGGAGGGGGGAATGGGGCACTTAATCTTTGTGTCCCTCCCCAATTCGCCCTTTTTATATATATTTATTATCATCTCAGAAACAGATTATGCGTACTAAGTGCATCATTGTAATGAACGAAATGAAAATTTGTGAAACGTATTTCTCCAATCTTCATGTGAAACATATACATCCATGACATTACTCCTAGAACCCCACTGGCTTCCTGTGTTAAAGAGAATTAAATATGAGAGTCTGATGCCGGTTCTCAAACCACTCCTCAATACCGCTCCTGAAGATGTTAGGAGGGTTTGTAAATTCGTTGTTTAGTTTTGAATGAAGGTTTACTATGCGTTCGATTTAAAAACGTTGATGGTATATAGGCGCTATTTGACCCATACTACTAAACTTCTTATCCTGAAAAGGTGAGCGCTGTTTATTTTTAAATTGTGTTTTAATTGTGATATTTTATAAAGATGCGACGAGATTATAGGCCTACACGAACGAGAAGATGCACTGTTATTTTCAGCAGAATATTCAGGATTATAAGGATATAACATTATAATGTCATATGATTTGAGGGTCGGAATGAGCGATTGTTTGCTGGCCAATGAATTGAAAGAACAGCATATTAATCGCCTTGCACGAGTGCAGAGTTCCCTCTGCCACCCTTCCCAAGTCCTCCTTTCGACCCTTTACAATATCAAGGATCTTTTTGCCGTGAAGCAGTGCCATTTCCCTCTTTTACCAGTCAGTCCCTCGAGCCGAACGGGGCCGAACCACACACTGCTGTGACCTGGCACTTGGAAATGTGGCACGAGTCATGTGGAACAGACTGCCCAGTGACATAAGAAACATTAATTGTCTTGGTAAATTTCAAACGAGTATCAAGCAGATCTTTTTCACCAAAAGCTACTAAGAATTATTATTGTATTATATCTGATATTGTTTTGTTTTGTTCAGATAACACTCGAGTTATTATAATATTACATTTAAGCACCTTCAGTGGTACTAAAGCGGAAAGTACACCCTCTTAACCCATTGCTTACTAATACCTGGTGGTCCCTGTGTTAAGTCTATCGGAATTAGATAATTCAGTAGTCAACGGGTTAACAACTTTTATTTTTATTTTCATTTTTATTCTTATTTTTATCATCATTATTATTTATTATCATTGTTATTGTTATTATAATTTTATTATAATTGTTATAATTAATATCATTATTGATAACATTATTATTAATATTATTTTTATTTTTACGATTATTATTATTAGTAGTAGTAGTAGTAGTAGTAATAGTAGGCCTAGTAGTTTTTTTCAAAACAGTAGATTTTGATTATATAGTCGTTGATTCATTGTTACTCATCATGACAGTATGCCTATACTCACCTCTGCTTTCAAGCAAATCTATTTCTCCAGAGGCAGGCCATTCCCCATATGCGTTATGCTTAGGCAAAAGCCAGATAGCTGTACAAACAAACAGTCAATTTAAAAAAAATCAACTTACGATTTGATTACTATTCGTTTGATTAAGATGTGGGGACATGCCCCCTTTGAAACCCAATGTGGCATGTGTGATTTTTGTAATAAAAAAATAAAAAATTCTAGCCAAGAAATGGTCAGGTTTATGCCCCTCCACTTCTGCACACATTTCTTGATCTTTCCGACAGCGATAAATAGGGTAGGATACATTCAGCATGAGAATGTTATCCCTCTAGATTGTAAATTAATTACGTTATTTTTATTCCATCATGCAATTATTAATGTGATTATGTTGGCTTTTATGAGCTTTCAGGTTTTTGAAGCAATCACGATCCATTCTGACTCGTACTAATTGGTTACAATGACTTTCCACGACGATAATGTTTTTTAGGAATCAAATTAAAACAATCATTATCCTGTTTCATTTAATGATATAATTACAATGACGTCATACCTGGCCAAAGCCAATCACCAGTGGGTAGCTTAGCCTCGACCTCCAGTCGTCCATACTTGAATGAGAAAGATTCGGCAGTACGCAGACGAGCAGACTGTATCGGATTCAATAGATTATTATCGGATCCCTGTCGCATACATCCAAACCATGCATTGCCGGTACACAAGTTAGCTGGGGATGAACCTATATCGTAAACATAGTAACATAATGCATAACCTGATGGTTGAATTGTTCCTCTTTTCTTGATATAAATCTGTCAGTTTTCTCATTATCATGAAGGAGGATATTTCCACAATTGCAATATGTTTGAGGTTCAAATCCTTGCCATATCATAAGAAAAGCTTAATCATAACAACAACAAAATCGTATTTATAAGAACAGGCATTCTAAAATATCTCACATGATTTTTTTCTAATCCTTGTGACTAAATATTGACCAATAGCAGGCGCGTACGCAGGATTTTTACAAGGGGGGGGGGGGGGGGGGGTTTAACATTTATAAATCGGGCCGAAAATTTCGCAACGACTCAGCCAGCCGCTGAATAAGCGGGTTGGGGGGGGGGGGGTAAGAGGACACTTTTTTTGGGGGGGGTCTTGAAATTTGAAAATTTGACATTTTGCTCCGTTTTTTTTTTAATAATTCAAAAACAAAAAACAAAAAAAATCCAAAGGGGGAGGGGGGTTTTAGGGGGGGGTTGGGAGGGGGTTTACACACATAAAAATACCAAGGGGGGGGGTTTAACCCCACAATACACTGCTGACTCGCCCAGGTATGCTGGGATTCATTAAAATACATGTACAATTGACCAAATTTCAATTTATAAAGCAACATTTAATATATTTCTTCACTCATTGTCTGTCTTTGTATTCGACTGCATCATTGTTCGATGACTTGGTGGATTTAAAGCTTAGAACTCACCCCAAAGGTCTAATGTTCCAGATGACAGCGAACCTTCTCCCAGTTTATCGGTGGTTAGGGTCTGATCAACGATGAGAGATAAACAGAGATAAAAAGAAGGTATAGAAGGATTAAGAGGGGTGTACGAAACAAGAAATTAGTATTCATAACCATATTCATCTGTGCAAATAGTGTGCTGCACTATTAACATTTATTGCATCATGCAGTATTATTTACTGAAGATACCACTGTTTAATATGGAGAACAGAAAGCCAATCATTTTAATCAATTAACCAATCAATATAATTTACTGGGAAAATGTCTCTTCTATATTAAAACTGAAGAGATATTTTTTACGGGTTTTAGTGTGGAACGAATTAAAAAGGTATTTTATACATAAAATCACACTCCATGACCGAACAGCCTTGGGAGAATTTTTCCGTTTTATCTAAGAACTAAACTCTGAGAAATCTATAAATATCCTATTCTTTGTTCTATCGCTTTCATAGTTTCCCTGTTTCGTATACATCTATCCGAGCCAATTAACCTCATGGTATAATTCGCTTCTCGTATCATTTTAAAAGGATTTATAAAAAAAGAGCATTACAATGTTCTTCCAACTTGCCACTGGCTCTACAACAAGAGGACATGATTGATTGTCAAACAACGTTTCAACACATGACTTAGGCAGTATAGTTTCTCAATAAGGAGTGTAAACAATTGGAATGCCCTGCCTAAGAAAGTAGTCAATGCTGCCACCATTAACCAATTCAAGTCATCCCTAGAAAGGTATTGGAGAAACAATCCAATTAAGTTTGAACCATACTTGAGACGGGATGCAACAGTAAAGAGGAACAAATAAGCTAAGCTTCCATTCTCTACACCCAAGTATAGCCAAGTATAATGTTTATCGAATATAAGTATTGAGATATATTGAAATATATATAACAAAATCGACAAAATTAAAAATACACAAACAAACACCCGGGATAGTAATGATGATACATACTGGTTTTATGAAGAGTTTTCCATCCCGAACATAGCTGTTTGACACGTTCTTGGTATAATATTGAAATTCCCAGTTCTGCAAATAGAAATGAATATCAAAGCAAATTAATGTACAGCATAGCTTTTATTTGCGTGGATATTTTCCATCAGCATCAGCATATTTCATTGAAATCTGTTCATGCAGTCTGATCAGCGGAGAGCAGGACAAGCGAGCCTCTGTACCGGGGATGGTCCGAAGTGAATAAATACAGAAATTATACGATTTTTCTTTAAAAGCCCCGAAGACGACCAAAAACAACCAACAAACCAATACAAAATAAAGACAGAAGAACCTTAGAAAAAGAAAGAAAGGAAGGCAGAAAGAAAGAAAGTAGGTAATGCAAGTCATATGTTGATATCTTTATTAGTAATGGGCTGGCGTGTTCGTTTGTCTCTTAGATTTTCTTACACTAGATTATAGCATAATGAATGTAACTCACTTTTTTAAGAATAAGATTTAGAGGGAATACATTCTAATGAACGCAGTTTTTACATTGTTGAAAAGAATGTGTGATTAATTTGATTACTTTTCATTTGAAAAGTAATAATTAACATACCCCTCCTCCTCCAGCAGTCAGTTCATGCTCCCAGATGTCAAGATTTAAAGAATCGAACTCTTCTTGGAAGATAAGACCATTGCAAGGTGGAGTTGACATGTCACATGATTTATAGCAAGGGTACTTGCTACACTGCGATGGGATACCTGTAAACAAAAATAACATTCATACATGCTGAATGATTGCGTTTCAATCGACCACTTTAATCTAATACTAGTGACAGACTTCAACGAACGTGATAGTTGGAATGATATTTTCTCCCCATGTAATTTTCAGATTAACGATAACCCAAATAATATTCATTTAGATAAAATTCCAACATCAAGAATATTGGAATTAAATAGAAAAAGTTTCACTGTAGCCCATTTGAATATTCGTAGCATAAGGGGGAAGTTTGACCATGTAAAAGATATGTTGTATAATAACCCCTTTGATATACTTGGTTTATCTGAAACTTGGATAGATGATTCAATCCAAGATTCTGAACTATATATAGGTGGTTACAATGTAGAAAGGAATGATAGAAATACATCTGGTGGAGGCGTTGCTTGTTATATTAACTCAAATTTGATATATAATCGCAGGAAAGATCTAGAGCAAGAAGATCTTGAGATATTATGGTTCGAAGTGAGATTAAAACACTCACAATTATATCTAATAGCTATAGTTTACAGGCCTCCAAATTCATCTACTGATTTCTTTTCTAAAGCAGAACTTCAGTTGGAGAAAGCTTTACATTTTAATTCGAATATTATTGTTCTTGGAGATTTCAATTGTAATATGCTTACTATTAACCCACTTTCATCCAAATTGAAAAATATGTGCACCTATCTGCAATTAAAGCAAATTATTAGCGAACCAACCAGAATTACAAATACGAGTAGAACATGTATTGATTTGATTTTACTGCCTTTGGAGAAAAACAATTTCAATCACGATGTTGTTTCAATGGGACTTAGTGACCATTCTCTGATCTTCGTTGATGTTAAAACTCAGAAAGTACATACTACCCCAACTATCAAACGGTTTCGTTCATTTCGTAACTTCGACCGGGAAAAGTTTTTGGATGAAGGTGGATTACTGAATTGGAATGATATTTATGATACCACTAATATTGATAGCAAATGGAGTATATTTGTAAATTTGTTTGTGAAACTTTGTGATAAGCATGCACCTATAGTTTCCGTTAGGCAACGACAGAACCCTTCCCCATGGATAACTGATGATTACATTTCTCTCTCAAGAGAACGAGATTATCTTAAAGAGCGATTTGATGGTAAACATGGTAACAAAGATAAAAATGATATGTCCATCTGGAAACGTTTTCAAGTTGCTAGGAATAAATTAAATAATTGGAATAAAAAACTTAAGAAAGACTATTATCTACATCAATTCGATATCAATAAATCTAACTCTAAAAATACTTGGAAAACTTTGAGAGAATTTTCCCCCTCTGTTAATAACAATCGGTTAGCAATTCACGATACAGTCACTGATAAAATAGAAACTGAACCGTTTAAAGTTGCTAATTTGTTTAATGAACATTTTACACCTCAAAGTGATGATTCATCCAGTGATACGTCTGAAGAAAGTCACTGCACTTTTGAAACGTTCAAGTTTAAATATGTGACGGAAGATTACGTGTTTAAAGAACTGAATAGTCTAAGTACAAAGAAATCACCGGGCCTTGACTCCTTACACCCATTCCTCTTGAAAGAAGGGGGTGCTTTTATCTGTGAAGTAATCACTCATATCTTTAATACCTCCCTTCGTACAGGTTGTATTCCGAAAGAATGGAAAAAAGCAAGAGTTACCCCTTTATATAAAAACGGGAGTAAACAAGAGATTTTTAACTATAGACCTATATCGGTTCTTCCGCATATAATGAAAATTCTAGAAAAGGCTGTACATTCTCAACTATACAAGTATTTTATTGACAATGAACTATTGAGTTCACTCCAATCTGGCTTTCGCCCACTGCACTCAACAAATAGCGTTTTAATTGATGTAAATGAATACTTGTTACGTAACATAGAAGAAGGCTTGGTGACCGGAGTTGTTTTCATTGATCTGAAAAGTGCATTCGATTCTGTTTCTCATGAACTACTTTTATCTAAATTATCAACGTATGGTGTAAAAGAAACAGAGGCTATTTGGTTTTCTAATTATTTACATGACCGTGAACAATGTGTTAAGGTGAACGATAGTCTTTCCAATTTTAGACCTATATCGAAAGGTGTCCCGCAAGGGAGTATGATATCGCCTCTATTGTTCTCTATATTCATTAATGATGCATGTAATATTAAATTTGGTAATTCTTTTAAACTATGTGTGTACGCTGACGATACCGCTATATTTTGTCGAGGGAAATCATGTTCTCTTGTCCAGAAAGAGTTACAGCTAGCACTGAATAAAATCCTTGCATGGATTGATGATAATCGGTTAACCCTTAATGTAAAGAAAACAAAATGCATGTTAATTGGAACTCAATCTAAAGTGAAAAATAAGAAACTAGAAATGTATGTAAACACCAACAAACTCGAACAGGTTAATGAATTTAAATATCTTGGTTTGATAATTGACTCTTGCTTACGGTGGAACTGCCACATTAATACATTATGTAATAAGTTATCAAGAACTATTGGTTATATCAGACGTATTCAATATCTTTTACCGAAACGTATTTTGTTAATGATTTATAATAGTTTGTTTTTACCGCACATCGATTATTGCAATATTATCTGGGGACAAAGTGCAATGTGTCATATTTCAAGAATTCAAAAACTACAAAACCGTTTTGCAAGACTCATACTTAAAGCTGATTTTTTTTACCCCTCACATCACTATGTTGACTGAACTTTCCTGGCAATCAGTACGTCAAAGAATTAATTACCAAATTTGTTTAAATATGTACAAAATTCAAAATAATCTCACGCCTTTATATCTCAAGCCAATAGTTATCCCGAGAAAGATTTCTATTTATACCAGGCATTCTGCACAATCTCCACTCTTCATTAAAACTCCCCGAACAGATTATTTCAAAAGATCCCTTCACTACCAAGGGTCACTCGTGTGGAATAACCTCTCTCCTAATGTACGTGTTAGTGTGTCCCTATTGTCCTTTAAGAGGCAATGCAAGCTTCTCAGTATCCAAAACGCCCTCTGACAAACACTTTTTTTTTTCCTTCTTCTTCTTCTTTCATTTGCAATATTTATTCTTAAACTTTTTTTTTATTTTTTTTTTTTTTTATTTTTTTTTAAATATTTCATATATTGTATTCGTATTTCTTGTTGTAATTTTAGTTACTTTGTATATCGGTTTTATTTGTATGTATACCATATTAATGTGCAATGTTTTACATGTTTTTAATTGTATAGACAGGGCCCCTTGGAAGAGCAATACTCGTTATTGAAAGGGCCACCCTGTATAAAGAAGACTTGAATAAATAAATAAATAAATAAATGTCTAACGAATATGGCTATTTGGAAACGATATTTTCTCCCATTATAATTATGTCCAACTAATATTGGGTATTTAGGATGATAGTTTGCGACTGCGTCGATATCAATAAAATATTTTATGACATAAAACATCATTTCAAACAGAGGCAACAAGTAAAACCCCCTAACAAATAAATTTTTCATCAAAGCTTTATTCTAACCACATCCGTTTATCGCAGAATAGTATAAATGATAATAAACAAATATATGAATTTAAAAAAGAAGACATAGAATAGATATAATATTTTGTTGAGAGAGGTAATCAGCATTGGCAAATATAACAAATGCTAATCTTTAAATAAAGTATTATTTAATCTCAATAACTAAAATTATGTGAAAGAATCATCGAGACAACACATCCATCAACGTGACTTCCTTAACTCCTCACCAACAACAGGATCAGCATTACCATAGTCATTTCCCATTGTTAATACCAAAGTTGTGAGGATCGCAGCACCATAGGCATCAATTATTGTCACAACTACTACGAGCCCAAACGCCAACCAATATGATGACGAAATCCTCATTGTCTTTTCATCACTAATTAAATCATTCTTTGATTGATGGTTCCTATTGGATTTCATTTCTATGGTTGCTGTTGACATTTTAGATTAATACTGCTTTTGTTAAAGTTATAGTATAAACACCAAAGAAATGACTTTGTAGCTTTTGTTTGATGTCTTCTTGACTTGTATGCCTGATTCCCTGACTTAGCAACCAGGCATGCAGTCAGGAAGTCAATTATTTAGAAATTACTTTGTAGCTTTTGTGTGAAGTTTGCCTAACTTGCATATCTGATTCCCTGACATAACAACCAGGCATGTCCTCGGGCGGTAGAATTTTAAAACATATTATTTAATTGATGCGAATGTAACGTACTCATGTGTCTGGATTAAAATGCTAGAAGAAAGGAGGAAAGGGCGCCTCGTGTATTGGCACGAGGCAGATAGACTACAGCCTCTAGAGAAGAGATGTACCAGTAGAAAGTGGCGGAATGACTTTGAATTGTATACACTTGAGCCTGCGTTCCTATCTTCTGGCTTCACTACAACTAGGTCGAATATGAACGCGAATTAACTGCTTTAGTTTGAAAATGAAGAAAATCAGGTGAGGTGACTAAAGTCTTTTCAAAATTTGATTGTTCTTTTGTTGTTTATACTGTGCTTGTTGATACTAAATGTCCAGTGTCTACTTATTAGCAGCAAATAGTTGCGTTTCTCACAGGCGTTCTTTGCCTATTAGCCTACTACCGATCTACCTCTGTTACTTCTTAAAGAGCTACTCTTTAAACTAATAACGATGTGCAAGTACGAAGAGCTTTTATAAGAGGTGGTAAATATTGACGGCGGTGGGGGGATGGGGTCATGTGGGAATACAAGTGCTTATATCATCGTCATTCAAGGGGCGTTTCTCGTATTTGAAGATATGGTTGAATTCTAAGGACGTTGGCCAAAATATATCAAACCCTGGGCAAGTTCAAATAGAGAGACAGAGATTGCAAGGAGAGCATAATTGATTGCAAAATATGTATGGTAAAGGTTCCATGAGAAAGAGATTTTTTTAACTTCCGTTAAAAAAGTTATTTGATAGGGATAGGGAGAACAGTTAATAAAGGGATGAGTGTTTCATTTCGTCATGATTTTTTTTTGAGGGGAGGGGGTCAAATATAGGATTTCTTGAGGTCCGTTCTGTAAACCAGCTGCACTTGTTATTATGTCAGGAATTAGAAAATATGTTCCTTGTCTGCTGGAGAGTGGATGATATGAAAGGGAGGCGATAGCTATAGCTTATGTAGTATAGAACATTAGATGTAAGGATATCACGATGGGGGAAGGGAGGGGGGTTGTAGCCAACCAAAATGAAGTTTGTTAATGATCGCACAGTGTTAATAGTTCGTATCAGTTTCTGATACAAGTAAAACAAAATTAACTTAACACCCATACCGTGTCCTATCCCGACCGGTATCTGTCATCAAGCACTATATAACCCTAATAACCCTAACCAAATCATGTCATAGTTGACTATCTACCCAACTGCCACCTCTACCCCTACCCTCTACTTATTTCATTGTTTACCATCTAAATTGTACCTCTCTGCCAGCCCCTATCTTACCATGGTCCTACTATGTGCTCTTAGTATTTCTTTGTTTACGCCTTCTTCTTCAATAGCCTTCTGTAACCTTTTAATCTCATTTTTTATCAGCTGATTATTGTACCTAGACAGTCACTACTAAAACGAATTAATGGGAACATTGCTTATACACAGTCACTTGACAAGACATGATAAAGATACAAAGTAGAGTCTTTCGACTTAAATGATTGATATGTGTAGACAGAAAAGGCAAATCAAGCCCCCCCTTACGTTGTTGATACTAAATATCCAGTGTCTACTTAATAGCAGCAAATAGTTGCGTTTCTCAGGCGTTCTTTGCCAATTACTACCAATCTACCTCTATTACTTCTTCAAGAGCTTCTCTTTAAACTAATAACGATGTGCAAGTACGAATCGATTTTATATGAGGTGGTAAATATTGACGATGGTGGGGATGGGGTCATGTGAGAATACAATTGATTATACCATCGTCATTTCAGGGGCGTTTCTCGTTAAAAAAAAAAATAGTTCTCAGTTTCTGTTTATTGTAATAACGAAATTCATTTTGTTAATGCTTCAAATTTTGTTATATTTTCTGCTTCCTGCTTGTTTTCATTTTTTTTTTTTTTGAAAAAGGGACCACAAATGACCCTGCCAATGACACACTACATGTTAAACTACACTGTACAATGTTCCATGGTTTAAACAATTAATTTTTCTTGACGTTTACGACCATACATACATGGATATTTAAAGCTAGGCGCCAGAGTATCACCCTCCCTCACACTCTTGTGTCCTCTCTCACGAAGTGACTTTTAATGGAGGCGCGATGGCTCAGTGGTAAAGCAGTGTTCTCGTAACAGAGAGGTCCCGGGTTCGAAAACAAGTCAATGCACTCGTGCCCTTTGGTAATGCAACCAAGTCCCTCGGAGAGGTCTTAGAGCCGTCGTTCCCCTGGTTGTTTACTCACACGCATTATAATGGTTTCTTAGCGGTCTGGTAAACCAATCACCACCATCATCATAGTGTGCACTAATTAACATTAATTGATGGACACATGGCAGATTATTGGATTTTAGTACATTGGTGTAAAATTATCAAGTATCCTTAAATGAAAGCATGACTTAAACCCTACCTGTGACTGGTTTAGGAGGATTCGTGACTCCAGGAGGGTTGGTTGCACGGGGTTCGGTTGCAGGAGGGTTGGTCGCAGGACGGTTGCTTGCACGAGGGTTGGTTGCAGGGGGTTCAGTTGCAGGGGATTCGGTCGCAGGACGGTTGCTTGCAGGAGGGTTGCTTGCAGGAGGGTTGGATGCAGGGGATACGGTTGCAGGAGCTTCTGTAAAAAAAAAAAGGAGGAAAAAAAGACGTGTAGACAAAGACATGGGGACAGACAGGTAGGTCAAAGATTGATAAACATTAAAATAGGGAAAGAAAAAAGAAGCAAGAACAAGGAGAAGAAGAATAAGAACTAGAACAAGACGAAGACGAAGACGCCGACGACGACGACAAGAGACGTATAGAGAGAGGAGAAGGGGGAAGAGAGAGACAGTGAAATACTTCTTCAATTGTTCCAACAAGGATTGACTGAGAAAGGTGTGAAATTCAAGATATAATACTAATTACGTGAAGTAGCATGGAATTGATTTTTTTCCTTTTGCAGCAGGGGCACATGATTACCTTACAGTATCCCCGATTATTGTTATCATCAACTTAGTATCAGAAATTAATGCATCCTTTTTGCGTTTCCATCATATTGTTACCTTCAGGTATGTCAATATCTAACATAACACACTGAAATCATTGAATAACGATGAAATTATCGAAATATACTGAAAGTAAAGAAAACATGTGGCAGTTTTAGTAACTGAAACCTAAATGAGAAACAATTATTTTATTGAGTACCCTGTTTTTTCGGAGGAACTCAGAATTCAATCATGTCAATGGTTATATCAAAAATATTAGAAGAGAAGAATCTGTGAAACGTCCATACAAGTATTTAATGAGCGAGAGATTGAAAATTGATTTTAAATACATAATAGATGACAATGCACACAGAGTCAGCAGTCTAAAAAGTAAAGTTCTAGTTTTTTTTCATTTGTGTCACTTCACCAACTTGAATCAACATGATCAACCTTTTTGCGATATATCAACACGGGTCTAAAGCAGGGCTCCCACTTAGCCGAGTTGGAGCCTCGAGTTGTGGCGAGCTGGCGCGATCTTATGGCAAGCAGTTTTCATCATTAAAACATATTTCTTGATATCAAGAATTCAATTATTGATATCACGAAATCGAATTCTACGAAATCGAATTCTTGATATCAAGAATTACCATTTCTTTACAACATAGAATTATTTCTTGATAACAAGAATTGATTTATTGATATCAATTAATAATAAAACGGCTTGCCATAAGATCGCGCCAGCTTGCCACAACTGGAGGTTCCAACTCGGCTAAGTGGGAGCCCTGCTTTAACAATTTTGAATGGAGTTTCACATCCTTATGTTTCCGATTAAAGACACACATCCTCTTGTTTTGGTATTGTATTGTGATTCTTGACAATTAAGATGATAAGAAAAATATCAAAGCAAAATGTTACCAATTAATTTTTGACCTGGCCACCGAGCTGGGAGTACATAATTGCATGTTTACATATTTGGCCAAGGTGCTCGTAACCACGCCCCTAAGAAGGTTCAGTGGCTCAATGGTAGTGCAGGGGTCTCGTAACCGGGGGTCCTGTGTTCGAAATAAAGTCTATGCACTAGTGCACTTTGGTAAGGCATTAATCCTTATTACCAAGTCCTTCGGAGTGGACTTAAAGCCGTCGGTCACCTGGTTTTCTTGCTTCAGAGTACATTCATGCTTTCTTAGCAGACAGGTAAAACGATCATGAATCATCATAATATAGGACATACTTACCGGTAACTGACCGAGGAGCTCGTAGCCACGCCAATGGTATAGTACTAACATAATCTATATATACGTACCTACCGGGAGTTGTCTTTGAATGGTAAAGCGCTGTAAGCAACGCCCATATTATAAATCTTCCATATCAAATATACCTATAGAGAGGATGTGAAGTTAGGAACCACTCCCACTTACCTGATGCTGTCCATGATTGTTCAAGTAATTGATAGCCAGGGCCATAGTAATTCACATACACCCAGTAGTTCACCACATCACCTTTCTTGACATCCACTTCTGTATTTTCATGGACGAAGTATGCTCCTGTTATACAAACATAAATACACTTTATTAATAAAACTATGAAGATGTATCCAAAATTAACAAGACGAAGCGAATAATACATGTTTATTCTACGAGGGATCATGTCAAATACTTCAATGTTTAATTTGTATTGGTATCAATAGGTTTAGGGAGGAGGCATGACATTACTTATAAACAACTGTATTTTTTAAATTGCAATAATGTAACTTTAAACCATAAATGCCGGTTTAATTTGATTTATTTTAATCTAATATGTACGGCAAAAAGAACACTAGTTATATTGACCATCCCCAACCCCACCCCAAAACCTTTCTGAATAAATCTTATACCGGCATTATGAGTCCGGCGCTAGATTGAATATTACTGACCAAATACTATAAACCAATTGACCATAAAAGAGGAGCCCTAACAAAGATTTGCCTCTCGAAATCCAATACAAAATTCCGATGCAAATAAAACGCTTGTATATATGGTCGCTTGTCATGCTTGGTGGCAGTGTCAAGTATTTTGTAAACTCTAATTAAGAAATAAAAGATGAGATTTAAGTGTTATTTGCTCAGACTGTCAAAATACACACTAATCAACAGTAAAGGTCGGCCATCCTTATTTTCTAACCAAAATAACTTTTGTTGAATAATTACCTGTTTTAGTAGTGACATCATAGTTATATTGACCAACGTTAACACCAGACAGCGGTGTATTGATGCTATAGTGAAAAGCTACCAGGGTAATGCCAGGTTCATCTAGAAAGAAAAAAATCAATTGATAGGTGATGTAACGGTCTAAATATCTAGATATTCAAGATAAAAACATAATTATGACAATGAAATTAATTTCAATCTAATCACAATGCTTATTATGAAAATAATAACGATCATGACATTCATTTTTATATATAGAGCGTTTAAAACAGTCAGAAATTATAATGGCATTCATTTCAATTTAATTATTATTTTCAAAAATGAAGAAAGTAATGAAATGATTAATTTTATACAACTATATTTCAGGTTACATGCCTGACCTGAAATCTGAACAATTAAATCATTAAAATGTGTGAGTGGATTAACACAAACAAACTGCATCTTAGCTATAACAAATCTGTTATGTTTTAACCGTCCCAAAACCTATGTTTTGTTATTACATGATTTTCAAATGGCTGTTTTTTGTATTCATAGTATAATGAAACTTTTACCAGAATTTTGTTGGTAACATTCCACAGAGGAAAAAAGATATTCATAGAAGATACTGAACATGCACTCGTGTAGTATGTGGGAATTCTTCCTTTTTAAATATTATCTTTTTATGCAAAGGACCCATTCAAGAACGTTGTATAAACTATCCCAAGCGTGAACATTGGACATCATTAAACAGTTTTAAGCATACCTTCACTTGATGCAGAAGCTTTGAATCTAACAACCGCCAATTGTATCTTTATGATTTCATTGTGCAATTGTATTTTTTATTAATTTAAATCTAATCATAATTTTTTTCAAAATGAAGAAATTAATGATGAAATTAATTTCAGTCTAATAAAAATGAATACAGGTTAGTAATAATAATTATAATGGTGATAATAATAATGATACAAATAATAATAATAAAAGATAATAACAATACTATTTCCGAATTCTACGCAATCTTACATTTTCAATAGTGTTGTGAGTCCATTTATTTTCTTGAATTATTTCACTTTGTAAAAACGATTTATATCCCTGTTTCCATATAAATATGTCATTGTACATTTGCTACTGTGTATATTATTTTCTTATGTATATTGTTCATGTGCTTTATATAATGCCAATAACTGAATTTCCAAATGGACCAATAAGATTAATCTGAATTGATCTGAATTAATCTGAATCTGATCTGAATCTGATCTGAATTTTTAAATATAAGAAGTAATACTTATAAAATTAATAATGCTGGAAAAGAATGTATCTTAGGAAGCTTCCATTATTATTAACTAATTTTTGTATAACCTCCATTAATTGAAGCAATATAGTGTTGATGAAATGGAAGTATAACATATTAATATAGTGGATTACTAATGTGAAATATGAATGAGAGAGTATACTCACCTGGGTATGCGAATCGGATTCCCCCAGTAGTCAAGAGGGAGATCTCAGGATTCTTCATATCATACGCATTAATCGAAACTAATATAAGAGGTAGCAAAGCCACTACGGGTCTTAATCGGACCATTCTTGACAAATGTCTTCTTGAAGACTAACTGATCCCCGAAAATCAAACGATGAATACTGTACATGGATAGACAAGGTTATAGATGTGAGCACGACATTGATAACGTCAAGATGAAAGCATATGGTTATAGCTTTCACAATCTTATGTAGAAAATTCCTCGCAAACATCAGTCATTGATTAACTATTTGCTATTGTTTGAAAATGACTGCAATATTAATGTACACTGTAATATATGTATCAGTGGTCGATTCGTTTCTTCTTGTGAAAATGTCTTTTTTCTTTCTTTCTATTTATCTCTCTCTCTCTCTCTCTCTCGTCGGCATATCTCTTTTACATA
Organism: Strongylocentrotus purpuratus; assembly: GCF_000002235.5. Lineage (NCBI taxonomy): Eukaryota > Metazoa > Echinodermata > Echinoidea > Camarodonta > Strongylocentrotidae > Strongylocentrotus > Strongylocentrotus purpuratus. The sequence goes on from NW_022145525.1 coordinate 373,303, forward strand.
AATAATAGATAATAGCAAGTAAACACCCCTACGCAGCAATTTAAACAATATTATACAGTTTGCCTTTGTCTCACAACGTTCATATTCATCAATTGTCTCCATTTAAACATTCAAAAAAAAATATGAACAAAAACGATGCAACAAAATATTGGATAATTTTCCAAAAGGAAATATATTAAGTAAAACCAACGAATATTTAATGACGAAGCAAGGATGCTTTTAATGTATCAAATCAAAGTATTTGACAATAAATCATACATAATTGTTTCGATACTCGCGACGTATACAATCTAAAAAACGAAAGGAGATGACAACCCTTAAAATTAGATATCAGTCATAAAATATAACTTGTTAAAGTTTCAAACAGTATTGAAACTTTTGTAACAGCGACATGTAATTTTTCTCCCCCATGTGGATACATTTTTGCGCTATATAATACACGAGATTCCAGAGTGTTTTTAACTTTTTCTTTCTTCAACAAAGTTTGACAGTTGCACAAATTCTTAAATATTCACATTAAATTAATTGAAAAAGCAAGATAGCGATAAAAAGTAAAACTTCACAGTGGTCCCTTTTTACAGACGTGGTAGTGACATGGAAATTTAGCCAAAATAGAAAGAAGGAAAACGAAAAACGCAAGATCTCACCTTTACTTTGTAAAAAAATGTCTTGTCACCCTGGTAAGGTGAAAATGTCGTCTGCTGTATCGAGGTAAATATATCGTGGTCGAGACTTCTCTGTTGATACTTGCTTGTTGGATCAAGGTCGGTTCATTCGACAAAACTTAAACGACACCGTCTTTTTGCCCCTTTTTACAGCAATAGGAGAAATTAGGCACACAACTATTCCTCTTTTTATGAGCTTATGCTTGTTTGTATGCGTATATAGAACAACGCTGTGATTTGTGATTACTCACTACAGGTCACGTTTATTGTTAATAGACCTATTGTTCCGATTAAAGAGTGTGATAGTTTCCTTAGTTGACTTCATTCGCAGCATCGCGAGCTCTACTACCGGCAACAGAGGCGCGACAGACTCGACTCTAGTCCAGAATCTGACCGGCTCTTTAAATACTCCCTACAAATGATTCAAGCCACCGAAGATGGCGTAATCAACGAACTCATATAAACGCTCACAAGCCCAGTCTTAGTCTAGTTCTGGACCCTGTTGATTTTTGTTATTCGCCGACTATATAAGCGTTAAGCCGAGTGATGGCGCGATCCCCGAGAACCGCTCGGTTCTCGGGGATCGCGCCGTCATTAACCCTAATAAGGCCGGGGGGGGGGGGGGCCATTATGGCCCCCCCCCCCTCCACAATTTTTCTGATTGCTCGGGAACGCATATGGATGGCGCCCCGCCGCTCGCTGACTTTTTTCTTTCGAGTCTTGCGCAACTTTTAAAATAATTTTTTTGAAAATCGGACCTACGGTTACAAGGTCACGTGACCTTTTGTCTTTGCATGTCAGCCCGAAAATCGCTCATTTTCGTGATTTGTGTACAAAACGTATGGCAAAGTCATTTTTCCTAAAATCAGATCAAACATGGGTTATTGGGTCTTGTTTAAAGTTTAGGTGGTTGTTTTGGGAGTCAAAATAGTTGAATTGTAGTAAAAGATGAAATAAAACAACAAAAACAATGAAATACATAAGTTAAAAAAACAATGAAATACATAAGAAATTATCAAAACAAGGGATAACATAAGAAATAAGGTGGCTCTTCCAAATTTTTTGTTGTATTATTATTCAGAATGGTCTAATGAATATATCTAGTGAAAAAGAATGCTTAAATATGAATAATATATGATTTATGGGTAAAAATGTGATTTTTATGACTTTATTTGCATAAATTACCATAAATATGCAAATGAGTGAGTTTTTCAAAAAATTGAAATTATCATATTATTCTTTACACTTCACTTGACATGCGTGCAAATTTTCGCGGCGATTGGCCGCTTCGCGGCCGAGATCTTAAGGGGGGGCCATAATGGCCCCCCCCCCCCCGGCCCTACTAAGACTTCAAATAGCCCGGCCTTATTAGGGTTAAGGATCGCGCCATCACTCGGCTTAACGCTTAAATAGTCGGCGAATAACAAAAATCAATAGGGTCCAGAACTAGACTAGCCCAGTCTAAGCATTTCGTCCTAATTTAAAGATCACGCCATCTTCGGCTGGCAGTATGTAATTTAAGTAGGGTTGAGGTCGCATATTGCGTCGGTGTGGTGGAGATCAAAATCAAATAGGCCAGATTCTGGACTAGCTCGACACCTGCTGGGGCAAATTTCGAAGTAATCGCGAGCGCAAAAAGCACATCAGCTAGCAAGCAACCAAGGAATGAGCGCAGCGATAGCGAGTACACCGAATCAGACGTCTCGCCTGAAACACCATCACAACCCGCAATTATCGAAATATACCCAGAAATTAAAGCGGGAAGATCGAAGAAAAAGGAAACTGCAACTTTTTCCTACTAAAAAGAAATAATTTAGTTAACTGATCGGACATGGAAAGAGGAAGCTATCTGTATTATTTTTCATCACCCTTGTCATACCTTTTACATGGTTAGTTATAAAAGGACTTCCTATATGAACTAAAAAATAAAATAATGATGTTACTTTATATTAAAATATTAACAAAGAATTCATATATAAAATTCAATATCATGATTTTGTTTTCATTTTATATCTTTGAACGCTAGAGGTCTTCGTGAAAAGTTAAAAAGCAATAACAATGTTCGACCTTGCAAAATGAGATAGACCAGTGTGTTTTGCGCTCCTGGTAGTAAGGAAAAAACTAGTTCAGCCCCCTCAAAATTATTCGTTGATTACGTCACTGGTGTGACGCCATAACGTCAAAAATAAGGGCGGGTAAGATGACACACGGAATAGGGATTCGATTTCATCATTGTAATTTCCTCTTAGATGTGAAGTTCACAGTGACGTAAACATACCATAGGATCTGTCGCATATTTTATCTTTGAAAATTTAATTCCCTAAATCATCGCATATTCAAGCATACATATTACAATTTTTAGAGATACTTGATTGATATTCTTTTCGAATCGATTTAGATGTCACCATTTGCCGATTGTTTCTGGAAGATATTCAAATACTCTTAGAAGCATAATATTGTATAATCTGTGTAACTTTCCAGTTCTAGGGGGTGAGAACCATCATTTATTTGGATGCCCTTTTTTCGGGGATAACAGAAGATATGTCTATGATAACTACAATACAAAGGAGATAAAGAGAAAGAGAGTCAGACAAACGGAGAGAAGACGAATGGGCGTTTGTGTGTATGTGTGTGTGTGTTTGTGTGATAGAAAGAGCGAGTGAGAGAGAGAGAGAGAGAGAGAGGTGAGATGAGGCGAGGGAATCATGTACCTGATGTATACTCGATAACAAAAAATCGCATGAACATGGTTTTAATATGGATTTTATAGTGCATAGAATTTATTGCAAAATCATCATGAATTTAAAATGTAATGTTCTTCAAATTTCTACAACCATTCTACATTCACTACTAATAGGCCAACATGACATTAAGAAACTAATATTTTCTTTTTTTGTGAATACCTTTGGTGTTTGCTCATAGAGAATGGTTTTGGTGATATATTTCCTTAATCGGGATAGAAAATTACAATTTTTATTCTAAACATAAACAAAAACAAGCAAATTCGCATATACAGAAAAGTACATCAACATTAGCATTCCTAACGGGTGAATTATTGCGAGCAAACCATAATCATATACATTATCGAAACTAATGATTAGAAATGTGCGGCTAAGATGTCGGGGGTGCTCATATCTGTTTCTAAAAAAACGCTTAGGGTAGGTGTAGGGGATCGGAGACCGTAGGGAATTGGAGACCACCAAGCTTGAACCCATCACTGTCTGTCTGTGTTGGCTCCAATATTGCTATAGCGCCATATGTGGCCTTAAACAACACTACTGCATATATAAAATTCGTTTCGAAGACTACAATGCGTTCTTTCTCCGAGAAAATTGGCAGAGTTGACCAAGATAATCATTTTTGATCGTAAAATTTTCACTGACTGTATATAGGGGTGGCTCTTAAAAAGTAATTTCAAAAGGAAGTTTATGAAGTATGCCAACCATCACAGAAAACGTACGGCCATTGTGTGTTACAATGCACATTATGAATGGTGTCTGATCAGAAATGTGTGAAGGTAATGGGGGACACCATGTCTAAGATGGGGGCCTACTTTCCCCCAGTTGTTCATTTAATGTTAAAATGCACTATCATGAAACATATTTGATTGTTCTTGTCACCATTCTAATTTGAATGCATTTCATTTTTAAAAGTTGTTGCTATGCTGTGAGTTTGATCAATGTAAAAGTCACATTGCCAGAACATTATTCTGAAAGTTTTTAAACATAATTTAAAGCACCTTTATTACTGTAAACAACAAACTAAAAAATATTTTTTGCCGCATTGTTTTAAAATCGCTTCAAAATTACAGTAAGTTCATTGGCTGCATATATCTCTTTCAAAAAGTGTTTGAACTAAGTATAACAATCCCATTTTCATTCAAATTGTATTTAAAATGTCTTGATTTTTAACTGTCCCTTATTACCTACACATGTAGGTAATGAGAGATCTTTGTTGATGACGTAATTAATCTTTGTTATCTTATTAATCAGTTACATCATGACCACAATTTTGTTACCAAATAAAGAGAAGAAGTTACTGAAGAGAATACAAAACTTTCTGCATGTGTAACCATTTTCATGTTTATGTAAATTATGCAAATTAAGGGTCTCCAATTCCCACACCTACCCTATATGATTGTGTTTATTGTTGTTCATAATTCACTTCATCCATAGTGCATAATTCCTTCTAACAAGTTCTTACATCATTACCTTATATTTCACATTTCATTCTTACTAGACAAAACATTGAAGTTTTCGTCAACCTAATCCTACATCCAGACTTTTTGATTGTAAGACAGTTTGTTGCCTGTATTACAGAGTACAAATAACATGCCTACAAACTGAAATACAATCTTCAAGACATTTTGAGATATATCACTTCATAGCATGAATTACATAGTGTTAAATATCCATATTAATAGCCTCATGTTAATTATCCACTCTACATATTAATCTTCTTTGAAAGTCGATCACGCGTCCCCGATATATCCCCATCCGCTACACGCCTCTCAAAGCAGTGAAAGAGTGGCTGCTTTGAGGTGCACAGTTTTGACAAAATACCCCGTTCAAAATGTATTCAGTAGGCACATTTACACACCCCAATCACCTTTTCGAAAAACCCATTAAAAACCGTCGAAGTTTGCTCATACCGAATTCGGTGTGAGTAGTGCGTATGCACTATTCGTCGGTGTCCTGCTTGCGTATGTACGTTAGCACAGAAGCGAGAAGAGTCACGTGAGCAAAAATCGGTATCTTACCGAAGTTTGCATTTACACTGCAAAAATCCGTGAAACTTCGGCAAGCGTTTCAAAAGTCCACACTACATAGGTGGATTTTTCGATTTCGATTTTTCGTCTAGTTGCATACAGCTACCGGCGAAACACCAGAATGTAAGAAAATATCGACGATTTTTGGTTACAGTGTAAATGCACCTATTAATATAGGGCAATTTTATTACCAATCTGAAAGAAATACTAAGCGTATTTAATACTAATTTCAAGTGCATATATTGCGTCATTGGAATGTACGCGTAAATAGAACTATGCCCGCTCAATATGTTTTGCTATATTGCCCAGCGATCAGTGTTGAATTCTTGTCTGCAGTTGTTGACCAATCATAGGCCTAGAACCTTGATAGGATGTTTTTAAAAATTATTCTAGAAGCGTTTAGGAATCTGCTCTCCAATCTGCCTACTAAATGGTCTGGGTTCGAAGCAGGGTTCGTCTGACAATAAGGTCTTAAAGGTTGGTCAAGAGACGCGATCGAACGTTAAACAAACCATGGAACTATTTAGTAGTAGCTCCATGAACAAACATACACAAAATTAACACATAAAATCATTTCCCTTTGACAATAAGGAATCGGAACTGTTGTGATAAGACTACTAGAGCTTAGTAATGGTCACCTCATCGAACTCGGAAAGGTGAAGATCTCTTGTTAGAGATTTCTCGAGGTCATGTAATCCTTCCTTTTCATCCGCGTCTTCATCCTGTATATCATCGTCGTTATGAGCGTAGTACTCAATGGGATCAATTTCAACATCTTCACAGTCTTCATCACCCGTTCTTGTCGATACACTCTCCGATAGACCGTCATCCTTTTCCATGTCAAACTCCTGACCGGATTGTAGAGTGTTCTCTTGTGACATCGCCATCAGATGATTCAAAATGCGGTAGCACAACTTATAATCCTCCTAAAAGATAGTGAAACAAAATGAAAGAAACTCCCTGAATAAAGCATTCCAATTTTAGATAAATCATGAGCAAGTCAACAAGCCCGAGATGCTTGTAAATATTTACGCGTACAAAATTATGTGGCAATATTCTGAACCAGCCATCCACGATATTTTGAATCACAAACTCATATTCTTATAAGATGTGCTCGTTGTCGTTTCTCTAACTTTGCCAAAATGATATTTCAGTATAATGTCATGATTAAAAATGATAACCAAATTGAAGCCTTGAAAATCTATTAAATTGAAATTAGAACAAAAGAAATGCTCAACTTACCAAACTCTGTATCATCTGGAAGTTGTCATGTCTCAGAGCCTTCACGATCTGAAAAACATCGACTGCGTCTTCAACCTCCAGTTGATCTAGACACATCTTGACTACACAGAACACTCCTGTCCGTCCAACGCCATTCCTGTAGTTTGTTCATTGGAAATGGATATTCAAACAAATTGATTTAAAATTAATTTTGTATAGGACAGCGCTTCACTTAATGACTGCTGGGACAACATCACCACTGCGCCTAGAAACAACGTATCAGGGACGTTATAAATGTGATCTATTATTATCATCATTATTATTATTATAGGCCGACATATAGATCCTCTTTCCAGAAGTACAGTACGACATCTATGAGGCAGAAATCTATGCCCTTAAGTTTTAGTTTATCGTTATTCAAAATTAAAAACAACTTTAAGCGTAACACAGTGTAAATCTTTATTTAGGAAGATGCTAATCGGGAATTAGTCAGTGAGATTGATACTTACAGACAGTGTACAAGGACTGGGCTATCGCCCCCTTGCTGGCTCGTTACATTGTTCATGAAGTCAAGTAATGTTTGGTAGAAGTCTACTGAGTCCACTTCCTTCCATGATAAGAACTGGAAATGTTGGATGATTCTTGTGTTCTATCGTATTGACGTGAAAATAAAGAACTAATTTAAGACATTCATATAATGAGAAATTCCAACTTATAGTGATAATACTGTTGTCCTTCACATTAGTTAATATTTTTGTAAATCTCAATTTTCGTAAGTTTTAGTAATAAAATATTTTGTAGCAAAAATGCATAAATGGAGAGACCAGCAAACGACTCGGTCTGTAGGATGGTTTACTTTAAGTCACACACCATGTAATATTATGTTTCAGATTATTACTTTCTTAATAACAACAATTGAAAGAAAGAAAGGCTAGTTTACAAATCTTTTTGTTAATCCTCCACCTTGTATAATTCATGGTATATGGATCGTCCGTATCATTTGTATCATACTTTGACGTATTTTGATACCTAGAATATTACTCAAGTTTGAGAAGTGTGATTATGAAAGCCAAATACATACCTTTCTGTGTTTGAGTTCCAATGTACGTTCTGTCCAATGCTCAGATTCCACTGTGTCCAGTACATTCATGGAGAAAGGTTGCTTGATGTTTGGATTGGCCTCATCCCAGTAAATAGAAGAAGCCTGTCAAAACACCATTGGTTAATATACCGCATGCAGATTAGACATTATTCTCATACCGAAAAAAAGTCAATACGTGGCAGTTCAGTTGAATTCGTTCCGTGATTGAAAAGATAAAGGAAGACACTTTAAATTTCTGCGTTGATGATAGCATGGGGAACCCCAGTGGTAGAAAGATTACAGAACATACTTTACAATTTTGACTGATATCACCTCGACCTATATACTTTGGTTTCAAATAAACCGCTTTCAATTACCAATTGCGCATATAAACATTGGTAAAGAGAGGTAATGACAGGAGACTATACTGTCTGATGGATAGGCTATTCTTTAAAACAACCATATGCTCAAAATGTCTGCATCTCTACCATCTGAGAATTAGCTTACAGTTGTAAGTTGCATTTTAGTAGCATGTACAGTCTCTGTTCTATTTCTTCATCTTGATCTTTATTACACGAGAGTTAAATCGAGGGGGAGGGGTAATGTAAAGTAGGACAATGAAAGATGAAATATTTACTCACATCTTCTTTGGAGAGATCGTTGAGCATGACGATGGTACTGATACGGTAGTCGTATATCAGTCGAAGAAAGTCAGTAACAGTCTGTGATAGAGGCATCTGTGTTGTGATTATCTTTTCACGATCTTTGTAGCCCTGAAAGATATTCACTTTCCATTCTTACATACTATACAAGTAAAATTCAATACGATACGATAATATACGATTCGATACGATACGATACGATTCAATACGATAATATACGATTCAATACGATACGATACGATAATTCAATACGAGATTGAAACCTCCTGATCTACATAGCATGTGATTAATGTGCGTTTTCCATTTCTTCATAAAAACGAGAACTGACAGTAATAATAATCTAAGCTCTATTTGAATTAAACTTCATTCCCCTTCCCATCTGCCTCTGTTTCTCCCTCTCATCTCCCTCTCTTAATAAGGAAGCAAATGCTGAAAGGGGCCGTACCATTCCCCAAACATGACGGAAAAAAAATCTAAATAATCATTTAGCACTGCCTAATCCCATCACTTTAGTACAGTTCACTTTAGTTTATATAGCCATGCAACTTTTTATTTTGTTTGAGTCTGAAGGCGACCTCGCTAAATAATATGTATAATTCACAAAAAATTGTCACTATAAAGCACACTCGCAAGTATAGCCCCCCCCCCCCCCCTGGGGTGAGACACATTTTAAAGTTTTCATTTTTAATTAAAAAAATGAAATACCGAAAAATAAGCCTACAAGGACATATGACAATGTTTCCCTTCCAATATCTGTAATTATATTCACTCACTTAGCGTTGACAAGGAAGGAAATATTAAAAGTGTATGATATTACTTAGATATGTTTCCCTTCTTATTATTAAATGATGTCGAAAAGAAAATTACCTGACAGAATGTTGCGTTGATATACTGGGTGGATGTATCAGTACTGAAGGATATTAACAGAGGCCGATGTGTATCTCCTAAACATTAAGAAATAGTTCAAATGTTTGAAATATCACTAATACAAACAACAGTTAATCTCGATTGACGAAATTGAATCAGTGATTATTCAAAATCATTATTTTAAATCTAGAAATCGATCAACCATAAACTCATATTTTCAAAAACATTTTAAACATATACAAGATAATGTAATTCACCGCCCTTCTATCTATAGGAAAACGTGCTGAATTATGACCTTGTTTCACGCATCTATTCATCAAATCTCAATGACATTTTATTGCATTCAAATGTAAAAACAAATGTGTCTGGCTACGGGAACTACAGTGTGTTCTCCTGATTGCTATTTAGACGAGTATGTATACCTTGTTCTGATATTCAATTCAATTATTCTCAACAGCAAAGAAGATAATTACAAAGAAAGAACAAAATAAGGAAATTAAAAGAGGCCTGGGAAACCGTAAAAATTAGGATTTCAGAATGAACAAATTATGAGTCCGGGGGTGGGGTGAGTTATGTACACAATGTAACCAGTGGGGGCGGGGTACTGCCCCCGTCCCCGGTGATTGATGTCTATGACTAAAACCATGTTTGAAATTATATTTACGAGGCAAGACGTTTTGGTAGCGATTCTTTGATGCGTTTTCTTCCAGTTTTCCAACGTTGGTGGCGTCCATCGGTGGCTCATGACAAACTTTGTTCATGATCTAGAAGAGAGAAAACTTAGAGTTAGGCCCCATGACAGTATAGCAGTAGTTTACTAAACGTGGTAATTAGTAGCCCAGGGGCGGATCTAGGGTGCTATGGGGGTTCGGCGGTTCATCCCCCCCCCCCCCCTTGGGCAGCCAAGTGAAGGAAAAAAGAAAAAAGGGGGAAAAAAGGGGGGGGGGGGAGTAAAACAGTATAACGGCGCGATTTGGGGAAAATCCTGGATCCGCCACTGGGTCGAACCCCTCTCTTGGCAAAAAGCTAGATCCGCCCCTACGTCATCTAAGGGCATGATTCATAGTGGCCCAAAGTTAATATTTGAATCTCTTCTAATTGTCAACCCCAGTTGGTTTCTCGACATTACGCCTTCACAGGCATGCACCTGTGAAATATTGAATTTATATTACGTTGATTGCTCCATCAGTTTGTTCCAGTTTTCTACAATGACATGGCCTTTCTATTTCTTCATTATTTTCGACCTTTCTTCCTTCTTATATTCTTCCCCCACTTCGAGCATTATTTTCATCTAAAACAGTCAATAACGACCTACTCTTCATAAAAGACAGATCTTAAAGGAAACCAAAACCTTTATACTAAGTTACTTTTATTGTAAAGTTTAAGATATTTGAAAAATATCAGTGAAAAATTGAACAAAATCGGGCAAGGAATAAAGGAAGTAAGAGTGTGTGTGTGTGTGTGTGTGTGTATTGGGTTTTTACAGACGTGTATCAATCAGATATGATTATTTACGTCTGGGACCGACCTTTAAACGTCACCATCCGAAAGACGTGACTCAGTTTCGAACCTGCGTCCTCGGCTGAATCAGTTTGTAACTTCCACTTTTTAGCTGGATTACAGGCGCACGCCACAACGCCTAGGAGCTTTTTTAAATTACTAGTCACTAGAGGGCGGTATTCAATTTGATGACATCATCTCTGAACAACTCTCCATGCCTTTTGTACATAAAATTTCACAATTTTTTTTGTTTTCTTCATATTTATTTGTGTTCTTGATCCGACTTCATAACATGTGAAGTAGAATATCATTTTGCATTCTATATCTTGCTTTCAGGGGAGTACATTATCTCAATCACAAGAAAGAAGGAAAAACATGAAATTTGATGTACAAAAGGCATGGAGAGTTATTTACAGATGATGTCATCAAATTGAATACCGCCCTCTAGTGACTAGTAATTTAAAAAAGCTCTTACTTCCTTAATCCTTGCCCGATTTTGTTCAAATTTTCACTGATATTTTTCAAACATCTTAAACTTTACAATAAAAGTAACTTAGTATGAAGGTTTTGGTTTCCTTTCATGTACAATTTCTATTAATTTGTTTTATTTTATAAGATTTATGAATCTAGAAACCTATATGACAACGCCGATAATGTTAAGCTTCCTGGGAGAAATTTCAATTGTTGTAAAGAAATCTGGTAATAGAAAACAAGTCAGAAAAAATCTTGGATCAAGCGGGTTTTGAACCTGCCATCTTCTGCTTGCCGGGCAGCGACTCTATTGCTGAGCCATCACTGGTCCATGGCACAGTAACGAACGGAAAACAAAAACCTCAGCTCTCCTTATCCTGCCCTATTAGAATTCATCAGTCCGCCATTAGGACAATACTTTTGAATGTTAGACTTCCTAGAAAAAGTTTCACTTGTAAAGAAAATATTCGCTTTCACCCAGTCTTCTCAAAGTCAATGTCCGTATTACTGTACCTCAAATTCTTGGTCTAGTTTAGTCAAGGTGACATCTTGATCTGATTTGGTCCGCAAGTCAGCGAAATGTTCGATGAATCGATCACGTGGTATCATAGTGTCATGGCCGACAAGAAATTCCAACATGGCGTCATGGATGAATTCATACTGTTCCTAAAGAATAACACAACACGGTTTAACGATTGGTTATTCGAGCAAATGTAAATATAATCATGAAAACAACAAACAGGAAGAAAGACCAGAAAAAAGAAAATCTACATACACAGAATCGCACACATTATAAACTGATTAATGTATTACGTATATGTAGTTGAAAGAAGAATTAAGGATATGCGTTCGTGAAATCAAAACAACTGGGACACATATGTCTGCTATTGGCTACTTACAGGTGTTTGAACCATTTGCGGTCTGCGTTGTCTCATCGCTCGAACGAAGTTGAAGATATCAACAAATCCAGTTTGTTTGGCTCTTTGCATCTCATTATCCAATGCGATCACCACTCCTGTACGACCCACGCCAGCACTAGGGATAAACAGATAATAACTATCTCACTATAACACCAGGTTGGGGGATGTTTCCCAAAGATCATAAGTCGAAACTAACTCGGACTTTAACACTGAGAGATCCATTTTTTTTAATCAAATATATTTAAAAGCAAAAATTAGAGCATTTTAGATTTTTCATGAATTCCACTTCAAGAAGATGAAAGCTCCTTGATGTTAGAAAATATGAATGATTTGGAACAACATGTTATGCCTTTTAAAATAAGTTTTTTTTTAAATATCTTCAAAGATGCTAACGGCTTTCCATAATTGTTTAGTCCAACTTAGGACCTTTGTGAAACACTCCCAGTTCTATTTTAGCAATGAGCATAGAGGAATTATCCCCTGAAAATGAATGTCAACCTTTTCAAGGTTAGCGAACAAATAGGCACTTTTCTTTTACAGTATCATCAAGCTTACAAGCATTACTCAAATGTCACACGATCATATTTATGACAGTATTTGTCATTCTCCTGTCGTTCAGTATAGAAATCTCCATGTAACTTCTAAAGTCGTAACTCCTGGGACCCGTTTCACAAAGCCTTTTTTCAATGACAAATGACAAAAATCAGTGAAAAATCTGCTGATAACCAATCAGAAGCAAGGATTTCAGTAGCTTATAACAAAAACTGTAATTTGTCACTGATGACAAGTTTTGTGAAACACCCCCCAGGAAACACATCTCTCAATGCACACAATATTAATGGTTACCCTACATTCATTCTCTTTCTCAAGCCATATTCTCAAATGAAATAATATGTTGTATATGCTCCTGATGATGTACCTGCAATGAACCAATAGAGGTGTAGATTTATCATCACGTGACTGATTGACCTCTTGGATGAATCTGAGTAGTACGGATACGTTCCTAGGCACTCCTTTATCTGGCCACCGAGTGAAATGAAAGTGATCCAAGCAACGAACCTCCTCGTCCTATATAGTATGTGTTAAAGAAGATACACACTATGAACATGACGGACAAAGAAAGAGGACAAAATGTGCAGTTCCTCAGGTAGATAAAGGAACATCCCTTCTCTGCTATTATCTAAAAATGTGTAGAACAGGTGTCACATGCATATCCACCTGTTTTACTCATTTTTACATAGTAGCAGTGAAGGGATGTTCCTTTGTCTACCTGAGGAACTGTATATTTTGTCCTCTTTCTTTGTCCGTCATATTCATAGTGACAGCAAAGGCGATGAGGATGGGGAAGGGTAGGGGTGAAAGCACATTTGTTATACTGATGTATGGGGGCAGTGACATAAACTTGAACAACATGCTAGTATTCAATTATCTCTTGATGCTTGAATTTTCTCTCCATTCCCGAGTATGCAAACGGGATTTTTTTTTTTTTTTAAACTGGTGCTTACAATGAGATGTATTGTTAGCTAAAGCCCCCATCACATCAAACTAGTTCTCACCACGTTTTTTTTTTTTTTTGGTGTTTATTTGAACCCCGTAAGTGATGTTTTCCTGGCATCTATTAAACACAATGGAGACCATAAAAAGCAGTGCATGATAACGTCTTTTTAAATCAAGTAACAGTTAAATACACAGTTATATCCAGAGTTATCATGTGTTTGGTTAAGTTACCAGATGAGTTGAATATCTTCTCACAATATTTGCACTTGAAAGGGTTTCTCTCCAGCGTGCGTTCTTTTTTCTTTCTTTTCTTTTTTTTTTTCCTTTCCCCCCCCCCCCTTTTTTTTTTGGTTTGTTTTTTGGGCCGCCCAAGGGAGGGGTTTAAACCCCTAAACCCCCCCCCCCCCCCCCGTAGATCCGCGCCTGTTTCCCCGCGAAGCGTGGGCGCTGGATGTGTTTTATTTACTCAAATTGTAGTATTACAACACGTCCGTATTATACCCCCATGTATGGTAATTTACCCTGTATGCCAACTTTTTTGCATGATTCAAACATACCTTCCAGTAAAAAAAAGATGCGAGACTGGATTGCCGCAACTTCTTTGCCCTGTTTGCTTCCATATTGCTTGTCACTACACTCAGACCAGACTGATAAAAAAGTGAGCAACTTGAACAAGTAATCCAGGAAATGAGCAGCCCAGCTCAGCGTGCGTTGCCAGGTTAAATCTTCACAAAATCCCCACCCAAACGACACTTAAAATATCCCCAAAGTTACCAAATTTTGACAGAAAATCCCCAAATTCGTTTTTCATAAAACTCAATATTATTTTCATTCCCAAATATTTATTTTTCATCCCCAAAGACTTCAACAATCCCCCAATTTTTTTATATTTTTTTTTAATGTGGGGATTTTGGGGATGAGAATCGGCAACGCTGGCCTAGCTTGTCACTTCGGCGGTGGCCCGTGTCCTCAAAAAAGCTGATGGGGGGGGGGGGGCAAGGGACTCTGTGACATTTGTTCGCCCAACCCCCCCCCCCCTCCCCCCAAAAAGAAATAATAATAACAATAATAATAATAATAATAATAATAATAATAATAATAAATGAAATAAATACATAGAAATAGAATAAAATAAGATTACAAGTTTTAAAAAAAAGATAAGATTTAAAAAAATGGTCCCCGGATTTTTTTTTTTTTTGGGGGGGGGGGGGGGGTTGCAACCCCCCCCCCCCCCAACCCCCCCTCTAGATCCGCTTCTGATTTATTAACTAGTTCTAACTCGTTCCGAATACGACCAAACCCATTCTAACAAGTTCAGAGATAGTTCAGCTCGTCCTCATCTCGCTTTTAGTGCGTTCGAACGCGCTCCTAAAGCGTGTGGAAGCACGTCCTGGCTCAATGGTTATAAGACCCCAGCGCGTTCTTGCCATTCATTAGTCCCGTTCAACTTCAACGATTCAAACTGTGCAAATCAACACATTCAAGTGAAGCCCCCATCACACCAAACTAGTTCTCACTTGGGTCTGTAAAATGTTGCCAAATGTGCTCAAACTGTGCGCGAACAGAGTGAACGTAGAAGCAATTGTTTACGATCTATTTAAGAACTCTACGGACGGGCTTGGACTGCTTGGAAATGGCAAATCTACCCGATCTGAACTTGATGTGAACTGACTGTGAACGGGGTACAGACGAGATGGAAGTATTGAGATTCGTATTATACACATTATTTACACATTCTAACCCGACCATTACCCTTTTTTAAAGGATTTTCTAGGACGGTTCCGGGACGTAGTGAGAACTAGTCTGGTACGAAGGGGGCATAATTATAGCTGCTGCTAATTGATGTTCGACCACAGCACGTTGTAACACGTTCCAAGTAGGATCGAAGTACGGCGATTCCGTTCATAGTACGGCAATCAGTCTGTTTGTAGTACTTCCTTTTTATTTTAAGTACGTTGTCGCTCCGTCTAATTGCAGGACGGGGACAAGTTTGAACAGGCTTAAAGTTCTAGAGCAGTCTCCTGTACAGCCAGTCTGAGCCTGTCCATGAAGTTCTTAAACAGATCGTAAACAGTTGCTACTACTTTCAACTCCATTCGCACACAGTTTGAGCCCGTTTTGGCAACATTTTCCAGAACGTATTGAGAACAAGTTTGCTGTGATGGCGGCTTTAGTCTTCTCATTTTAGGGGGGGGAAGTTACAGCACAATTGTAAAAGTGTATAAACAAAGAAAGTAGAAACCGAAAGATTGGGTGAAGATAGGAGGGAAAATTAAAGGGAAAATTAAAAGCAAAAATTGAAGAGAGAGAGAGAGAGAAAGAGAGTGACAGCGAGAGATAGACGGGGGAGGATTAAAGTAGAGGAGAAAATATACTACAGGAGAAGAAATCTGTCACTTATTTATCAGATTATAGCGTTTGAATCATCATGCACATGGAGGCCCTGCATGTTATCACAGGATTAGCAATACGAACGAGTATTGTTCCTGAATTCTTTAGGAAGGACTCACTATGAACATGACGGACAAAGAAAGAGAACAAAATGTACAGTTCCTCGTTCTACCCTCAACAATTGCTGTGGTAGATAAAGGAACATCCCTTCACTGCTATTATGTAAAATTGTGTAGAACAGGGATGTTCATTTGTCTACCACAGCAATTGTTGAGGGTAGAATGAGGAACTGTATATGTTGTCCTCTTTCTTTATCCGTAATGTTCATAGTGACTTGGAATAAAATTCTGTTTTAGTGATATACCTTGTGAAGAACAAGCGATCGTCTGGCGTCATGTATGCCATGAACCTCAGCTTCACACGTCACTACTATGTCCTCAAAATACATCTCCTCACCCTGATCAGGCCAGTATTTCTCACATTTGATCTGTAACGACAAACATTGTATCTGTAAGATTTAGTCTTTTACGACAAATAATAGGGACTTTTAGATTCTGCACGACGAGAACGTGGACTGCCCTTTTAAGGCAATGTGACGTCCTTTTAAGACACTGGCAATGACGTCACATTGCCTTAAAAGGGCAGTCTGTGTTCTCGTCGTGCAGAATCTAAAAGTCCTTATTATGAGTGCGTAAACTACCGAATTTTGATTTGAGCCGCGAAATGGTATTGCAGTTCACACAATTACGTAAATGCATTCAAAAGTGGTGAAAATATGAAATCGAATACATCAACAAACAAAAGACAATATCACATATCTGTAATAGCTAAATTGATATAATTTATGGCACAACATGATCCTCAATACAATTACTATATCAGGGTAATATAATTATATGTTTGTTTCCTTTTTCTTTTGTAATTCAGTGCCAAGACATGCTTTATGCTATCTGAATCAAATCATATCAACGTAATAACCATCAGTAGTGAATTTGAAGGGGTGATTGGAAAAACCGTTCATGATCTCAGCCCGTATTTAGGTAGCGAGAGTGAGGGAGGGAGAGAGAGAGAGAGAGAGATTGCTGACAATTATGATTTATATATATATATATATATATATATATATATATATATATATAGGTTAAGAATCAATGTGAATGCATATGGACTACAATGAGGAAGAAAGGATAATACTTAAGATAATGCACATGTTACCTTGCCCTTGTCTACCAGATTGGTTGCCATGATAATAGTTTCCACCTCTTTCTGCCAAACCATCCTCCAAAAATCAGCTATTGACGTCACATTAGGTCCTAGATAGATAGAAAGACAGAAAGAGAGAGAGATAGACAGAGAGAGAGAGAGAGAGAGGAAGAGAGAGAGAGAGAGAGAGGAAGAGAGAGAGAGAGAGAGAGGGGGGGAAGAGAGAAATTTTATTGGGCGGAGCTGATATCTCTATAGTTGTATGCGACACATTCTCGGGGACCTTGAAGTCATGAATGTTTGTTACCCACCCCCGCCCCACAAAAAAATATTCTGTAGTGTATTATGATAACAAAATTAATTGTCTAAATTTTCTGGTTATAACGGGAGAAGAGCATAGATATCAACGTGGCTCTAATAACATAAGCAGCATCAACAACACCACCACCACCAACAACAACAACAACAATAAATCGTCGCTGTTTTCACGAAGTGACGGTAGTGAAAAAAAAATGCATTCACTTTGCATTACGATTTTCCTCACTACCGTCACTTCGTGAAAACAAGGACGAAATGATAGAAATGTGTTAGTGAAGGTTTAAAGCATAATGAACATAGGATGTCCGAAAATTCTGGATTTCTAATCGTTGAAGCAAAAAAAAAGGCTTGTCTATAGAAAAAATAATTTATTTTTGTTGGTAGAAAAACTTAAATCTATGAATACCTGATGAAAATTTAAGAGGAAAATGATCTCAAGCGAAGTCACAGAGTGATCAATTTGTGTTTGATCTACCCATATTAACGTCCACGTTTCAGAACTTTTCCCATATTGGGTTTCTTTGAACTTTTATACTTCTGCACCTTCTTCAATAAACTTGATGCCAGGATGGACTTCGTGTTACATGTCACACTGTCATATTTAAAAGATTGTTTTTAAACGTGGAAATAAATGTTAAACTTCCCTATAACATTTTGACAACTTTACACCAGCTATCTCTAGTCAAACATTTAAAATCAAACGATGATTTAGGGCAGTTGGGATTTATAAACATGCTAAGGTTGTACTTCACGCATTGGGACTTTTTCATTAATTCAATTCCACAACTATAACAATTACAAGTTCGTACTTTAGTTTGGTAATTAACTCATAAAGCTTTGGGGAAAGTTTGAAGAAGTGTTCAGACATTACGCAACTCTACAATACGGTGTTATCTTTTTCTAATAATGTGGTACTTGGTACTTGGTTGGGTAATCCCTTTGGCAGCTCACTCAGGAAGCTATACTGGGATGGTAGGTGAGGCGAGTAACCACAATGAGTGACATTAATTGCTGGAGTGGTGTGTGGACAAAGCACTTATTGATTTACAGTAAAATATGCTAAGTCCAGTGCAAGTATTTAAAAAAACAAGCTAGTAAGCTTATATGATGTGAGAACCAACATGGGGCTGCATCATTCTGATGGAGGGTAGAGCATCCTCCTTGAAGTGGGTTATTCCTTTTGCATTTTGGTCCATAACTTTAAAGATTGCACTTTTTCAATCAAACCACATGACTTGTTTTATACTTCTTAAAGATGAAGTTGAGTTCCGGTCATGCGATTGCATTGTGAGAGAAATGGTGTGGAATCGACCAGAAAAGGTTTATCATCTAGCATATAAGTATTCGTGTGTATTGCAAGGTTCTGGAACCATCAAAATGATAAGAAATTTGGCCAAGCTTGGGTAAAGTTACAAACACTGTACACAGAAAGATGTATATGGGACAACACGAATACGTGGCGTAAGAATTCGTCCCGATTTTACGATGTTACATGACATATTTAGAATATGAAGGCATTTGAAGAGCCATGTTTTTCAGGAAACATGTTTTATCTGATGTTCTTCCACACTTTCATAATAAAAATGATAATACGCTAACAAATATTTTTCACTTCTTCCCAGAACTCAACCTTCTCTCGCTTTGCTTACCCTGTGATGCGATGTAGGTATTTTCCTTTGAGAAACTCTGCAAACAAATATTTAAAAAGGTTATTGATAATAAAATGTATAATATATGTATTGATAATGTACCTCGTGTGCAACAGGCATCATTAGTGGTTCTTGAGGGATTTTGGGCGGCTCAAGCTGCGGTGTCGAGGTCTCCCCCACAAACAAAAACATTTCAACTCCATCCCCCCCCCCCCCAAAAAAAAGGCGAGGCACGTGTAGAAAATGAATGCAAGACACCCTAACCCCAAGCCCCCCCCCCTAAATAAAACAGTTATCATAGAACCGTTCCTGACCACCGGCATTGCATATGCACTTCATTTCCCTATAAAGAAGACACATATTCTTGTTTGTTAGCGGGATCAAACCAGAAAGATATAAAGACCCTTTTCACCTCAATAAAACACTTTGCTAAAGATACATCAACTTTTTACATGTTATCTTTATCTCATATTTTAAATGGCATGTGTTTTTTTAAGAGCCCTCACTTACCTGGATGTAACTAGCATTGACGTAATCACTGTGAGGGTCATCACCGATCAGGTCTAGAATCACTCGAGCGTGGTCATCTTCAAATAAGCATATGATTAATCAGATCATTGATATCGAATAAATAAACGAGATTGAGTAAAAACTTAAGACATGAAGAATAAAGATTTGTGTGTTATTGATAACGTATAGAGATAAGTTTGTGCTACAACTTTCTCAACTTAATTCCCTTAAAGATCATTAACGTACGAGCATTTTTCTAATTTTCTAATTTAAACACAAATACAAAAACAGTTCTACCTGAGTAACAAACTCTTTAACGATGATAAATTACATGTTAGGATTTCGGTAGAAAAGTTGTTGACTCACAAGGAAGAATGTTTTTGTAGCGGTTCTTCTTGAAGTTTGCTTCCATCATTGCAAAGGTCTGTAACTTGTATCTGTGGTCGTATAGTCGCTGTAAAATTAAACATGACAACAGATTATAAATCTTATGACGCAGTTCTCTCTCCCTCTCTCTATAAACTTATTAAGAACATGTCGAAGCGTTTAATTTGTGTGATGGGCAAATCAGTTATGTTCGTTCGACAAATGAATGAAATGAAAATTAAAAATAATTTGATCAAGTCTCTTGGTTTTCCATTATCATGGCAAATTCAACCAAAATGCAACCCAAGTATGTACCTATACTTACAAGAGGTAAGGGGAAACATATGATCTAGTGTTAACAGAATCATTAAAGCGCACCACACGCATGTATATATTTAACTAATGTGCCCATTCATTCTGGTTATTCTGAGTTGAAGATAACTTACGGCCCATTCATCGTCGAAAGTTGTACTGTCATCTTTCATTATCTTGACATGGTCTGCGAACTCCTCGACTGATACAGGACCGATGGTAGCTTCTTCTGTATGTCCACAGGACTCCATGTCTTCTTGATGATTGAAGCCTTTTGATTCATCCTCCCTCTTCATCTCGTCGACCTCAGCAACATCCTCCTTTCTCTGCTCATCTCCCTGACAACCCGGTGATGGCTCCTCCTCCCTATGCTTGAAGTCGAGGACCTGTGTTTCCTGAGAACCGGCTGCATCCATTGGAGGATGAGAGTGGGCTGGTCTCAGGCTGTCAGACCGTGGTTCAACCTTCGGAGTGCTCTGGGTGATACATACAATCCCCGCAGTTTTGTCTGCATCGTGTAATATTCAATGTGATAGCATAACAACGGGATTAGCTAACTATACACAAGGTGGCTTCATTTAATAGTTATTAATAGATACATCATGTATCCCTCCGTTTTACGCCTAGACTATAATCTCCGTGGAGGTAACAAGGTATTACAAGAGTGTAACAATGGAACAAATAATATAAATCAATAATGATACAGAAAACTATCATCAGTTGGGGGATAATGATAACATGTAGTTTCTAAGCTTCTACCAACCTTAATTTTGTTATGCAAGCTTTTGTCCACTCCTGTGGACTTTCTCAAAGTAAGTGATCAGTCTGAGTCACACGTTTGCTTCGCTGCACTGCCTGGTGTCCTGTGATCACTGGACCAAAGATCGGTGACAATAGGTACCCAGAGTCCCTGTTTAGTGATGGCTTAATTCTCTTAATCCACATGGGCTCTTTCACCTTTCTTGCCCAGAAGTTACTTTCAAAGTCTATTATGAGGGCATCCTCCCATCCAATGTTATGTCCTGTGTTGAGGGCGTGTTCAGCTAATGCTGAATGGGATGGGTTGCTCAATCTGAGGGCTCTTTTGTAATCTTTTAGACGCTCATTAAGAGTTCTGCCAGTTTCCCCAACATAAGAATTGTTACAGTCTGTGCACGTAATCTTGTACACAATACCTGTCTTTTCCTCTCCTGAGATTTTCTCTTTTGGGTGGACCAACCTACTTCTTAGTGTGTTAGAGCTTTTGAAGGCAACACTGATGTCCTTGTCTTGGAATGCTCGTTTCAGGCGAGAGGATATAGTGTTGACAAAAGGAAGAACTATACTCTGTTGTTCACTTCTTCCTTTTCCTTTGGGTGGGGAGGGGGATCTTATTTCTTATTTTGTCCTTCGCTCTTTGTCTCATCCAATGCTGGATATCCACAAGACATACGCGCCTTGTCAATATGTTGGAATTCACTCTGTAGTGCATCATTGTCCGAGGGTACATTTTGAGCTCTCAGATACAATGAGCTAGCAACTCCAACCTTTGTGCTGAGGGGGTGGTCCGATTCGAAGTTCAAATAAGAATCAGTGTGGGTTGGTTTCCTGTACACGGCGATGGAATCTGACAGGTCAAAGACCTTTGTGTCCAGGAAGTTCAGTGACCTTTGAACCTCTTCCTCAACGGTGAACTTTATGTTTTGGTCGATGCTATTGATGTAATTAGTAAATTCGTCAATATGCTGATGATCAATGATAACAAAGGTGTCATCAACGTACCTCCACCATATCCTAGGGAGGTGGGGGCATGATTCTTATTTGAACTTCGAATCAGACCACCCCCTCAGCACAAAGGTTGGAGTTGCTAGCTCATTGTATCTGAGAGCTCAAAATGTAACCTCGGACAATGATGCACTACAGAGTTAATTCCAACATATTGACAAGGCGCTTATGTCTTGTGGATACCCAGCATGGATGAGACAAAGAGCGAAGAACAGAATAAGAACTAAGACCCCCCCCCCCCCCAAAAAAAAAGGGGGGGAAAGGAAGAAGTGAACAACAGAGTAGTTCGCCTTTTGTCAACACTACATCCTCTCGTCTGAAACGAGCATTCCAAGACAAGGACACCAGTGTTGCCTTCAGCAGCCCTAACACAATGGTTGGTCCACCCAAAAGACAAAATCCCAAGAGAGGAAAAGACAGATATTGTATACAAGATTACGTGCACAGACTGTAACAATTCATATGTTGGGGAAACTGGCAGAACTCTTAATGAGCGTCTAAAATAACACAAAACGAGCCCTCAGATTGAGCAACCCATCCCATTCAGCATTAGCTGAACACGCCTTCAATACAGGACATAACATTGCATGGGAGGATGCCCTCATAATAGACTTTGAAAGTAACTTCTGGGCAAGAAAGGTGAAAGAGTCCATATGGATTAAGAGAATTAAGCCATCACTAAACAGGGACTCTGGGTACCTATTGTTACCGATCTTTGATCCAGTGATCACAGGACACCAGGCAGTGCAGCGAAGCAAACATGTGACTCAGACTGATCACTTAACTTGAGAAAATCCACAGGAGTGGACGAAAGCTTGTATAACAAATTTAAGGTTGGTAGAAGCTTAACAACTACATGTTAATCAACAATGTTTGCAAGTTTACAAAATATTATTAATTGTATGGCAATAAATAAAGTATCAGACATCAAGGCATTTTAATAAAAAAATGCCTTTTTAGAGGAAGCGGTTTTCAAAGTGATACATACCAGTCACTGTGATTGCATCCCCGTTACCCGTTTTAGAGTGAGTCAGTCTTCGCGGATAAGTAAACTTGACAGCATACTCCATATCGATTTTACTCTGCCTTCGTCTTGGTTTCCGGTGTCGTTTTATCCTTTTTTTGTAAGAATAAATCAGAGTTACCATAGTTACCGAGTCGTCTGAATAAGTGGTACTTCTCTTCGACTGATCAAATAAGTCATTTAAGTTGTACACTTATAAATAGATTTACATATTACACACATTTCCGTAATCATATTTCCCACGATCAAATATAATTACCTTAATGGTTAATGGCCTGAATGTTTAAGGAGATTGTTACATATTACACACATTTCCGTAATCATATTTCCCACGATCAAATATAATTACCTCATGGTTAATGGCCTGAATGTTTAAGGAGATTGTTGCATTATTTCATATTATTTGATTGTCATGCAAGTTATAGGTTTTCATTGACCAGGTTGGAAAACAAAGAGCAATATATAAAAGAAGAGGTGCAGTGTATAAAAAGTTTCTGGGTTCAAATCAATCTCTGTTTGGATCCGGAAGGGCATTAACTATAATTATAAACCAACTTACTATAATTTCAAAAGCAGTTTATAATATTTGTAATATCATGTTTGACTTTCAATAGCAAACAAATACAACTGATTTGTTTTTCATCTAATTCTTTTTCTGTTCGCATTCTTCTTCTAAATTAGGGCTTGTTTGGATTTCTCGCCTTCTAACCTATTTGTATATATATATATATATATATATGTGTGTGTGTGTGTATGTTCTATTTAACTTTTTATGTTAACCATGTTAATCTATAATGTTTCCATTTATATCCTGGTCGCACCGATGAGACTGAGAAAGACTAGGCAAAAATTGAGAAAGATTAGGCAAGAATTAAATGTATGGGCTATCCAACCGTTTGTCTATACTTTACACATTTACTTATTTTCTTATCGTTTGAAATGTGTTTTATATGTGTGTTTTTTTAAAACTTGTATGTGTATATGGATTTCGGAAATAAAAACAAACGAACAAACAAACAAGGTTTCATCGGATGATTCGGAGGCGGTTTGAATATAGGCCATTTTGTTTGACATGTACTTTGATCCAGTTTTGCACTCGGAATTGATTTCGCACGAACTTAAAATAGTTGCCCGTGTGTTAATACTGAAGTGCAATGTATCAGGAAATAATGCCATCCACTTGAACAGAACCCCATCCGTCAATAAATTTTTATATCAATCTTTATCAATTATATTTTGTATTTTGTTTTCGTTTTCATTTAAGAAGATAAGCCTACGAGAAGTTGTTGGTCTACTGAAAAAGTCAACAGACTGTAGATCACAAGGTACGAGGTTCGAATCCTAGCCCGGTACTAACCTGCTTGATGAGCGCTGGTTAGTTTAGCCGCTCGGCTATATCCATAGTATACAAAAAAAGGCTACAAGCGTCGTGAAACGTGACGAATATGAGGTTTTTTTTAAAGACCATCAATACTACTGGGCCAGAAGGGATTAGACCACACAGCGAGGTCACTGACAGGTGGCTATCTCATTAACTCAGCTCTCAACTAACATAAGAAAAAGAGGATCATGGGGGATCAACAGGCACCGATTGGGGAAGTTTTCTATATAGAGGGAGCAAGTAGCTACAAGTAGGACAATGGGGCTTTAAAGAAGAATTTGTGAATGTTGTTTTCTTGAATCTAACATTTGCACTTTTGTGAAATAGCACTCTGACGATTATCCGATTGTAGTAGGTGGCGCTATATCTAATCTGCTTGGCATGGGCAATTCCAAGGAAAATAAAAAAAACAATCATAAATCGGCGATAAGTCCAGGAATATTTGGGCTACCTTTTCAAGCTTAATGATAATATCGAAAGAAATAGTAGAAAAAGCTGCATTTGATTCGTTTATCGATATTTTGAAGTTCGTGTAGGCCTACGTATAATTATCTTAAAATCTCACTTTTGCCGGGGGCAAAACTTGGCAACAATGATTTTGGTCAAAAGGTCGAATCCTGTTATTAGTTCTCATCATTTCAAGCTAAAAGCATGTGAAATTCAATTTTTGGTATTTTATTGCAGTGAATGTAGCAAAGACTAAATATAAAAGGTTTATATAACCAAATCAATGAGCAATCTAAAGCAAACATATAAAATTCTATAAAAAAAAAGTGGACAAAAGTGTAATGTCCATTACGCTCAACTTTAGCTCTGCCTATGTGCAATCTAATATTTTTTTTTAAAACACACAAAAAAGTAAAAATGTCATGTCCGATAAGCTGTATTTGCTGGATCTCCAGAGTCTCCCCGATAATTCCCAAATTACTTTCCCTGGTCTTTCGCGTCGGTCGCATATGAGGACGCCATAAGACCGTAATAGAGACATAATGAGATCGCCATAGACTCAAGCTGACAAGACACTGTGAATATTTGGGGCTCTCACCATCGTAGATATGAAGAAATACTCTTCCCCATTCCTGATACGACCTAGGGGTTACACTCACTATGAACATCACTGACAAAGAAAGCGGACAAAATATACAGTTCCTCAGATCAGGTAGACATCCCTTCACTATTATGTAAAAATGTGTAGAACAGGTGAATATGCATGTGACACCTGTTCTACACATTTTTACATAATAGCAGTGAAGGGATGTTCCTTTGTCTAACTGAGGAACTGTATATTTTGTCCGCTTTCTTTGTCAGTCATGTTCATAGTGACTTTGCTCCTACTTCTTGATCTATCCAGATATATCATTTCGCAGTGAGAGCTCGTAATGTCGGAATGTCAGAATGTGACAGAGCGATTTTAAGCATGATATAACACGGACATACATGTACTTACCACACGCACCATAGTAACGTAATGATGATGACACACAGTAGGCATACGGCAATGGTTGTTAATTGCAAGCCTGTACGGTAAAAATAGATGAAATACATCTAAATCAATCGGTTGAAGCCAACTACAGTCAAACCTGTCTATAGCGACCGCCCAAGGGAAACACAAAAAGTGGCCATTCATAGACAGGTGGTCTTTGTAGACAGGTTCCTTTAGTACATGATTCAATGAGAAACCATTTTCAAGGAAAGCAACAAATGTGGCCTTTGTAGACAGGTGTATATAGTTTGCATGCAGACTCAAACCATTGTAAGTCATAACTATATAGTACATGGCAGAGTCTGAAATAAGAGACTATGTCAACTACACGGTCTACTGAACATCATAGGCTCTGTATTGTAGCTGCTCAGGGCCAGAGATTACAGCTAGCTAGGCTCTGCTTTAGATTTATGGAATTGCGTTTGACTGTCAAATTAGAGTCAGACCAGGGCCCAGTTTCACAAAACTTGTCATCAGTGACAAATGACAGTTTTTGTTATAAGCTACTGAAATCCTTGCTTCTGATTGGTTATCAGCAGATTTGTCATTGAATTTTGTCATTTGTCATTGAAAAAGGGCTTTGTGAAACGGGTCCCAGCACCCAAACGTGATTTGATTCCAGATTATTTGACAGCTTAATCACAGATTTAATGAAACACATAAACAGCGTGTCCACACACAAAACAATTTATCCCGAAACTCTATAACGAAACGTCGTATAAAGAATCATAGTATAAATTTCAAAGTGTCCACACACAAGAAACTTCATATGAATAATCATCGTATAAATTCAAGGATGTCCATAAACAGAAGAAAGTAATCCTGAAACTCTACAGTCTGGTCTCCTTTCGCTCGAGGTCACGTTAAGCCCCGCCCAGTTAGTTACACTAGTTACTCTCCCCCTGTCCACACACAACATTTTCGTGATTAGGCGTGATTTATTGAGTTTCAGTTCGAAACGATGCCCAAACCTGCGTTTCGTTAGACTAGTTTCGTTATACGACGTATCGTTAGTGAGCGTCCACACACACAATTTCATCGTAAAACTATCGCGAAACGGTATCACTATCGCGAAACGGTATAGCTAATCACGGAAAATGTTGTGTGTGGACAGGGGGAAAGTTTAATATGAATATAGTTATATCGAAACCCCATAAGCACGTGATTAAAGGAGGACATGAACGTCAAATATTGTTTAACAGTGTTTCCAGTTTTACAAATCTGAGATGCATGGCCATACGTGTTATCAGTGTCTGTGATGATATGGTGTAATATTGAAGCCCTAAAAAAAACTACGCTTCAAAATGATCATGAAGTGCCTCAAAAAGTAATTATCTTTGAGTGACCGATTTTACCATACTCATTTTCGCCAATAGACTGTAGTGTTATAAAAACCGTGCTAACAATGCACATTTTCTCAGAGGCCTTTTATTCCATTAACATGAAGCATGTAGTAGGAATATCTGACCATTATACGTTAATGATAACACTCATTCAACTTGTAAAGGCCTAGTTGCTTTCGACAGCTTATTCTGACGTTCCAGTAATCAAGTAAGATTAGACAAGTCTAGTAAATGACAATTACTATACCTGATATATGTGAAGAGATAGATACCATGATGGACTGCTTATCTCTCGGTCAAGCTTCCAAACTAAAGAATGTGAAACAAAATCAAGATATCTACTGCGGTAGCATGATCATAATGAAAACAATAATAATATCATGAATAATTACAATTATATTCGAAAATTAACTTGTTACATATTAAAGGTACTATGTCCCTTTTGCAGCCAACCTCAAATTCTGTAGAACTTTGCAGGAATTATGAATATGTCATGTTTGTCCTATCTGTGAGATTTAAACGTTAGCAGTGTCCTTATATTCAAATTATGCAAGAAAACCTGTTTACTTGCTAGACTTCACTGTCGGACACTATTGAGTGACTGACTGGCTTTTTTTCTTCTTTGGTATTAACATACATGAAAAGAGTTGTAAAGGGTACATGAGCATTTGTCTACATCAATAACCCACTTCTTGTGATGGCCAAGATCAAACTGATTGAATCTTTGCGCAGCATAAAACGTATGACCATTCGGTACTATAAATGGAAATCAAGACTATTACTTTTGGGCTCTATAGCCCTAAAGTAGATTTGACAACTAATAGTCGTTATTTTCCAACTTGAAGACATTTTCAAGCCCCACCTTTTTTAGGGAAGTTCTAAATTAGTATTATCTTTCAAATGCAGTTGGAATTTAACTTTTTCATTTTTTTAGCCTGCAAATGGGACATAGTACCTTTAACAGATATAACAGGCGTACGTGGCACCCCTGAGTATTTTGTAAAGAACAAACTGGCAAGCAAACAAACACACAGACATTAAAAAAAAATTATCTCTTATTCGGGCACTAAAGTATTTGTGATTTTTATATATCACACTGTACATGTTGATAGTAGAAATATTGGCAAAATTTAGAGACGGAAATGTTTATAATAGAACAAAGACGTCCCCCCCCCCCCACCCCTACAGTGACAAAGTCATGTCTTTAGATATATATATTACGTTCAACCATAAGAATTTCCATACAAAAATATCACATCAAACGATATATATGACAGGGATTGAGTATTCTTAGTATCACCTTTCCCTCTATCTCTCTACCTCACCCAGCCCTCCCTCCCCCTCTATCTATATCTCTCTCTCTCCCTCTCTGAAATATCTGAATTATGTTAGGGTCTGAGATTATTAAATTTAATTTGTAAATTGGTAGTGGGTAATCAAATAATTTTCCCCTGATATTAAACCAAACTTGTGAGAAAATGAAAGATGTTAGTTGGGAAAGGAAGAGGATCTTATTTAAATACTACATAATTATATATACTAACGAAATGCCATATCATGCTAGTTATTGCTCGCATTTACCACAAGGATCGTCTTCACTTTTGGTTTCATATGCGTTTTGAGTATAATACAATGAGGAAGTAACAGCATTGCATGCGTATGTCTGATTCAATACTCATGTAATATAAAATTTGTCTTTCATGTATCCTGGCACATGTCATTTTTTTTAAAGGGCAGACAACAACAAAAAAATTCTGGAAAAAAAATGTGAAATTCTATTTGGTACCGAAATTCGTGTCAGGTATGATCAATTACTGAAGATATTTTCCTTAAGCCCGTCTGTACTACTTTGGCCTGGAGGGATTAGACCACCCAGCGTGGTCACTGACAGGCGGTTATCTCACCAAATCAGATCTCAAATAACATAAGAAAAAGGGGATCATGGGGGACCAACGGTGACCGATTATAGGCATTGTTTGCTATATAGAGGGCGAAAGTACAGTAGTGCAGTGGGGCTTTAGACATAATTATGCGTAGGCCTACAAACATTGTAATTGCAATCCAAATCCCAATCCACTGATACAAAACTGCAATAAGAATGCAATAAAACAATACAATACAAATTCAATTACATTTGGTTATTCAGGAAGTCGTACACTTATTCAGTCAAACGGTCATTAAGTTTGATTGACAATTAAGTCCAAGAATAATAACTCCATCATAATATTGCAAATCTAGTTTTAAGTGCAAAATAGAAATGATTTGAATTCCACGAGCGTTATCTCTTTGACCAAAGTCAATCTTAAAACTCTAGTCTCAATTATTGAGTCAACTTATTTCTTTCGTATTTCAAAAGAAAGTAAACATCTTTGAATCCACTTGAAAAGAGAGAGAGGGAGGGAGAGAGGGTGCTAGAGAGAGAGAGGAAGAGAGAGAGAGAGGGAGTGAGATAGAGAGAGAGAGAGAGAGAGAGAGGGGGGAAAAGAGAGAGAGGGAAAGAGAGAAAAAGAGAGAGATTCACTGAACCACGACATGACAACCAGCGATTATCAAATATCATCAATATTCGTCATGTGAATATGAATAAAGCATGTGAACTGAATAAGAATAAAATAAAATAAGACATACCTTGTCGGAAGACTGCGTGAGAGCTGATTATGAGCCTATTTCCAGCGGGTCCTATTAAACCTAAACAACAATCATAATGTCGTTTGCATATATTACTTACGATCTCAACTTGAAATGAAGCGATGATGAATTGTGCTGGTACGCCTTAGCCAGCCAGGCCTACTAACTGGCATTACAGGCCTTAACATACAGTGTACCCAAATCAACTCACTACTAACAATATCATACATATAAGCCATGTTCTAAAGTTATACAGTGTGTATACACAAATTGTACCCAACTTTGGTAGCTCCTAATTGAAAATTCATAACTAATATGACTTTGGAATTTATTTCATGATGAACAGTAACTTGTTTTCTATCCAATGGCACCATATTCAAAAAGAATCTGCCACAAGTGACTAACACCAGCCATTAATTGCACGTGTTTCTTTGATCTTAAATGTATATAGTTAAATTATTCCCCGTGCCTCAGTGCATCGTTGTTTAAAATGATGCAATGTATCTTGATTTTCACAGAACGTTGCTTAAATGTGAATAGGATAACCTTTCATTATTTTGAATAGCTTAATGAAAACTCAAAGGTTACTAAACCCAAATGCAAGTAGTAACACATGTGGTGTTAAAATGTAACTATTTTGTATTACTCAAGCGAAGGGTTACCTTAAACAAGGGATGCACATATGGTCAAGATTTTAATCATTTCAACTACCTAATAGTCAAAGTGATTAAATGAGCGATTATTTTTGGAATGAGATAACAAGAGGGTTTAGACAATACTTTTTGAAAAGCCGGCTGCTCGGTCGTTTTCTTTTCTTTTATAAAAAACTGGAAATGTCTTATTAACTCTACAAAATAATTACAATCATTCTTGGCAGCACAATTATAAATATGGTGTTATTAGACAGGGTATACGTTATCTCTTACATTGAAATATGAGTCAATGTCACATAGATTATAACTCTTATAAAGGTCGGTCACAAATACCACTACGAACTGCTACGAACGCCGTACGAACGATTTTCAGACAATTTCGTAAGAACCTTTTAAGAAGGCCGTAAGAAACCAACAATCGTAGACCATTCGTGGACCGTACTTCGTAAGCTCGCAGACTGGTCGATGGTCTTGTCCAAGATTTGTTCAACCTCGTACGAAATATCCTCTTCGAAAGGCGGCCGACGAGCGTCGTAATAACTTCGTAAGAACCACGTGGATCTTCGTACATTTCATAGGGTCGAGAGAAAATTCTAGAAGCCTCAAATTATTACGATGATCATAAGAACGTTTCAAGTACTTAAGAGAGGGCTTTTACGGCGTAAGAACGCCTTACGAACGGAGATTCGTATGGCCTTCGTACGAACGACTCCTGGCAGTCGTAAGGCGTTCGTAAGCAACAATTTATGCCATTTATGCAGCACTTGTTTTGCAAACCGACAATATATATATATATTTTTTTAAAGGTAACATTTTCTTACGAAGGACTTGAGAATGCCGTCAGTTACACCTACGACCAACTTGCGAGAACCCAAACTCATAAGATGGCTATAAATCTGACGTAAGAAGAACTCAGAGCATTCTTTAATACGAAAAAAATGAAAAATTAAACGGCGTTTATACGAACTCCGTAATCAGAACGTAAGAAATTATGCCCCATCTACGAATCACTACGAACTTTGGAATTCGTACGGACGCATCGTTCGTATGTCGTTCGTACGAACAATTGTGATCGTAGCTTTATTAGAAGCTAACAAAGTTGGGTACACTTTTTTAATACGCACTGTAGTCCACGTCCTTTTATTTTTCTGAATTAATCCCAACATCCCCACACGGAAAAGGTTTGAAACAATTGTGGGGAAAGATTTAGAATGCTCCACGTCGTTCTCTTTACATAGTGATTAAGTGCATTTAATATTTAAAAAAGCACCCGGAAGTATTCTCGCTCTCCCACGTTTCATGCTACATTGCTTATAATAACTGTACATCCCTGATTTATTGCAAAATTGTTGGCAAATAAAACAAAAAACAAGCACTTTTTAGTGTACTCTGCAAGACTGAGAAGTAAATAGCTCACAATCACACACAAACTGGATCTACATTTTCAAGTAATGAATAATGAATGTAAAGAAACTTGACTTACTCGACAGGTTCGCATACCAATATCAGTATTGAATGAAAAATGTTGTCGATAGCATAGGATAGGATTTCATACCAATTTATATCTCACTTTACAGAGCTCTTAACCCCTTTCTCATGGTAAAGTTAATTTCAAGGAAATACCCAAACGAGCTGGTAGAATCGGTTAGGATCAGATCGGGGAGATAGTTAGAACATGGTAAGACTGAAGACAGGTAAGTGATGTTTAAAGGCCCACTGCATTACTTGTACCTACTTGCGCCCTCTATATAACAAACAATGCCTAATCGGTGACCATTGGTCCCCCATGATCCTCTTTTTCTTATGTTAACTGAGAGCTGAGTTGATGAGATAACCACCTGTCCAGTGACCTTGCAGGGCAGTCTAATCCCTCCTGTAAACTACGGCAGATATGCTTTAAGAGTTAAAATTAACACAGGTGAATGAAGTTTAGATGGAAATGAGAGAAAATAGACGAGATCAAAAAGTAATGCTTTAGTTGGATAACTCCATGCTTAATGGTCAATCTATTCTCTTTCTTTCGAAAGTAGTATGATTGGTTTACTTTAACTGGTACATAGCAAAGTATTATTATTTGAATGTGAACCAGTGATCTTAAGTGAAAGTAAATCCCTACAATGAATCAAGATTAATTATGTCATGTGACTTTGATTATGGTTTCACTTGTATTTTTAAAGGATGTGGCTGTATCAGCCATAAGACATAATCAAGACATGAGGATAAACAAGTACAAGAATCATGAGAGGATTATTTTGCTTTTATTTATAAGTTGTGAAGTAAATACAGATGAGACAATAGGGACTTTTAGATTCGCACGAAGACAATAGGTCTATGCTACGATCGACGTCCTTTTAATGCACTGCCTTGAATGGACGTCACACGTATCAGTCCACGCAAATCTAAAAGTCCCTACTACTTTCTGAGTTTAAACGAAAGTAAGATGCAGGGTGTTACTGTCCTCGATTGTATGTTAGCATTTACCCCGGATATTTCCATCGCCTGTGAGCTTTATGGAGTTTGTGAGTCGTATATGCATCGAACCCAACATTTATATGACTTGCTGAAATAGGATTTTCTCTACCAAACATCGCGCAATTCTTTAGCGCATAATCAATATTAACTGATTATTCAAGTGTGAAAGATAGTCTTATACGCGCTAATCACAATTCTGAGATAATATAAGGTGAGGAAGCTCATGCGCGGTTCTAGGGCAATTACCCCCTGGGCAATCACACCCGGCCAATTACCAGCGTGGCAATTACCCCCGAAAAATTACCCCCCCCCCCCCGAGTACAATTAACCCCGAAAAATGGCCTTTATTAAAACCAACTTATTATCAGGGTAGGCTTCCCCTTTAGTGAACAGGGGGGGGGGGTAATTTTAAGGGGTGGGGAGTAGGCTAATTGTCCTCGGGGGTTAATTGTCAACGGGGGGGGGGGTGATTGTTCTAGTGTGTAATTTTCCGGTGGTTATTTGTCCTCGAGGATTATAGGCCACGGGGGCGGGGGTATTGTCCTGGGGGTAGTTTTATCGGGGGGGGGATTTTCCGGGAGGTGATTGTCCATGGGGTAATTTTCCTAAAACGCTGATTGGCTTATATTATATCTGCAGAATCCCGATCATTTCTCTAGCTTCGATAACCCCCCCCCCCCCCAACAGCAACAAAAGAAATGCCTGATAGATCCCACAATATTAAGCCCTGGGATTTGAAGGAGCTTAGTGACCGAAAAAAGGGCAAATTTGGGTTACTCATCCGGAAAATAATTTCCACTTAAAAAGTAACAAAATATTAGCGAGAACTAACTTTGGTTTCTCTAGGAGCACCTGATTAAATTTCATTTACTTTCTCTACAACGTCTCAATTCAGTTGATTGTCATAACTCTATACACAATGTCTCAAATCCTTTCATTAAATCGTTTCATATCATTCCTCTATACAAGTATGGAATGTTTGCATACAACATATCAATACTACAAAGAATCGCATCTAAAATAAATAATGATCTGTTCAGTAATTTACATTTGTACAATGAATAATAAATAAGAAAGCCAATCAATAAAAACAAAGAAAGTCTCATACAATAAAAATTACATTCTATTCCAAACCAGTTCCACAGTAAATATTTTTAAATAAAAGCAAACAAAATCATAAAACACATGTATTAGAAAGAGTATAATTATGGCTCGAAAAACATAGAAGCTGATATAAACATGTATATTGGACAAACATTGGGTATATTAAAATCATTATTCGTTGACGGTTGCCTCTAATTAACTTGAATCAATCATTCATAGATATTTAACAAAAATGGCTCCATAACATACTTGAATTTAAATCATACGTGAACACCTACACTTGTGAAACAAAAATTGACAACTCATTTCCTATGGATGAAGGCAGCATATGATATCTTTAGATTCAATGATGATACTTACAAACTTAAACTAAGTATAGTATACGGTTGATTATAGTTGCTTTCATTAAATTAGAGGGTAGAATTTTACAACAAATATCAATCTCAGCGCGGCGATGCCTTTATTTATCCTCTCTTATAATAATTGCTCTATATGGAAGATGATGTTTTTTTTTTCCTCGTGCAGATGCTTGATTCCTCACCTTCATTAATAACTCCCTTTTCCCAAGAACGTTCTATAACTTGCTTGTGAGCTTAGGTGTTGGCTTCTGACGGCTACAAGATCGATTGACTCCTATTTGAATGTGCCCTGCACCCCCCCCCCCCTCCCCCATCCCCTCCCCCTCTCTCTCCCCGATTAATTGTGAGCAATATTTAGAGTTACTGAATTGCTGAGAGACTATTCTAATTCAGGCATATAGACGGAGACCTCCAATTTGACCATCGTTTTTATTTCCTTATTAATTTGTAATCATCAATTTTCTATATTTTATGAACAATGTGGGGCTTAGGCCTATGCATTACAGTCAAGTGTTGTTTCATTCCCGAACTATATCATGCCTCGTAGGGTCTTCGTCGGAAACCCTCATATAGGAATACAAAACCTATGAACAAGAAAGGGAGAAAGCGTGGCGAGCAAGCCACATAATTATGACTGAATAAGGGAGTTTACAGATAGCACATGGTACAAATGACCCCAAATATCCACAGATCTTTTACACATGGAGAAGTTCCACTTTGAGCATCTTGGAATAATAACTGCCAAAGTCCTAGATGTGCTTTATGAATACCTTTTGTTCGTCCTCTTGAAAAGAATACTTCCACCTGCGTATCATAGAATGTACCGTTGGTGCATAAATGAATAATGTTACATAACTTTTATGAGCGCGTATCCA
The DNA here is from genome assembly GCF_000002235.5 of Strongylocentrotus purpuratus. NCBI lineage: Eukaryota > Metazoa > Echinodermata > Echinoidea > Camarodonta > Strongylocentrotidae > Strongylocentrotus > Strongylocentrotus purpuratus. The sequence goes on from NW_022145525.1 coordinate 408,790, forward strand.
GTATTCATCTCTGTGGGTTTTAACATTTTGGTACAAATGACCTTTATCTGCCCATGCGCAGATTGTTTCTATGAACTGGCTTAAATTGCACCGTCATGACGACAAGAACAGCTAGTGGATATTTACCCTTGACAATAGGAGGAAGAGAAATAAAGGCAGTGTTACGTCATCAAGTGATATGGGTGGTGTAAACAGAAACATATGGCCATCTTCATTTACGAAAATACAACTATAATCAGCCTTTTACATTACATGTAGCGTTAGACAGTTCGTATATCGTCAGTTTGTTTGAAAGGAAACGAATCTCAAAGCAAAATGTGATGTGAACTATGCTGTCAACACAATTGGAATAAGCACCAATATAAGGCAAGAACAATGTATAGGAGACAGATCATATGATCAAGGTAACATTCAAGGAGGAGGCGCGATAGCTCAGTCGGTAGAGCAGTGGTCTCGTGATCCGGTGACCCGGGTTCGAAACCAAGTCGATGCGCTAGTGCCCTTTGGTAAGGCATTAATCCTCATTACCAGGTCCCTCGGAGAGGACCTAAAGCCGTCGGCCGTCTGGTTGCTTACTTACAAGCATTTATGCTTTCTTAGCAGTCAGGTAAAATAACCACCACCACCACATTCATGTTATTTCACGAACATTTTCCAGCATGCATTTGTAGAAGACCGTGTTTGTGCATTTGTAGAAGAATCTGGAATTCTTTGTTCATGTTGTGATTCTTGGTGACTTTCAGATTATCAAAGTAGTGATAGGGTATGTCATGAACCTGCCCTGGAGATGGGTCCAGTTGAGCTGAGAAAGGCCAGAATCCATATAAATGTATTTCTTCACATACACTCAGTGCTACATGCACCAGATAGAAACCTGTTGGGTAACAAAAAATAATCTAATAAATCAATTTTAAAAAATAAATTATTCCTGTCTATAATCTGGCAAACGTTGAGGGAATCAAGTTTGTTGCCCCTGTCATCATCATTTTATTTGTATTTTTGTAGTATGAGACCCTTACCTACCTTTTGCAATGATGCCCCATTTGTTATGATTATGTAACGGGGTAGGGAGGGGTGCATGGTAAACCTAATTATGGGGGCGTTCTGAAGTGAGCAAAATGCAAAGTACAGAGCTACATGAATTTTTAAAGGTGAAGTGTTCTCTTCTATGTAGATATATATATTTAGTTTGATTGAAAATATCTGGTTTGGTACTGGTACTGGTACGGTATCATTTTACTATATGGCGCACATTGTAGTGAGTCTCTTTGGAGGGAGGGGAGGGGAGGGGGTGGTAAGTGCAGTACGCTATTTCACCTTCATTTTTTAAAAATTCAAAATGAAAATGTCAGAGCTGAGAAACATATCCCCAAGAAGGATTTTCTTTTTTAGAAACTGAACAAAAAGAACAAAATGTTGCGCACAAATACCAGAAATGCGCTCCCCCCCCCCCCCCCCCCCCCCCTATCTAGTACGCTTCTTTGTAAGCGAGGGAGCAAAACTACGGAGCGGCTGATATTATGTATTTTTAATTCTCAAAAACGGAATCTTTGGCATTTCACCAAAACAAATTCGCAAGGAACCACACCAACAAAGTGATAAAGGGTACAATTTCGAGCATTACTAAGCAGTTTTCCTTCCTCTGTCTCTCTTTTGAGTTTTTGTGCCCACTCTCTTTTCCGTTTTTTTTGTTTGTTTTTTTTGTTTTGCACCCCTAGATACGCTATTGATTAAGCCAATGGCAGAGGTGTAAACAAATAATAATAATGGAAAAAGAACAACATCGCCCGAATTCACAAAGGAGGTTGGTCGACAAACCGAGTTTTATGTACGTCATAATGACGCGTTTTTACGCGTTTTTTTTTTACAAACCTGGTTTGTAAAAACGCGTCAATACGCGTCATATGACGCACGAAAACCAAGGTTTGTTGAAAAACCTCCTTTGTGAATTCGGGCCCATGGGTTTGAAAATACGCACCGGTAGAAAGTGGTTCAGTTCCGAACTTTCTTTCCCTCCAGAAATCCCATACGAGACGAAAATGAGCTGGATTAGCCACGAGTAGTCTAGGGTTGAGTCCCTCGTATACATCCAGTGATTTTAAGCATGTTTGGGTGTGACTCTGGATACCGAAACAAGGCAACCAGATGTCATCATTGTATTGGGAAATCGCCTTGGCAAACGAAGATATGTTTTCTTCCTTTTTTAGACAATTGAATCTGAAGTTCAATGCAAAAAGAAACAGGAATGGTATTTAGAAAATAACTTTGTTGCAAAGACTATCAATAATCTTTATTACATGAATATTGAATCTAAATTTAATAGATGTAAATAATTTGTTATTCAAATTGTCCGTCCGTATTAAAGTGCTACTTTCTCACTCAACGAATCTTTATCCAAATAATATTGACATTAGAATATCTCTCTAATGACATATAAAGTCTTTAAACTGGATGAAGAAACTTGGGGCGTTTTAGATAAGTTTACATTCAACTGTATGGATGTGTTATACGCAGCATGTATTAATTGTGAGGTGCGTTTCATTCCCATGTAGTCTCGCTCTATCTAACACTTAGCTCTAAAAAGACTAGGGTTACCCTGCCCCCCCCCCCCCTCCCCCTCCCCCCGACATTTCGCGACCAAAACGCGAAAAAGGTTGCCCAACATTACTTCCAGAGCCTTATTTGCTTTATGGGGTAGGGCGATTGGAGTTTCTTTTCACGATCTCCTCTTCAATGTGTAGATGAATGTGACTTTGATTATTTAATGTTGATATGACATGGACATTATGTACACACGATGTTACTACTCTCACCAACAACGGTATGAATGAAGTCATAGCTATTTAAGACCTGTAGATCGGATATAAGAGCGAGCATTTTATCTATCAAACATTTCCCAAGGCCCCAATGACTCTAGTAATGACTACGAGGGTTGAACTTAAAGGCCGGCTGTACTAGTTTAACCAGAAAGGATTAGACCACCCAGCTAGCCAGCGAGGTCACCGTGATAGGTGGCTCATCTCATTAACTCAGCTCTCAATTAACATAAGAAAAAGAGGATCAATGGGGACCAACAGGCACCGATTGGGGAAGTTTTCTATATAGAGGGAGCAAGTAGCTTCAAGTAGTACAGTGTGGCTTTAAGCTAGGTCATACCTTCTCTCAATGATACTTGGATTCATCGTTGTTAAGTTGCTCTTCATTCCAGCATCACATCTAAAAGGCTCCAACGGGGCAGTGTTACACCTGTTATAAAAAATTGATCAAAAATTAATGTATTAGACACACAAACGATACATGTGATTGTAATTGATCAAATTAAAGTATTAAACACACGAACGATACGTGTGATCATAATAATTGATCACATTAATATATTATAATAGACACATGAGCAAGGAACGAGTTTAGAATTATTAAACAGTCTAGGTTATGACAAAGTGGCATCCCTTTAAAATTTGGGGGATGTAAAGAAAAAAAACAAAAGTAGGCCTTGATATCTTTATATAAAATATGTGTCGTTTGGGTACTTTTGCTCAATTTTTAGTCCACAGTATGCACGTATAAAATAGGCATATCTCTCTGATAACACAGAAAGGGATATACCTTTCCATTTAGATGTTCTCCGAGTGAGATTTATAAATGTACTTCACAACAATAACAGAATAAGGGTCCATCTTTCATCATACAGATTTATTCCTTGTTAGGCACTTGGGACCGGGCTTCAGTACCCTCACCTGATCAATAATCTTAACTTAATTTTTATTAAGACAAGATGGACAATGTCTCAAATTGGGACACCTTTATATGAATTTAGCCGGAATTTAGTAAGATTCAATGAACGAATATGCAACTTTAGGCACAGGGTGAAAACGAAAAAGGGTGAAAATGAAGATGAAAATAAAGACTCATATATACCTGAATACATAATCTGACTGATCAATCTGTTTTCCACAGTCACTGTCGAGTAGAATACCGCTATTCCCTACTACACTACACCGACCAAAATGACTACCATCCAACGGCGAAGCCTGTTAACAGAGAGAGAGAGAGTGCAGTTGTCGAGGGAAGGTGCGGACATGAGAGAGATATATATATATAGAGAGAGAGAGAGAGAGAGAGAGAGAGATATAGAGTAGGAGACAGAGATATGAAGAGAGAGAGAGAGAGAGAGAGAGAAAGAGAGAGAGAGAGAAAGAGAGAGAGAGAGAGAGAGAGAAAGAGAGAGAGAAAGAGAGAGAGAGAGAGAGAGATTGATTTTTTTTTGGGGGGGGGGGGGATGGAGAGAAAACGGTTAACGATAAGCAGAGAGGCCGATAGGGCTGCACTGATCGCAAGACACTAAAAGTAAGTGTAATATTTACACACAAAATATGATAGTATAAATGCTGTGTATTATTTGTTTTATAAAATTGTGACGTGGATCCTTGTTATTTGATAAATCACCCTCATCATTCACCCTCATTTCTTCAGTCGAAAGCATTTCAAACGTAGGCGTTTTAAATTCGGCGGCAGCCATTTTCGCGAGTAAAAGTAAAACGATGAAATCTTAATGGTTACGATCGCAAAACATGATCGCCAATGACCCGTCATTACCATAGGATAATGACCGGTAGTTATCAAAATTTCGCTAATCATTTGATTAGGATCCACGTCATCATTTTATAAGAGGGTTTACTGCACATCAATTGAGGAGAATTATCAGATTGCACATGACAAGTAGCATACCTTTCATTTTCGTCTTTTAACGCAACAATACAATAATAGGCCTATTATCTAATAATTTTATACATATTATATTGACCTTTACTTGTGCTTTTCCATCTATCGTACAATATAAGTCTTGCCCTATACAATGTCACTATAATTATAATTGATGTATAGGCTAGCCTTGGTCTACTTTGTGGTTCGGGTATTTCGATGGAGTAGGGTTGTGATTAAGGAAATAATCTACTAATGTGTGATGGATAGGTTAGGGTATAATAAAAGAAAAATACATAAATATTTATTGTAGAAAATAATAAACAAAATATCAAAACATAAAATGGTGTAGAATAATGGATACTTACATTAGGAAGATTGTCCATCAATTTCTTGGTGACTTTGAACTGCTTCATTGGTTTTCCTTTGACTTTCCGATACAAGCTATACGTTAGCGAATCGTTCTCTTTTACATTTTGTTGTGTCAAGATGAAATCTTTATCAGCAGTGAGGTTACTTGCCAATTCGTTCCACTCGGATCTAAAATCGAACAAAGAAATGTAATGAGTTAGAACATCGTGTTACGACTCGCTCGTGCAGAAGGGTGGTGCCGGGGCGGGGGGGGGGGGTGTCCAGGAGGAATATCCAGCTAAGAAAATATAATGATATAACTGATTTTCAGCTCAGTAAATCCATTATTGCAAGGTAATAATACATTTTAACAATAAATTATGTCAACTGTCTCATTGCTGCTAAACGTCATAGACTAACAAATTATAATTTTCATTTGTTGCTCGGCTGCAATATGATTGAACCAGCCACTCGCAACCTGAAAAACTGAGGACAAGTGGAAAGTATTTATATACAAATCTCTCTCTCTCTATATATATCCTTATAATATTATTATAAGCAACTCTTATGTTACATGACTCGAAATCCGCCTGAAATATCATTACAAATACCAATCCAGAAATTGTAATTCAAACGAAAATGTGGCCCAAATCTGTTCTTGCTCGCAAATTACCAGCAATGTACAACAAAGATCATGCTAACAAAAGCATCTCGAAATCAAAATTAGCAAAATTTAAAATGTTTGAAGAAATGGGGAAAATTCGCCCCCACCCTTCATACAATTTAGGACACAGAAAACGTCGATATATTTGGGTCATTATCAGCTTCGCTGCCCCATCGACACGGTGTATTTACTACATGTAATGTTTTTTATCAGAATTTATTTCAAAAATGGATCGTCATCTTTTATTATTTCGCTTTTAGTAAAATGCATACATTAAATACATTTATCGATTACCTCCACATTTGTTGATTGGTTGTATTTGGTTTCCACGGTGTTTCTAGGAAGTGTTGGTATAGAAAGAGTTTCTCTGCTTCATTCGCCACGAAATTCCACAGGTTGCGGGTGAAATGACTGTTAGATCTAAAGGGGAAAAAATCACATATAAAATCCACGTTGAATGAAAATCATGATTTATTATTGCGTATGAATCATTTTCACAGTCTATGAATCGAGAGCTAATTTAAAAAATAAAATAGAGGGTACATTAATTCTGACCAAAATTGCTTTTCATTAAACATGAATAATTATATATGAAAATATGAAACTATATTGCATTATTAAAAATCTCTCAAATACACGGCGTAGATATTGCCCAAAGGAGGGCAACTATACTTGCCCATAGGGTCCATGGTTTGACCAACGCTAGGCAATTTAAGCGTAACTTGTGCAAAGTTTTACCCAATCTGTAATATCCCCTTTTTACGACAAATTGAGGAAAACATAACTCGGCATATGATTGGGGAGAGGTTGGTATGACACATCATTAACCTCCTGTTTGGTAAATAATTCCTAGTTACGAAAGGTAGACAAATCTTGGATACAAATTTGATATACTATTACTACTTCTACTATTAATACTTGTACTACTTCTACTACTAGTAAAATAACGATAAATGTATTGAATATAATTTGTTAAATAATGATAATAATAAAGGTAACTACTACTTCTATTACTGCTACTACTACTACTACTACTACTACTAAAGATGATGATAATAATAATATTACATGTAGATGGATTTATAACCTTTTGTCATGGCTGGGATAGGTAAAGCTTAAGTTGGCACACTTAAAATAATTCCTCAAGAATTTGAAATGTTATCATTGTCGATATAATTATGGAGAGTTATTATCAACGCGATAGAAGACTAGATATGAATTGATACGCTAGATTATATACAAACAGAAAAATGGCCGGGGAATGAAACTATGGGAATCACAATCGTCATAATAAGCCAGTTCATAGATAAAATCTGCGCATGGGCAGATAAAGGTCATTTGTACCAGGGACGTGATAGAGAAGGACTGGAATCAAGCCGCTCTCCTTTGACCCCATGCTCCACTGAGCCGCCGAAAAGTTATGCGCTAATCTGCAACTGTTGACCAGGTGGTGAGATAAAAGAGCGCATGAAATTTCAGGAGTTAGAATTCCTACATCAGAAAATGGTATCACTGCAACTGTTCGCTGTCCCTTCCAATGATTTCTCATCCATTGTTGAATGTGTAAAGAGTAGAACAAGCGAACACAAACTTGTGTACTTTCATCCTTTTTTAAACTTGAAAAATACAAAAAACACGCGAAAACACGCATTAGCAAACTTAATGTTATTGAAGATTGTAAACCATGGATCAAATAACGGGACATTAAAGCATGCACAAATTAGCGCATCATCCTAAAATATTGAGTTTTTGACAGGATGTAATTTTTCTTTTACCAACTCTGGCACACAAATTAAAGGAAGGACGGAGTTTTAAATTTGAAAATTTATTTGTTATAAAGTTTTTGATTTACACTGAAATTTTGCCGGTAATTTAATATTTTGTAATAAATGTAAAACTGGAGCCTGGCTTCCGAAAGTCCCCGCAGTGGAAGCGCGGTTCGGAGCATGGAACTTCAAAGCCAAGTGGAATGTTACACATCCCATTGTTACGCTTTAGAACTCAAGAATGCGTTTGAATAAATTACAAGAGTTTCGCCTCCTTTTCTTTCACCTCCCTGTTTGTACCAAAAAGGTAAAACCCACAGAGATGAATACTGGATATGCGTTCATGAAAGTTATGTAACATTATTCATTTATGCACCAACGGTACATTCTATGATACGCAGATGGAAGTCTTCTTTTCAAGAGGGTAAACAAAAGGTATTCATGAAGCACATCTAGGACTTTGGCAGTTATTATTCTAATATGCTCAAAGTGAAACTTCTTCATGTGTAAAAGACCATGTGCTATCTGTAAACTCCCTTATAATGAATGGAAAATTAAAACAGCAACATACTTATGGTTGGACATGGGTTCAGCAGGCGGTGGCGTCTTAGGTGGTTTCGCTAATCTTGATGTACCGACTGGTCGAGCACGCGTCTCCATTAATTCTCTGGCATTTGCCGTGAAATATGTTATTGTGCAGACTGTTATCGTTGCTATAGTCAGGATGACTAACATACTGATGTTCTCAGAGTGGAATGAGGATCTGTTATAAACCTGAAAGTTGTGCCTTAAAGGCTTGATGTGGTAGCGCCGAGCTGTATAGATAAAAACAATTTTAATTACGTGATAAACTGAAACAAATAATTAATAACAATTTCCACTAAATAACATCATTTGCTCTAAATTAAAGTCTTTTTAAACTTGCTTCTTATTCCCGGTCGAATGGAATATTGAAAATTATAAATTCATGATCATCCAAGTTGAATAAAATAAGTATAAAGAAGCAATTTATAGTTATCCATACTTTAAGAATATCCGCAATCAAAGCAGAGAGACCGGGAAAAACTGTGAATACATAAACTACAATATTGAAAGTTTTAAAAAAAAAACTCCATCGTGTTTTAATCAATTTTCTCTCGTGAATGGGCAATTAAATTCTATATTGAAATGTTTTCTTATTCCCCCATGGGATTTGTAGGCCTAAACAAAAAGGGGAAAGACTGAATATCAATTAACATCCCCCCCCCCCCTTGTTCATTTTTCGGAACAGAAACTTCTGAAGAGCACATCTTCATATAGAAATGAAACTTCCGTTCTTTGGTTGCCTTGTAAAGTGCATAGATGAACACAGAGTATACGTTTCGTACATGAATTTGTACATTAATAAAATACGATCATCTCACCCATGTGTGTGTCGATCATTGAAGTAAGTAACACCGAAGAACTGTAATATTATATCAAACAATCATCCCGGGCATCATTAACGCACGTAAGAGTTTCAGTCCTGCATGCGTCTATGTTTTATGGTGCACTTCCTTCGTTGTGTCGGGTTGATGTCGTATATATATGCCGTGACAATGCATGAAAGGTAGTAATATCGACCCTATTTGCGTTTCAACGTACAGCAGATCACTATTACGTAACAATACAAAAAATACAAAGCGACGAGTATGCAGTGGGTCAATTCGAAAGTCTTCGTGTGTCATTGTAGTGAAACGTACTCTTTGGGCCGAATCCGAGTTTTTAACCGGTCAATATTAAGGTTGTTTCCATTGTTGTTGTTGTTGTTTTTGTCAAAAAGGCGTTGTTGTCGTTTTCTGATTCCCGAAGAATCGAGGCATAATTAACTTGGTTGGTTGGTTGGTTGGTTGTGATGGTTATTTTACCTGAGTGCTAAGAAAGCATAAATGCTTGTACGTAAGCAACCAGACGGCCGATGGCTTTAGGTCCCCTCCGAGGGACCTGGTAGTGAGGATTAATGCCTTACCAAAGGGCACTATAGCACATCGCCTTGGTTGTATCTCTTGTATCTCTTATCTCTTGAGGTGGGGGCCAGGGGAGTAGCGGGGGGGGGAGGGAGGGAGATCATTCTTATTCCTTGCGTTGTGTTTAAGAAACTGATTTTGACGATGCACTCACAGGAATTTTAAGAAATCAACTTGATGGCAAATCCAGTACCCTACTTCATTGCCTAAGGAAATCAAATCAAGCCCGGATTACGTCATATCATTGTAAATATGCTATTTATCAAAGGGTATGTACGAAAATGGCATATATTTTCGGTAGGTTCGTACACCCAAGTATCAACTTCCCTGTCTTTCCATCACTATATGAGAGCGGGAAAAGCGAAGCAAGCGAGCAAAACGAACAACTAATACAAAAAAACAAACAAAAACGCACAGCCCACAAATAACTACTTTGTTAAATAAGAATTATTTCATAATACAAAAAGAAACTAGATTATTATTACCCTAACCCTGTCACCTGTTGTCAAATGCATGGTCACTTGTTTGTGTGTTGTGAGGGTATTGTAAACATTATGGTAGTCCTAATAATGGAATTTCCTCAACTGTCCAACAAATTCTAAAATCAGTATAAGTTGCATTTAAGGAATTTTAAAAAAATAGATCGCCTTTAATATACTTCAATTTTGAAGTAAAGACACCCTCCTCACCATATGTTGTTTGGCATTTACGAGTTAAATAGAGAAGAAATACTACTAGAAAAACTATAGCTCCTGACAGAATTTATGAACTCCCCCCCCCCCTACGATGCCTACAAGGAATTTGTATCTGCTTGAAGAGATGTTAAACTGTGTGTGTGACAGAGAGAGGGGGAGACAGAGGGAGACAGAGAGAGAGAGAGAGAGAGAGAGAATTTCATAGACAAGTGGAGAAGAGTTAGTAGATAAAATACATGTACGTCAGTTTGTATAGGACGCGGGAAAGTTGATATAATTATTCCCCTTTCTTTCTCCCTTCCACTCCCTCTCTCTCTCTCTCTCTCTCTCTCTCTCTCTCTCTCTTTCTCTCTCTACATGTAAACATACAGGATGTCTCAACAGCAACAACGAAAAGGAGGAAAAATAACGGGAATATGATTAGCAACATCCTAAACAATTAAGCACCCAAAATTGAATTCATGATATCCAGTCTAAAGAGATCTATGAATGTACACTGTCGCTCATATAGTTGGAATATATATTTTTTACCTCAATTTATGGAATTATTTTGACAATGATTTATTCCTAATACATCTAGATAATAGTATACATTTTCAGATTTTATTGAATAATAATTTACCAGTGTTTGTTTTGCGTGACTGCTTAAGCCATATGTGTATGCTACTATGCATATCAACGAGGGGACCTGCGCCCTCAAGTCATCAATGACAGTCATGGGGATTAATGCCCACAAAAGGGCACTAATATAGCACATCGACACGTTTTTTTTATCCTGGGGCCTCACAGTTGCGAGGCCATTGCTTTGCCACTGAACCATGACTGTACGCAGCGGGGGTAGGGGCAGTTCCCACAAATAAAAATTAAAAAACAAAGAAAATGCAATCAATTTTAAATAATTCATTGAATTCCCCCCGGTCCCCAACATAGAAAAATCTTCTGTGTGCCCATGCCTTGAGCCCGGTCGTACAGAGGATTTGTTTATGTGGGTCACCGGGGTAAAATTCAATGAAATATTGAAAATTTATTGCATTTTCTTTTCTTTTTTTAATTTGTGGAAACTGCCCCCTACCCTAGCCCCTAGAAAAAATAATTAACCTGGAGAATATTAATCTAACCACCTGTTTGTAATAATTTGAGTTAACTAGAGAGCTCATCATCAAAATATTCAGGCGTTATAGGTATACGATTGCTGTGCACTGGTGCCATTGAATCCCCTCAGATCACTTTGTAACATTTGTAACGTCTTCCCAAAGTAGATCCTTGCGCAATTCACAATGGTATTAGGATCGGGAGATACTACTACAACATTGCCTACAAAATTTAATTAAGAATATTGGGTATTTTTAAAGATGGTGCCAATTAAAATCTCGTTGCTCTCTCTCACACACACACACGCACACATCACACATACATTTTGTGTATGGCTATTGTGTTTGATTATCGTTTGTACCGTCTTTGGCATAGAGTTAAAAAGTGTTTCATTGAACGTACTATCGACTGTAATATTGTTATATCAACAACATATCTTACCATTCGCACCATAATGTGGCTTAATCTTTTAATTGTTATTTGCTACAAAAGTCTTTATTTCAAATTGTTTCAAGATCTATATTAATGACAAGCACACAACGAATGAAGATATTTTTGTTAAATATGGTAACTTTATTTTTTCAAAGAGATGACAAGACTAGCTTAACACCAGGTGAATACATCAATTATTAAAATCAACTACGTAAACAATTATGAAATCTTTCATATACAATACGATAACATCTAAACCAAACAAAAATGATTAAGTAAAAGAGATAAGGTAGTGATTAAACTACTTTAAGCGTGTTGGAATGTATTATGAATTTATAGAAATTGAAGCTTTTTACATATTTGATATTAAACAGATCACATATTGACTATCAAACCATATTACGGAAATACCGATTGAGGATACCAGAACTAAAAAAAAGAAATCATCTATCTGTACAAAGTAGCACAAACCGAAGCGAGGAGGAGGGGGAGGTGGTTTAACCCTTACTGTACTGGGCTATTTCGAGCACTCTCTGACTGGGGGGGGGGGGCCTGGGAGGCCCCCCCCCCTATGATCTCGGCCGTCGAATGTCCGATGAACGCGAAAATTTGCATGTTTGTAGATATTTACATAAGGAACAAGATGGTATAATTAGTTTTTTCCTAATATGCAAATTTTTGTCGTTATAGCCTAATTAATTTTGCAAAATGCTAATTTATGCATTTTACAGAAAACTCTACATATGTGTCCGTAGACTTGTGAAGAATCGTGAAAATGTATTGAATAAATGTTTCCTTCATCTCAAATTCATTAGGTTTCATTATTTTTATGATATTTGAAAATGCATAGGTTAATTTGCATAAATTATGAATACACAAATTACGCATTCATGAATATCTAATCTGGAAATATACAGGGAACTAGAATCATTACAAAAAATGTCAGACTCCACTTTTGTTATGTTGAAACTCATTATTCGTATGAAACTTCTTTTCTAACACAAAATAGTTATTTGATGGAATTAATAATGATAATTTATGCAAATTTGATGCGATTTTCAACATTTTATTTTCTTATGTATTTCATTGTTTTTTATTTGTTATTATATCTATTGTTTTATTTCTAATGTATTCTTTTGTTCTGAAATACATCAAGTTACTTTGAGAAACATATAAAAGCAATTTGATATCAATACATATCTTCACATTTCTGCTTGTACATGAATATATGCAATTATAGCACTTTTTTGATGACATGCGCATACTAATTGTTATGTAACACCTTACAGGTATATCTGATTTCGACGAAAATGGTATCAAAATGTGCGTAAGACTTGAAGAAAAAAAGTCATGAATCGACAATTCGAAATTCCAAACGGTTGCGGCGCGATCTCCGAAAATGTCGAGGGGGGCCTCCCAGGCCCCCCCCCCCCCCCAGTACAGTAAGGGTTAAGAACTTGTCGTAGTGGTTTAAGCACTTGGCTGGAAGTGCAAAGGTCCCGAGATCGATCCCGATACGGTACTAATTAATCTACATTAATCTACATTTGCCACTCCATACCAAGGAGAGAAATGAGGGACCTTTATCAAAGGGGTAGCTTAATCGTTTTTAATTTAACGATAAGCTTTCTATGGTGTTCCATAAGAGTGACGTAACAACTTGCAATAATATCTATGTTCTTGTTTGCAGTAATCGATTTTGACCTCCCCATTGGGTCCCCTCGCATGAACAAGGAAATAAAGCAGAAAATAACGTGAATTGATTTCGATATACAAACATGTTTAACAAGTTTTCTCTTGTTCTAAAACGCAGTCTCAAATTAATGCTTTAAACTCATATTTTCTAGTTCGGTCGCTACGATCCCTCATAAATTGTGGATACAGTGTTTCTAGTACTTTACAAGGCCCCGAATTGGCGAGTTAGGGCAGGTATTTCTCTCTAAATAAGGGAGTGCAATATTTGTTCTGTCCCCTTAGCAAGAAAACAATACAGTAACATTCTTGTAAGTTGTAATACAATCATCGTGAAAGATATTTCTAGTGCCCTGAAATACTGTAAAGAGTATCGACATTAAACAAAAAAATGTCCGTACTCCTTCACCTCTTCCTCTGATATCACAGAGGTACGCATATAGGTACGCAGAAAGTAAGAGTTACGCATATAGTAATAGGTACGCAGATAGTAAGAGGTACGCAGATAGTAAGAGGTACGCAGATAGTAAGATGTACGCAGATAGTAAGAGGTGCGCAGAAAGTAAGAGGTACGCAGAAATTAAGAAGTACGCAGACAGTAAGAGGTACGCAGACAGTAAGAGGTACGCAGATAGTAAGAGGTACGCATATAGTAAGAGGTACGAAGATAGTAAGAGGTACTTAGATAGTAAGAGGTACGCAGATAGCAAGATGTACGCAGAAAGTAAGAGGTACGCAGATAGTACGAGGTACGCAGATAGTAAGAGGTACGCAGATAGTAAGAGGTACGCAGATAGTAAGAGGTACGCAGAAAGTAAGAGGTACGCAGATAGTAAGGGGTACGCAGATAGTAAGGGGTACACAGATAGTAAGAGGTACGCAGGTAGTAAGAGGTACGCATATAGTAAGAGGTACGCAGATAATTAAGAGGTGCGCAGAAAGTAAGAGGTACGCAGAAAGTAAGAGGTACGCAGATAGTAAGAGGTACGCAGAAAGTAAGATGTACGCAGATAGTAAGAGGTACCAAGATAGTATAAGTGGTACGCAGATAGTAAAAGGTACGTAGATACCAAGAGGTAAGCAGATAGTAAGCGTAGCTATATTTCGGAGCAACATTCGCCCAAAGTCTGTTCAAGGTGGGAGTCCTGGACTTCTTCTCTTTGAGTGGCACCACCAAAATGTTATATTATTAGGCAAACAGTACGCTGTGCATTGAGTTGATGAGTGGTACAATGTTTTTACATTATAGATTATTGAAGGGCATCGAATACTGAAGTTTCTCTTTCATTTCTGCACACCATCTCTATACATATATATATATATTTGTTTCCACAATGTAAGAGAATCACATGTTATGCTTGATTACCAGCCTATATGAAATATATATTACATGATAAACCTGTATTTGCTAGGTTCATTAAAGAAAACACCTGGAGAAAGGCATAACAACATTTCATGTATCTAGACTTTTGAATTTCTAAAAACTACGAGACACTTTAGTAAGTCATGATGAGATATTCTTTAAAGTGTCAGTCTGAATGGTCCACCTAAAGCATGTTTGCACCAAGACATGCCCATCCATCCATCCTCTATCACAGACACGGGCAATGTTCCTCTTCTTATCGGCATTGATGACAGACTATCCATCGACAACGGAAGACTCGGGTGCATCCAGTTCTTGAGTAATGATGGTTGGAATCTCTACCGCTTCTTTCTTGTCTTCGTTGACAAAGGCGACATCGTGACGTTTATAATTCATCTCGGTGACGGACTGAGAACAGCGATGAACTATGGATTGGATGCGACTACGATAGATGAAAAGCAAGACAGCCAAGACAGCCACGATGATGAGGATGAGGATAATGATACCAGCAGCCATACCAGAACGGTTACTACTCCTTGATGATCGTGTCTGTGATCTGCCATTCAACGATCCTAATAATTCAAATAGAAGCACGAATAGAAAAAAGAAGATTGCAATGGGTAAATATATCGCCAAAGAATGCTTTGACATTGATATTGTCTGATCTCCTTTTCTTCAAAATCAGTCAATTAAAGACCGTCACCACTACTGGGCCAGAAGGGATTAGACCACACAGAGAGCCATCGAGGTCACTGTGACAGGTGGCTATCTCATTAACTCAGCTCTCATTTAACATAAGAAAAAGAGGATCATGGGGGACCAACAGGCACCGATTGGGGAAGTTTTCTATATAGAGGGAGCAAGTAGCTACAAGTATGGCAGTGTGCCTTTAATATTACTTATTAGCGGTCTTATAGAGCTACAAAACGCGTCACTATAGACAAGACACGAATAATACATGCACAATTTTGCACATGTATAGGAAAGTAACCTTCATAATATTACACCCACAGTCCCACACGCCCACTTGTAGGCGCGCGCACACACGCACGCACAGACATTTAATCAAATGACAATATATTTACCGAGAGAGTTGCAGGCTGCTGATGACACGACAAAGTTATCTATAGCAATTACTGCAGCATTGTTTGTGGATTGGATGGATACCACGACCTGAATAAATAAAAATTCAACACTTTATTATCTATGAAGGAAAAACTTAAAGCCCACCAATTATGAATTACATATTTCAGCCTGAGAGAAGGGGGAGGGTTTGTGAGTTTGATGCTCTCAGCTATGAGAATGCAACGGTAGAAAACCGATAGATAGATTATTATTAGAAAGTTTGAAAAATATGTAATTCATCATGGTATTTTATCAACTTATCGCATAAGGAAGCGGAAAATTATCTAAGAAAAATGAACCATGTTCATAAACTATGGATCCAGATTTATGATATCAGCACCCCACTCACGCAGGTTAGTTGGAAGTATTAACCCTTACTGTACTGGGCTATTTCGAGCACTCTCTGACTGGGGGGGGGGGCCTCGGAGGCCCCCCCCCCTATGATCTCGGCCGTCGAATGTCCGATGAACGCGAAAATTTGCATGTTTGTAGATATTTACGTAAGGAACAAGATGGTATAATTAGTTTTTTCCTAATATGCAAATTTTTGTCGTTATAGCCTAATTAATTATGCAAAATGCTAATTTTATGCATTTTACAGAAAACTCTACATATTTGTCCGTAGACTTGTGAAGAATCTTGAAAATGTATTGAATAAATGTTTCCTTCATCTCAAATTCATGAGGTTTCATTATTTTTATGATATTTGAAAATGCATAGGTTAATTTGCATAAATTATGAATACGCAAATTACGCATTCATGAATATCTAATCTGGTAATATACAGGGAACTAGAATCATTACAAAATTGTCAGACTCCACTTTTGTTATGTTGAAACTCATTATTCATATGAAACTTCTTTTCTAACACAAAAAATAGTTATTTGATGTAATTAATAATGATAATTTATGCAAATTTGATGCGATTTTCAACTTTTTATTTTCTTATGTATTTCATTGTTTTTTATTTGTTATTATATCTATTGTTTTATTTCTAATGTATTCTTTTGTTCTGAAATACATCAAGTTACTTTGAGAAACATATAAAAGCAATTTGATATCAATTCATATCTTCACATTTCTGCTTGTACATGAATATATGCAATTATAGCACTTTTTTGATGACATGCGCATACTAATTGTTATGTAACACCTTACAGGTATATCCGATTTCGACGAAAATGGTATCAAAATGTGCGTAAGACTTGAAGGAAAAAAGTCATGAAACGACAATTCAAAATTCCGAGCGGTTGCGGCGCGATCTCCAAAAATGTCGAGGGGGGGGGCCTCCCAGGCCCCCCCCCCCCCCCAGTACAGTAAGGGTTAAGGATTGATTGATTTATTGATTGATTTTATTAGTAAATTATATATCATGGAATATACAATAGAGAGAGAGAGAGAGATACACCCTGACAGAAGAACCCACAAAAGCTAACAATAACTTAAAGCTTATTTCCAACGGAGAAAACGATGTGAAATTTAAGCCGGTCTTTGACCACATCTGTACACAACACATTTTTGACCAAACTATAATACGAAAAGCTCCCCAACCCAGTGTTTATGATTGCACATGGATCTTGCTAAAGGATTAAAGGGAGTGTATCATGGGAAATACTGGTTAACGCCATCTATGTTTTCTTTTGGACAACTGCACGTTAACGAATGGACTTGATTAACTGGGTCAGTGCGCAGCGTTCGCGAAACAGACCAAGTTCTCCTCACGCTCCGGTTTCGCGTATGTTGCATGCACGTGAATGCTGCGGTCGCGTCGTCCGTAGTCGTATTATTATATACCCGATTGGCCCCGAGTAGGGCCACGGGAAAGACACATAGTCTCGTCATGATACACTCCCTTTAATGTTAAATGACATTCAGGTGAATGGTTACCTGGTATACAATAAAAGGCTTCAACGAGTGAGACTGTAGCAAGGATGACGTGTACATCTTCCACTCAGTCATGTTCTCATCGGTCAAAGAGCCGACCTTTCTTCTCGTCCCGTCTTTTTCTTCCACAAACATAACTATCGTCTGTTCGCTGGTCCCCTCAATCACGTACTCGATGCTGACACAGAGATCCCCAGTGGTGGGTGAAACAGTCAGATGACCAGAGTAGAGTTCAGAGGGTTGCCATTTTACGGATGATTGAGATAGCGCCACATACATGAAAGAATTGGTAGCTAAAATTAGAAGGAGAAAGGAGAAAAAACATTGTTTTTCTAAACCATGCACAAAGTATAATCAATATAAATTTGAATTCTATCAAGTCTATACTAAATGCCTCCATACCGACACTGAAAATGAAAATTTCGCTTCCTGTAGACCATATACATGTATTACGCTGTGAAAATGTAATCAGTAGTTATGTGTTGACCACACTTTTAATATAGGTAACAAAGTATCTCTGACAAGAATCATTATTTGATAAATATGATTGTAATTATTTTGTAGTCAAGATAACAACGTTATCCAATATTACCGTTCTTGTTAACTGCTGACCTGGACTAATCCTTTGGTTTCACGTCATTATACGTCTAATAAATCGTTTACAGTAACATTCTGTAAAAAAAAATGAAAACAATAAATATTTACCTCTTGGTCTCTTCACTCAAACCTTGCCATTTTATTTGTTTGTGTACCTGTACACAGCTCAAACGCTATTATGTAATTGGTGCAGTTCGGTTTCTTATTCGTTACTTCTTTACTTATTGTCCCTAATTGGAAAGCAGTTTTGTTAAACTGAATGTACCTACCCTCTATTTTAAATAAAACTTGAATAATTAAGTTAATAAATTCCCTTTCTTCGCCTGTTCTTTGTTTTTCTTTTTGTTGTAAAGAGCGCATTCATTGGTTGATGAACAAACAACCTACCCACTGATTTACTGATGAGAGGAAAACCTTTTCCATAGATGGCATCGTACCAGTCCCAGTGGACCTCATTCTTAGCGGAGTTTGTAAAACCGCATGCATCGGGTCCTAACTCGAAGTCACATGATGTTTCGGTGACAAGGTCAATGCAAGGATGGGGTAGAATGATGATGTCATCGATGGCTATATCTCCCTGGTAACCTCGTCCAGCATATGCTCTGAATACAATCTGTCTAACACAAAATAGACCCCGTTAATGGTATCAATTTCATAAACAGACATCTGAAGGACAGTATATTTTTCTGTAAAGTGTTCTGTATGCACCAAAGGAATATTTTGACTGCATTTATCAGGGGGCGGTCACTGTGATCCGGGAGAGGGAGGAGGCTCTTTAATAATGCATTACAATTGATAACAATAAGTAAAGGTGCACCAACCTGTTGAGGCTTTTAGTGCTATAAAATGCAAATTTCACCATTCAAAATGAAACAATTGTCCCTACACCACATTTAATAAAGAAATGTCTTCTCTATATTATTCTATAGCTGTCCCTTTCGACCTCATGTTCTGATTTGCCTATCATATGTAAAAGTGGTGGGTGGGGTTGGGGTTACGTACTAAGTTTAAACAAACATCTATATCAACTTTCTTTTCCATGAGTTCCGAAACCCTCCTAGCAGACTAATTACAAGATTTGGATCATGGTTTATTTCTTTAAGGGCACAATGTAAAAATATTACGAATTACAGCACTCACATAAGTTACAAGCCGATAAAAGCAATATTATTATTTGTTAACTTTGAAGTGAATATTACAACGGTTGGGCAGTTGATAACATGATTATTAGGATAGTTGGCCATTGGACATAAATATTGTGCAAGGACATAATGGTAATAGGCAAGCTGTGGGCTCTTTGTCCGATTTAATTGTGAATGCTTGTGGCTGGTAGTTGAGAAATAGATAGGGGTGCGCCCTCACTCCCCCCTCTGGATTGGCAATGGGTTTCGTAAGATCAATCAACCAAATGAATATGATAAAAGCCAGTGGCGGTCCTTTTAAAAAGTAGGGAAAACTAAAATATAGTCCTTTACCTGAATTCCCACTTAATTATACGGATCTGAGAAATCCAATGGTTATAACGTTTAACTTTCTCTATAAATAAGATGGGTCATATTTGATAATGATCTTGTGTATGTATACTCACGTTAAAGTCCCCACTGATATCAATATCAGCATTGACAGGCATCCAAGTATTCTTCTGTTTGCCTTCAATCGTCTTCAAAAGTGTGAGCTTAGGATAGGTCGTGTACTGAGCAGGTTCTCGCAAGTACACCTCCAATCTACGAGTGTCATTGCCACCGGCATGGTAGTAGAAGCGTACACACTGCTTTCCGTACAGGTGCATCCGAGGCGAGAACAAATCCCCGTACTGGCTTGGTCGGACTGGCTGTGATGTCTCGTAGTACATGTAGTGTCCTAAGTCACACAAATAATTCAAACTCTGCACCACTATTTTCTCATGTAAAACCGTTACCATGATTAACATTAATCCTAGTAGTAAAAGGACTGGGTTATGTAACATTATATTCCTCACTTTAGAAATCCAGCCATCTGATTGGTCGAAAGTGAAGTCGTGATTTTAGATATTCCCGCAAAATGACAAAACCGGTCACTTTTCAAAAGACTATTGACCGGTTTTGGCATTTTACGTATATGCGTGCAATATCTCAATGGAAAGGATTTTTGCACACAAACTCGAATGGTGCGCGATCAGACACCCTATTAAGACTAGGTCTCGATAGCGAACTTGGTTATCATGATTAGTAAGTCGCACATGTATTCTATGACCCTTTTCGGTATATAAAGTTATAATGACTGCTTTAATATTCGAGGCATAGTTGTTTTTATAGGCTCTCGGGGAGGATCGTGCTATCACCCTTCGGTACGCCTCGGGGCGACAGCACGATCATGTAACCTCCCCTTGAGCGTATAAATACAACTATGTCTCTCATAGCAGTCATTATTACTATACTCTTCTTTCCACTTGGAAGCCCCAAAGAAACCAAAACAGAAAGAATGCCATTAAAACCGATAGCATGTAACTTACCGCTTGCGTTACCAAATGAATGATCACCGGAAGGTCCTGTAAATCTGGAAGGGGTTTCCCCACTAATCCTAGTCCATTTGCCAGAATAACCACAGGAATCCTCTTCAAAGTCGCAGGTTCCAGGGATTCCTGTCACCGACAACAACATAACAACAACAACAACAATAATAGTAATAATAATAATATTACAAATTAATGTTCATTTCTATTCCGGCCTATCTCTATTTCCGTCTTTTCTAAGCGCATAGGGACTCTCTTTGTGTTAGTGATATGTGCTTTACAAATAACGTTCATTATTATCATTATTATTATTAATAATAATATAATGATAATAATAATAATAGAAAATGGGGATCATGGTAACTATTCGTTCCGGTGTCCATATTATATTCGAGTGAGATTTAGACTCACAGTGGATGGCTCAATGCTAGACCAGTGGTTTCGTAAATTGGGACGTCCTAGCTGCCAGATATCGGGTTACCGCCTGTGGTAAATCATTCATCCTCAATTACCGAGGAATCAAAGCCGTATGGTTGCATCATCTACAAACACTATATTTCCTTTCTTACCGGGCAGGTTATCAATATCGTGATCATATATTTTCATGATCATATATACTATCATATTCATAATTTTTTCGTGAATTTAACCGTCTTGCCACTTTCATAAGATCCCTTAAATCATACTTCTTTACTCAGTAATGATATGATTGACCTCTTTTATTTCGGAATGGGGGACCTTCACGGTTTCATTTAGTTTGCCTGCCCCATTCCTGGCAACTTGTAAATGCCCATGGGAATCACGATTAAAAAATATTAAATGATTTTCATCCTTTGTTTTGTGTGGTTTGTTCTTCTATGTAATCCTCTGTATACACTTTGTTTTGCCGAATAAATAATAATAATAATAATTATATTTTACGGGTTTTATGTTTCTCTTCACATTCTTGGATTTTGTAAGCGCTCTGGCAGATTAGGCTTGTATGTAGTTCATGTTGAAAACAGTTTAAAGAGTCTCTATGCCGGGCGGAATAATAAAACAAAAGCTCACCATTACTTCTAGGACAAATCCCACTTTCGACAGTGACGTCATCAATAATATACATCATGTATTGTCGATAACGACTACTCGGAGCTGGCACAACAGCTTCAAAGATAATCTAAGACACACAAAATGAGAGTGAATAAATACGTTTTTTCTATATATATGTTAGTAGTAGAATCTAGATAAATATGTGGAATATATTTCGAACTGTTCTCTTTCTCACCATTATCTTCAATAGGCCATCTTATCATCATCATCATCATCGTCATCATCGTCATCATCGTCATCATCATCATCATCATCACCATCATTATTACCATTATCATTATTGTCATTAATTATATTATTATTATTATATTATATTATTATTATTATTATTATATTATTATTATTATTGTTGTTATAGTTATTGGTATGGTAATGGCTGGGATAATAAATCATATGGCATTAATTCAATATTATACGTATTCCTTAAATTCATGGTTGGGAAAAAGGATACCTTCTACGTCTATCATAATACTAAACGTCATTCAAAGTTCTATAAAATGATATGTCTGATTGAAATTTGACATGATTGTAATCTTTGATAAACTTACATTCAATGGTCTTTGGGAAGCAGGGATATCGACGCGTATTTTCCACCATTTCTTATTCGTACGCCAAAAGTAGGCCCAGTTTGGATCGATTTCTCGTGTTTCTCCGTACTCTTTGATGTAGACATTTAAGAAATCGTTGGTGTAACCATCCTTGTACATGAAGAATGTGAGACATCTCGGTTGATTCGATCCACTCAACAAAGGTGATAGTACCCTAGTACGATCATTCCACATCAGCCGAGGTCTATCCCAGCTTCCACGATACCAGAAAGCCATGAACCATCCTGAACAACCGACAACAAAGAGGTAGATACAAGGGTCAAGGAATTGCAAATTTAATAAATAGTTGATGATTTTGAAAAGATCAGTGTCCTTATTATATTAGAAATGGATAGAAAGTGAATAGATTATTACTTTTCTCCTTAAGTTATTTCCCCTCGATTGTATCTTTATGTTTTTTACCCTAAAATTGCACACTCAAATACAATTTAGTTTCACATCTAAGTTTATTCATATGTATTTCCTTATTCCCCTAATACCTTGCTCTTCTTGGCTCTGCTCTTAAAGTATATATATGCATTGAGTAGTTGTATTTATACTCATTTTACATATACACGAAAATACCTTTGATGATTTAGATAGCAGTGAATACAAGTATCCATCAGCATCATGATCATAGTCCCTTATTGTCAGATTATATCAGTGTTTAAACAGTATCATACCATCAGGAGTCTGTGAGGTGTGGTCACCGGATGGTCCTTTAAAGGGAAAGTCCACCCCCAAAATAAGTTTGTTTCGATAGAGGTAGAATAATAAGAAAATCAGGTGAGTGAAAGTTTGAGCAAATTCTGAATGAAAATAAGAAAGTTATGAATTATTGAAGTTGTGATCAATCAAATACACATTGGCAACTCTGTGACTTATTATACGAGCTCTCCTTCATTTGCTTTGTGCATAATATTCCATAAAATCATGTTTTCTTCGTTATTGATGACGGAATATATATTTGTTCCTTGCAGGGGGAGTATAGAAACATATTTGCAATTATTATATTTAGGGTGCATGTATGGTTGAAATTTTTCTTGAGGGAAAATGAAAATTTTAGATTTTTTTAGTACTGAGCAAATGAAAGTTGAGCTCGCATGATACGTCATAGAGTTGCCAATTTGTGTTTGATTGATCACAACTTCAAAAATCCTAACTTCCTTATTTTTAATCGGAATTTGCTCAAACTTTCACTGACTTGTTTTCTCATTTTTCTACTCCTATTAAAACTAACTTAATTTCAGGGTGGACTTCCCCTTTAAGTCTGTTCCAGTTTGGAAATCGATTATTCAACATGTTAATATTCCTCTAATGTCAGATTATACCAGTGTTTAAACAGTATCATACCATCAGGAGTCTGTGAGGTGTGGTCACCGGATGGTCCTTTAAGTCTGTTCCAGTTTGGAAATCGATTTATCGTCATGCTCCTGTAATAATAACCGTTGATATCTTCTTGAAGATAATTGGCTCTAACACGCCTCCAGTCCATGATGTCATCTGTTGCTTGAGTGAAATTACACGAATCATCTTCAAAGCTGCATGTCAAATCTGACAGGAGTCCTGCTGGTAATGTAGTTGGGATAGGTTCTTCTGTGGGATCTAAGGGGAATTCAGTAATACTAATAATAGAGTGCGTTTATGCTCAATTTTGAAGGCAGAATGAGTGATTTGAAACGCTCATCGTAAACGCTCCGGAATTCAGTAATAATAATAAAACGCACCTTTTTGTGAGTTTACGATCGGCGATTACGATCGCCGTTTTTCGGTGATTCTAAAAAGATGAGAACGCAACCGTGTTTTGAACTAAACGCGTAACAAATGCCTCATTCTGGCCAGAAAAAGTGGAGCAAAAACGTACCCTTAGACTAGTAGACGCATAATCACAGCTTATCAAAATAATAATATTGAAAGACTTAAACATGACAAATGGAAAGCAACTTTAGAGTTGGCATTTCGTAATAAGCAGTACAACGTTCGTTCCGGGGGGAGGGGGAGGGGGGGGGGGTCTGTGGTATTTTTCATTAACAAAACGGCCCATCAGTGTTTTTAATCGTGATTGAATAGTCTGAGAGTAAACCCTATCAAAGAGTAAAACCTACCCCAGCCATATATTGTCAGAGAGTGAACCCCTTCTTAGCCATAATTATATGGGATCATACAAATAGCCTAACAGGGCTAATATCCATCATGTGATCTTGCCAATAACATGGTGTAGTCCTACATTAAGCTCCATGTGTCGCAATGGCCACTATGGTAGGGTAAATGACGTTCACTCATGGCACTTTCGCTCCAGGATATATTTACAAATGTTTTCCAGTATAGTATATATTAGTTATATTTTAATTAATTGAATGATTAAGTAAATACTGTTTGTTGTCATTTTACCTTTCTATAGCTGTTATATATACTTACACATTGGACAGGGTGAATTGGGAAAGTACTGCACGTCATCTATGGCAATATCGGTTCGATAATAGAGGCCGAGGACTCCTTCAAACACAACCTATTCGTGAAGAAAGTGAGAAATCAATCATAATACTCATCAATTCATGAGTAATCACAAACCAAATTCCAGGCTTTCCGTAGTAGATGGAAAATAGACTACACCAGTGGCGTACGCAGGATTTTTTCAAGGGGGGGGGGGGGGGGTTTAAAATCGGGTCCAAAATTTCGCAACGACTCAGGAAAATTTGAAAATCGCGCCGGCCAAAAAGTCGCTCAGTGGGGGGGGGGGGGGGGGGGGGGGGGGGGGGGGGGGGGGGGGGGTAAGCGGACACTTTTTTTTTTTTTGGGTAGTCCAAAAAAAATCGCAACGACTCAGCCAGCCGGAAAGTCGCTCAGTGGGGGGGGGGGGGGGGGGGGGGGGGGGGGGGGGTAAGCGGACACTTTTTTTTTTTTTTTTTGGTAGTCCAAAAAAAAATCGCAACGACTCAGCCAGCCGAAAAGTCGCTCAGTGGGGGGGGGGGGGGGGTAAGAGGACACTTTTTTTTTTTTTTTTTGGTCTCGAAATTTGAAAATTTGACATTTGTTCCTTTGGGGGGGGGGGGGTAAGGTTTTCTTAGGTCAGTCGTGGGGGTAATTTTTTTTTTTTTTTTTTTTTTTTTTTAATAATTAAAAAAAAAAAAAAAAAATCCAAAGGGGGGGGGGGGGGGGGTTTTAGGGATTTTTTAGGGGGGTTTATACACATAAAAATACAAAGGGGGGGGGTTTAACCCCCCCAAACACCCCCCCCCCCCCCTGCGTACGCGCCTGGACTACATCAACAGTCCTTTTCACGACTACACACCCTCAAGAAAGATTACCGAGAGTTCTTTCAGGACTCCTCAATCCTCCCTCTCTCTCACATGGTGCATCCGCAAGCTTTACTGTATAGATGGAAATGTTACTGTTTATAATACGCAGTGGAAAGGTCCGATAGACCATACAATACCATATGATATATATATACCATCGGTGCATAATCGAATAATAATTACTTAACTTTCATGAAAACGTATCCAGCATTCGTCTCGCTGGTTTGGCAGATTTCGACACATGACCTTTATCTGTCCATGCTTAAATAGTATCTTCGAAGTGGCTTACATTATTTATCAGGTTCCTTCCTGGTTCAAAGATTATAGTAAGAAATGCTTTCATGAACATTTATGACCCCCACCCCCTCGACCCCCCCCCCCCCGGAATAAAAGGGTTATCTCGAATGTTTTGGTCATTTAAATATCAAGTTATCTTATTGGTAAAGAAGGTAAGAAAACGGGGCATGATAAGAATTGTTTTATTCTCAATAATCAGAATTCAGAAAGAAGGAAACAATACGTTTATTTAATAATCATCAAAATAAATGGCTTTTATGAAATTTCATTGTAAATATTTTTCAGAAGAGCAGTTTATAACTTTATATTTACAGATTTTCTAGATTGTGAATTGCTTTTCTAGGACCAAGGTATGTTATTTTCGGTTAAAACCATGGAAAATTGGATTTGTGAAAAAAACAATAATGCAATATGGTAAAAACAGTCTAAATTTTGTTCAAATTCACGAAGAATGTATTGAAGGTTTAACCTGGACCTGGTGGTAATCAACTCCTTGGGGATCGATGAATAGATAAAAATTGAAAATAACTTTCAATTAATTTGAAACTCTAGTCTAACATGTATATCGCTTGACCAATATTCATTGAATCAACTTAAACTTGAATTGGTACAAGGAGATATTGACAAAACCTTCTGTTTTAATCCTCACTGACAGCAGAAGTATGAATAAGGAATCATAGGACAGACCATTTCATTACTTTTTACCACGAAATAAATTTCAAGGTAAGAAAGGTTGTAACCTTCAATACAAAAATGACTAGATTTGGGTATACTGTTCGATATACTAATTGCAAATTATGACATGCGATATACAGTGTGAGTCAAAAAAAAAAGTTTACACCTAAAAAATTGCTAATTATTTTAAAAATGATTTATGAACAGTAAATTATTATACATCTTATAAAAGAGTATTTTATCCCAATTAATTTGGTATCATTTTTGTGCGGTATGTGTTCACGCTTGGATGAACAGGAGGCACTGTATGCGAGAGTGCAAAAATCGACTTGCGCCAAAGTTGCTTTATATGTGATGATTGAATAAAACAATGGGATTTGGGTTCTAATTCGGTCTTTGCAGATCCAAATAACATCCCTAACAAAATCAATCAAGCCACACATATCAAATATCAAATATCAACAACATTTGTGCGCGTGTGTGTGACTTTCCTTCTGCAAAAAGGATATGCAGTGCATTTCATTTGATACAATCAATTCATTCTCTCATCCGCTAATCCCAGCATAATACTGTAGGCATCACTTTAGCGCAAGTCGATTTTTGCACTCTCGCAAACAATGCTTCCTGTTCATCCAAGCGTGAACACATACCACACAAAAATGATACCAAATGATTTGGGATAAAACACTCTATCATAAGATGTATAATAATTTACTGTTTATAGATGATTTGTAAAATAATTAGCAATTTTTTAGGTGTAAACTTGTTTTGTCTCACACGGTAGTGTGCAGATCACACAACAAAGAATGAACGCGCAAGTGGCAATAACAAAGATTGAAAGTGAAAGAACATACATTGAAGTCTCGCGTCATGTCGGTGATTAAAGAAGATGCTCTGTGCATGTGTTGCCTTGGTTACCAGAAAGTGACCAAGCTGGTTTATCAGGGAGGGCGCTGTCATTGTATTTGAAGTAGACATTCAACTGTCCAATATGGCTGCCATACATATGAAACCAAAACTCAAGACAAGATGAGCGTTGTGGAGCGTTGATAAGAGGAGAGATGAGTCTAGATTTACTTCCTGGTCTCTGGTAGACACTGTCTATGTGTACGTAGAATCCTGATTACAATAGAAACAATACACATGTACTTATGTCAACGTTTTGATAGTTTCATACTTTTAATTGAATGTAATGTTAATTGTTATTGTATAATTGTTTTAAATGGGGGCACGCTACAAGAGTCCTATCTCGCACCCCGGGGTAACGTGTCTGACACGGCCGGTTGTAGCAACTACTCCAAAGATCAAGATACATTAATCTTGATCTAACGAGACACGAACGAACGATGTCAACTTTTCATAGCATGAACCAAATAGTCTTTATGCACTTATATTTTGAAGGAGAATATGGTCATAATTGGGACGGAGCGAAACAGCGAGAGGGGTTCCTGGGGTGGATGTGTTTTAGAGCCTTATGGTGTTCCGTTAATGCTATGGAGCGCAAGTCTTTCTTTTTTTAAATTTAACTTGATTAAAATTATAAACTTGGTTTGAAATGTACTATCGATTGGTGGTTAAGTCAAAACCAAGAGATCGATCATTACAGAAAGGAGCATTGTATTCCTTTTGGATCTAACTTACCTAATTTATAATAATTTAAGCCCATAACTAGACATTGATAGTCATGACAGCTAGCTGAGGAAGGTAATACAGACAAGGAAGTATGAGAGAGAGGGCGAAACTGAGCACTATCAAAACTGTTCATTGCCTCCCGGTATAGATTACGATATTAATAATATTGATACTTAACATCACGAAAGAAATATTTTACCTGAAATAATAAATTATGCAATATATCCATCTGATTTACATGGAGGGTATGGTATACATTTTCCAAATCACATTATAAAAACAATACATACATAATAGAAACGTAATATAGAATGAGGAATATGAGTATATGGATCGCCCACTTTGTTAAGATATATCAGTTTAAAATAACCCCCTTCCCGTGAAAAACAATTCAAATGGTGCCAAGTCAGATTGGGTACAGGCAAAATTCGCCTTTGTTTTTAATAGTTCTTTCCTACAACTTCCTTTGGAGTAATTTAACGAAGTTTGGAGCATGGGTAACATCCCTTTAACGTGGGGTCTGTTCTGGGGACCCGTAATCCCAACAGCTACGGTAAGACCGACAACATATTTGTCAATGACTCTAATACCCCATTCACAGTGGTTTTGAAATTTGTAGCGGCGTTGTAGCGGAGCGGCGACACCGCCATAACACCGCTACAAATGCATTCACAGTAGAAAAGTTATCCCGCTGCAGCAGCGGGATAAATATCATGTACCCATTCACGCTGCAGCGGGTGATTTTTATTACCTCCGTAACAAACACGTGTATGCATGGCTCATGACCCGCGAGTGACCCCGATATGACCGGAAATACTTGCTTGAAATTGCGCGGTAAACATGTCAAGTTGCTTTTTGTATCCTCGATCATATTACTTTTTAAAAAACTAGCATTTTTATTGCTTCCAGTCAGAATATTTTAATTTTTTGAAGTGTGAAATATTTTTATTTGGATAATTATAATACCTACATAATAATAAAATCAATTTGAATCCACTGGTTACTTTATTTCTATTTCACTTTATGTTCCCCATTGCTGTAGAAAAGAGGTCAGTGATAGGTAAGTAAACAAATCACACGTGTTTGTCGCGGTGTTATAGCGGAGAGCCTTCACACTGAGTAAACACCGCGACAGCAGCGGGACTGTCCCGCTGCTGTAGCTAGGCGTCCCTAGCGATAGTTTGTGTCGGCGTTATCGCTAGGCGGTGTTATCCCGCGATAGTTTATAACGGGTCCGAGCCTTCACACTGAAGACAACACCGCGACAGCAGCGGGACAGTCCCGCTGCTGTCGCGGTGTTTGAGGCCACTGTGAATGGGGTATTAGTCTAACTACTAGGTAAGGGTAACATCTAATGGGCTAGATGGAGTGACTACTTTAGGTCAATCTAGACAATCTCTTGGCCTACAATTCTGGACAAGGCTTTATCTCAAGCGGCTTCCACGTTTATTTTTTCATGAAAAGTGAATATGCGAATACACGTCGGTTATATCATAACGATTCTTAACTTAGATAACTAGCCTTTCTATCCACCCGTGTTCGATCCCGAAAAGGCTTATTGAAAGAGCCAAACCGGTCTTACCCAATTCATCTCCTCTTGTATGGTCCTGGGCGGGGCCAGTGAAGGAACTATCCGTGGCTCGGTTCGTCCACTCCCAGTTAAAGTTTGCGGTGGGGTCATGCGTATAGTAACATATCTCAGCTTCTCCGAAATCACAATCGACACTTGGCTCAATGGCCACTGGGTCTAGATCACGATAAAAGAAACAAATAAATCAATGAAACGAATTAATCAACCATCAATGACACTGTTTAGTTTTGTATGGAGAAAATCAGTTGAATGATTACGCAAATTCTTAATAATATGTGGAAACTTTCTTGCAGCGATTCTTCTACATGCTCTGCACACTGTTATTTATCTGAAAACGATATTATCTAGTGGATGAAAACGCGCTCGGAGAAGTTATCCCTAAGCTAGTATTATCAGGATCAGGACAATTTGATATTCAGTAGAATTTAAGCAGATAATTTCCAAGCCCTGTTGTAGAATCTCTTGAATCTCAGATGCATTCCTACTCAACTCTTAATCTCTCCCATCTCTCGCATTTTTAAAGCTCGTAATCTCCTGAATTCTTACAACTCGTAATCTCTTCCATCTCCTGCATTCTTACAACTCATAATCTCGTACATCTCTTGCATTCCTACAACTCTTAATCTATTCCATCTCTTGCATTCTTACAACTCATAATCTCGTACATCTCTTGCATTCCTACAGCTCGTAATCCCGTACATCTCTTGCATTCCTACAGCTCTTAATCTCGTACATCTCTTGCATTCTTACAGCTCATAATCTCGTACATCTCTTGCATTCCTACAGCTCGTAATCCCGTACATCTCTTGCATTCCTACAACTCTTAATCTCGTTCATCTCTTGCATTCTTACAGCTCGTAATCTCGTACATCTCTTGCATTCCTACAACTCTTAATCTCGTACATCTCTTGCATTCCTACAGCTCGTAATCTCGTACATCTCTGCATTCCTACAACTCTTAATCTATTCCATCTCTTGTATTCTTACAGCTCTTAATCTCTTACATCTCTTGCATTCATACAGCTCTTAATCTCGTACATCCCTTGCATTCCTACAACTCTTAATCTCGTACATCTCTTGCATACCTACGGCTCTTAGGCTGCGTTCATGCTTAAATTTTGAAGGCAGAATGAGCGATCTGAAACGCTCATCGTAAACGCTCATCGTGATCGCAGTTCCACGATGTAGTGTTCATGCTTACTTCTCTGGCTCCCAGGCAATTCTCCGTGTGTGGCCTTAATTGGTCTTCCAGCTGGATTCGCAAACCTTCACTGTGCATGCTACGTAGACCCACTAGAGGTCAGTGCGTTGACCCCATTTAAACGCGTTTACAAATTGTAAACGCATCTTTTGTGAGTTTACGATCGGCGATCGTGATCGCCGTTTTTCGGTGATTCTACAAAAGTGAGCTAAGACGCAACCGTGTTTTAAACTAAACGCGTAACAGATGCCTGATTCTGGCCGTCAAAATCAAGCATGAACGCGCCTTAGTCTCATACATCTTACAGCTCTTAATCACTCCCATCTCCTACATTCTTACAACTCTTAGTCTCTTTTATCTCTTGCATTCCTTCAACTCCTAATATCGTCCATATCTTGCATTCCTACAACTCTTAATCTCGTACATACCTTGCTTTCCTACAACTCTTAATCTCGTACATCCCTTGCATTCTACAACTCTTAATCTCGTACATCTCTTGCATATACAGCTCGTAATCTCCTGCATTCTTATAACTCTTAATATCTTCACTCTCCTGCATTCCTACAACTCTTAATCTCTTCCATCTCTTGCATACCTTACAGCTCTTAATCTCGTACATCTCTTGCATACCTACAGCTCTTAATCTCGTACATTTCCGGCATTCTAACAACTCTTAATCTCGTCCATCTCTTGCATTCCCACAACTCTTAATCTCGTCCATCTCTTGCATTCTATACGACTCGTAATTTCTTCCATCTCTTGCATTTCTACAGCTCTTAATCTCGTCAATCTCTTGCATTCCCACAACTCATAATTTCTTCCATCTCTTGCATTTCTACAGCTCCTAATCTCGTCCATCTCTTTCAGTTCTACAGCTCCTAATCTCGTCCATCTCTTGCAGTTCTACAGCTTTTAATCTCTTCCATATCTTGCATTTCTACAGCTCTTAATCTCTTACGCCTCTTGCATTCTTACAGTTCTTAATCTCTTCCATCTCTTGCATTCCTACAGCTCTTAATCTCGTACATTTCCGGCATTCTTACAACTCTTAATCTCGTCCATCTCTTGCATTCCTACAACTCTTAATCTCGTCCATCTCTTGCATTCCTACGACTCTTAATTTCTTCTATCTCTTGCATTCCTACAGCTCCTAATCTCGTACATCTCTTGCATACCTACGGCTCTTAATCTCGTCAATCTCTTGCATTCCCACAACTCATAATCTCTTCCATCTCTTGCATTTCTACAGCTTTTAATCTCTTCCATATCTTGCATTTCTACAGCTCTTAATCTCTTACGCCTCTTGCATTCTTACAGTTCTTAATCTCTTGCATCTCCTGCATTTCTACAGCTCTTAATCTCTTACACCACTTGCATTCCTACAACTCTTAATCTCTTCCATCTCTTGCATTCCTACATCTCTCACAACTTAGGTTTTCGTTCATTTTCTTAGCCCACTTCTTGCACAAAAGTGAAACAAGTGATATATGTTGAATTACTTGTGATGAATTAGAAAGAAAGCCCTGTAGCAACAATTACCAGATATCTCTGTATTCGTTTCGTTATATACTCACGTTCTCCAGGACATCATAGCGTGATAAGCTCACATCATCGATAGCAATATTCTCCAAGTTTCCAGCCGTAAATTCGAAGATAATCTAAGGGAAAAAAAGCGAATTGGGATACTGTATTAGAGTTGATTACACAATTAGACATATCATAAATAATTAATCCTTTAATTTAGAGTACGTGACATTTTCAATAAGTGATACACGACACGTTTTGTCCATTTCATTAATCTGTTTTGTCTTTCACCAGATTACTGACTTCTTTTTTCCAAGTTAACTTTATTTGTGAGCGAAGCGAGCGACCAAAGACTCTGATAGTAATAGTGATAATGTAAATTTGTAATCAAAGTATACTAGGTAACAAAAAAAGTTACAAATAGACGGTTCCTCGAAGATGATATGACAATTTTCCGACTGTGCCATTGGTTATTTCAAAAGTGTACACCTAACCGGCACTCCTAAGCTGCAAGTCCAGTTTATAACCTAAGCGTCTCCCAATTCAGAATTACTCCCGTACTGCTATTACCTCCGCTTGAGGCCCAGATGAAAATTCTGAATTTGCCCGTTCATATTTTTTGTTATATTGAACTCCAGAACATTCATATCATATTTGTATGATATCGCACTTGTCTTGAAAATATTTCGCTAGTCGTTCCGACGTGAAATATGCTCATGAGCTCGTGGGATTTACCTTTATATCAAACCATTCAATATTATATAAATATTTGTGAACCGGCCCATTCAGATTTTCTCCAAGTGATGTTATATTTGATGGAGGCAGAAGGACAGGTGGGAGTAATTGTACGAGGGTAATGCAGAATTTGGAGGCGAATATAATGCTTCATTAAACACCGATATGTATTCAATATATTTTAGATATAAATAAGGGTATTTCGATCTTATGCCTCGTTTTATTCTCTAGTCAACAACCGTCTTGATGAGTTTCATGTAGTCTTGCTGTGATCTACTATGTGCTCCACTATGAGAATGCAACCTAAGGGTACGCACGTAGAAGACTGATGGGAATACTAATTCATTTTCGAGCGCGGTATAACATTAAAATAACATTAAAAACATGTTATATTGGACTTTTGTGCGAACACATGTATAACAAGATGTTTTATATACCTCACTTAAGAAATCCAGCCATCTGATTGGTCGAAATTGCATTCATAAACTTTAACTATTTCTGTAAAATTCCCAGTAATTATGGTTAAAACAGTTCTAAAATCCCAGTAACCATGGTTACCGGGAAAATAGTTCAGTCTCCATGGTTACCCCATAGGTTTACATGTTAAAAAATGGTTTGAGCGATCGAGGATACCGTACGTGTGCGAAGAATTGGTCGGTATTTTCATACAAGACAAGACAATTCCAAACAAGACAAAAATGGCTAAAGAAACTGTCCCAAGTTTTCAACTTATCAAATGCAAGACTCGCTGACAGCAAGAACAACAAAAAGGGTACGTGAAATTATCCATAAACATGTTAGTTTAGTTGCTGAAAATGGAGTACCAGCATAGACATAGACGAAAATAGATCTAGTTGTCATGGTGTCTGATCGCGCACCCGATGTTGTGTGCTATATTCTTCCCTTAAAGATTACACGCAATGCAGTCTCTATGCAGTCTACGTGCATTGCGCGACCATGCAAAAAAGTCAATTTTTTTTTTCCAATTCGAGATTCAAACCTTTATCTGTTGTGATCCTGAAGGTGATACTCAATTAGTGAGGTGTCATATGAAAGCGCAGGTTCTTCTCTCTATTCCCCACAGGGCCGGTCCACCCCAAAATTGTAAAAAAATATCTTGCTTAGACTAGAATCTAGATCTAGTCTACTCTCAAAGATACACTCATTAAAAACAACCGTGCAGATAAACTAGAGAAAGGCCAAGGTGGTGTCATTAGTTGCCTCTTTTGTTTTCGGCATATAAAAGTATTAATGACTGCTTTAATATTCGAGAAATAGTTGTTTTTATACGCTCTCGGGAAGGTTACAATTGGGCTATTGCCCTCGGCACGCCTCGGGGCAATAGCACAATTCTAACCTTTCCTTGAGCGTATAAAAACAACTATTTCTCTCAAAGCAGTCATTAATACTATAGAGTATCACATGATAGCTTTTCAATAACAACGGTCAAGGTAAATCTTTATCTCACACACCGGGCAAGTATCAGAATCACAGAAATGTAGAGCAGCAGAAGTGAGAGCAAGACGCCCTCACACACAGCCTGGCGGGAATCATCGGAATCGATGGATAGCACCGATAAACCCAACAACAACAACAACATCATCTGTATATTATTTACCTGAAATTTAAGAAGTTGTTCAATTCTGATTTCAGCAGCGCGCCAAACGTTCCCTCGTTCACCGCCAAGGAGCCATTGCGGATCACCTAACTCCTCTGAGGATTCATTCTTGACGTAGACCCTGATCTGACCCACACCATCCCCTCCATGCATGTGGTACCAGAATAGAAGACATGCTGGGTCTTCGCCTTCATTCACGGGAGCTAACATGGGTGATACAAGACGAGCAACCTGCCCTGCTGAATGTCTCGATGATGTACGACGCCATCCCCACCCAAAGCGGCTATACGCATCGACTGACAAGTATTGCCCTGTTAAAACAAAGGTAAACCGTGAACCCTATGGACACGAATGACAAATGATACAAAGAGGGGGCAACAACGAAAAGCTACCGTGTTTGAAAGAAAGAAAAAAGGGACACGTACAATCGTAATGTAAGCATTGTATTAAATAGAAATTTGAATATTCCTACATCCTGTCAATTAATCAATTCATTGTCAGATATGTGTTCAGCATTTTCTTGTTCCTCTCTTTAACGTTACACTTTTTACGTTTTCAAGGTAAAGCTTCCGCATCATAGTTGTTGGTCTGAAGATTCATTTGCGAGCTAAAGAAGCAAGCATTGCCAAGCAAAATAATGATTATTCATGTGTTTGCATTGCTACCGATCTTTGCAGTCAGCATTTGCCCCGAAAATTCCTTAATAATTGTCTAAATTGGTTGGTTGGTTATTTTACCTGACTGCTAAGAAAGCATAAATGCTTGTAAGTAAGCAACCAGACGGCCAACGGCTTTAGGTCCTTTCCGAGGGACCTGATAATGAAGACTAATGCCTTACCAAAGGGCCCTAGCGCATCGCCTTGGTTTCGAACCCGGGTCACCGGATTACGAGACCACTGCTCTACCGACTAAGCTATCGCGCCTCTACAATTTTATATTCTTGCAAAAGGGCCCATGATAGCCTCGCTATGCGATGAAGTTAAATAGGGCATGCAGTTTAAAGGATGGGTTCGAACGTGCCTTTTTTATTAGTTGAAAAGAAGGTAGTTTATTAAAAGGGCACACGTTTTACTGTATAATGGAAACACTTCTCGTATCAAAATGACCCATTTACATCAGAAGCAACTGATAGCATCGAAAAAGAGCACCATTGTTTTTATTAAAGGGACAGTGTTTGCTCTTATAAAACTTGGGGCATTGTGCACATGCCCCCGGTCCCACTGTCTTACACTGTGGTGAAACAATACGATACCAGTTATTACACAAAGCTTCTCCTATTTTGTCAAGAAAAGATTTGGCTCTCTATACAGAGATGACTGTAAAAGTGCATATTTTGTAAAATGGAAATATAGGGAAAAGTGGCAGAAAACAAGTTGACCTTTTCGCATTTGAGAAAGGGGCACTTAATAGATTTGAAGAAACTCACTTTTCGGAAGAAAAAGGGCACTCGGATAATAGGGGACACTTTTCAACTAAAAAGGGGCACTTGTTAGCTTTGTATAGGGGCAAAAGAAGGGAAAGTGTACTCAATAGAAAAAGGGGCAGTTTTCATATTTGAATAAGGACATTTACCAGTAATAAAACGAGACATACTTTTGGTGTACTTGACAAAGTGCTCCCCTACCCGAGCACCGCCTCCGACACTGACGCCCCATTCGTACAAAGATTACGTAATGAATGGCATGCAAAAGACAACCCATCCTCATATCAAAATGAAAATTCAATGTTGAGGACGAAAATCTATTTCCGCATTTTACTTTGACTTGACCCAATTCTAGGTGGACTGCACATTCTATGATATAATTAAAAAATAATTATTGGGGATTTTTTTCCCCTTCGTTTTTACTAGCAATTGCCTTCTTCGTAGCGCTATAGGATTTGTTGGGTTTCAGCTATTTCTAGTTCAGAAATGTATTTTAGCCCATAATTGTAATGTGTTTTTTAAAAAGCATGAAATGTAAGACAGTATTGAAAATGGTGGAGTAGAGTAAGGTTTGGTGTTACCTGTGCCATTGCTAAATGTGTGATCTCTATTCATAGCAAATGGATTTGGATTTTCAGCAGCATGGTATTTGACTAGATTGAACTGGTCGGTTCCATCTTGAGAAAATACACAAAGGCCTGCAGCCTCAAAAGTACAGTTGAACTCTTCAATAGGTGCTGGTTCTGAAAAAAAATATAACATTAAAAGAAATATTTGGTCAAAGCTATTCAGCTATTTCTCACTATATTTTGAACATAAGGGCATGTAAAGAGCAATACTTTCAGGGGACATTTGTACTTGTCCAAGCTTACATATTATTAAAAGAATTAGAAAGCTCAATTTTTTATTTAATCTAGAAAATAATACAAACGCCCATTATTGATCATTTATAACATATTTAAACAATTAAAAAAAATTGTCATGCTACTCTGTTTTACGGTCTGTATTTGTTTTATCTCATTGCAGTGTTAGAATTATATAGAAGAGTTTTTATTCTGACCTGGAATGACGTCATCATTCACAGTGACGTCATCAATAGCGATATCACTAGCTGCAGATGCTCCACATGTTGCTTCGAAAACGATCTGTCGGTTATGAAACAATTTCGAAGACGCTAGAACTTAATTCACATGAATACATCCCTTCTTTCACCAAACCCTTTTTTTATTTTTGTTTCATAATGTTGCTAAGAGCATGTGATTCATGAGGGACTTTAGTCAATATATATTTAGAAAATGAGGGAAATTGATATTAATTATGTATCGTCTCCTGAGTGCCAGAAAGACGCTTATTAAGTTGTTGTTTGTTTTCATGATTCCATTCCAAGCAGGATTATACACTTCGTTATCATTGCGTTTAGAACTTAGAATTTAAATAATTCAAGCAAAATCATTCAGTCAAATCGAAAGATTAAAACTAGCTTCTTCTTTTTAGTGTCGAGTATACCTATTCCTAAAACAAAACAGAAACGGACCATAAAGCTAAAGGGTAATTTGTGGCAATAATGCATTTCACTATATTGTTTCACATTATTTAAAAAAATTAGGGTGAGAGGGGGACCCCCCCCCCCTCCACTCTCACATCCAACCCGTTTGTCTAGATAGACTACTAATGTAACATACTCCCACTTCCCTTCATTCTAAATTTCCATTGGGTAGCATGACGAATCTTATAAAGCCCCGCACTGATCACTTTTCTCATAGTATGTCTTTCAAAGCGAAACCACAACTTTTTCTTTCAAATGCGAAACCACAACCCAAACTTGCAATTAAGCAAATACGATAATCCAATGATTTGCGTCTACCACTCTACCCACACTGAAATGAACATGTTCAAACGATCAGGGGTTTCCCCCATTCAAAAGGGATACACTCGAATACTTTCACCTCTGGACTTTTCACTCTCGCTCCTTTTTCATAACTCTGAAG
Organism: Strongylocentrotus purpuratus; assembly: GCF_000002235.5. Lineage (NCBI taxonomy): Eukaryota > Metazoa > Echinodermata > Echinoidea > Camarodonta > Strongylocentrotidae > Strongylocentrotus > Strongylocentrotus purpuratus. The sequence goes on from NW_022145525.1 coordinate 447,290, forward strand.
GTATTAAGTTAAAATGATAGCATTACAACCAAAAGAAAAATCAAGCGACGTACATGAAAATCTGTTGATGGTCTAGGAATCGTCACATTTTTCTTCACCCATTCGGTGCCGAGTACACCAGGGACTTCTAGTATTTGTTGCATTGTAGTGGTGGTGTTCGTAGTCGCTGTGGATGTATCCGTGGTTGCATTCATAAGAAAACAACGAAGGTTCCCCATCTCCTGGCCATTCTTATGAACCCAGAAGGTGACCTTCACACCGTTGGTCCCCTCATCATCATCATCACCACTGCTACCATTGAAGCGAGGAGATATGAGGCGGGCAGTTGAACCAAACGTTGCACCCGTTGCTTCCAGGTACATATAATGTCCGAAACCTGCGGTATCAGTAGTATAAGGAGAAATTAACAAGTCTCTTCTGATTTGCTTTATTTTTTTCAGCACCTAAAACTAAAAACTGAACAAAAGATCAATAATATTAGGGACCTCATAGTGGTAAAGACTTTCTCATGCTATCCACTATATCTTAGTTGCAGAGCAAAAATATTATTTATACAAATATTAAAAAGTAACAAGACGGAGTTACGCAAGTAAGAATTGGAGCACCAGGAACGCAATCAAGTACATGTAACTCGGGTATCAATCCTCCGATCCACTCCAGCCGCCAATAAAGACAACAATTAAATTGCGTATAGTATTTAGTACCCTAACCCTAACCCTAACCACAGGATTGTTTAATAGCAATTATAACATTTAGAAAGTAAGGAAGAAGTACATAAGCAAAAAGGACTACAGGATAATACACAATGTATTTATAATTACATCATGTACTGTATGCTTTCAAAAACAGGAGTGTAACCCTCCCCCTGTGAACTCTTTGTAAATGTAACGGACATGACAGAGAAAGGACAAGGGACATTTTGCACTTCTGAATAGTTTGTAATTATTTAAGGTTCAATGAGTCTTAAAGGGAGTACTAGATTGTTATAATCCGATTATAAATATAAATACCTGTTGTAAAACTTTAAGATTACACTTATCGTTGTCAGAGCTAAAGAAAGACAAGTAGCGTAGCAGACATGACGCATTTGTCCAATCTTTAAAGGTAAAGACCAGTTTTGGAAACGCCCCCCTCTCAAAAAATGAAATGTAAGCTCATGTTACCAATAATGTGAAATAATATGTTTTGACTAATACGTGATGATAAAAATGTTGCCGGTAAACGGCCCACTTATTAAAATATATTTGGTGATCCAGCCTGGATGGATATCGCGAATGCACTTCAACATTGAACATTTGGGCATATATTCTGTTTTTTGCGAATTTTGGTTGAAATATTGCAATCTTAACCTCTGAAGGCAATATTTAAACAATATTGAATGGATATTTTGCACCCAAAACCCTTGAACCGCAATTTTACCACAACCGGTCTTTATCTTTAAAGACCTCTACATCAGTTCTTTGCGTTAAAATTAGCTTTGGTTTCATTTATCACAATCAGAGGCGGCCCTCTTGGGGGGGGGGCAGGGGGGGGGGCACAGTGCCCTCCCACTTTTTCAAGTAACCAAAAAGTGCCCCTTTTTACATAGGAAAAATGCCCCTTTAAACTTTTAAGAAGTGCCCCTTTTTACATAGGAATAGTGCCCCTTTTACTTTGACAAGTGCCCCTATTAATTTGTAAAAGTGCCCCTCCCCCTTTTCAACTTTGATAAGTGCCCCTTTTATTTGGACACATGCCCCTTTTCCTTCGAAAAGTTCCCATTTTTCCTTTGGAATAAGTGTCCATTTTCCATTCTCATAAGTGCCCTTTTTAATCTCTAGTAAGTGTCCCTAGTTTGGTACAAGAAGTGCCTCTTTTCACTTTTGATAAGTGCCTCCTTCACCTCTGATAATTGTCCTATTTAAATCTGAGAGGTACGTGCCTCTTTTACTTTGACAAGTGCCCCTTTTCCTTTGTAAGAAGCGTCCCTTCCCCTTTTAATAACATCCCCATTTTTAACTCGGATAAGCGCACCATATATTTTCACATGTGCCCTTTTTCCTTTCTAATAAGTGCCCCCTTTTCTAATGATAAGTTCCCCATTAAAAAGAGCCCCTTCTCCTTCTCATAAGTGCCCTTTCTCTGGTAAATGACCCTACGAGAAGTTAATCCTTTTCACTTCAGATAGGTGCCCCCTTCACCTCCGATAAATGCCCCTTTAAAATCTGATCGGTGCCCATTTTCTATTAACTAATGCACGTTTTCCTTTATTACAAGTGCCCCTTTTTTATTCACATAAGTGTCCCTATAATCTGGTCATTGCCTCTTTTCAGATGCGAAAAGTGCCTCTTTTCACCTCTGATAATTTCCCTTTCAACAATATATAATAATATCTTATAAATGCCCCTATCAAAATCTGATGGGGGCCCCTTTTCCGTCGACAAATGCCCATTTCCTATTCTCATGACTGACTTTGTTCATCCCTGGTGAGTGCCTCTTTGTGAGGGTGTAAGAAGTGCCCCATTTTGACCTCTGATAATTACTCTTTGTACTTTGGCAGATGCTCCTTTTCTTTCCTGATAAGTGTCCCCTTTTCCTCTCATCGTTAAATGCGCCCTAGCTAATTTCAAGCGACTAAGAGCACTTTTCCCCAAAGCTCGCTCGCTACGCTCGCACGCATCTATAGATGATTTACTTATGTTAGTTATCAAAGGTCTTTTCAGTCTTCCGTTATGAGGATGTGCTTATATAACCCCATTAGGATTGGGGTTTTTCCTCTTTATAAGATAAAATTTTTCGCACTTCGACCTCACACATCTTAACATTTTTCCTCGCTCGCTTCGCTCGCTCGCAAACAATCTTTTTAGACAATCGAACCCAACCGCAAAGCACGATGCTTTATCTTGTATGATGTATAAAGTGAAACAAATATTGAAATCATCCCTTGTAATTGTAATCACAATGTAGGGGTATATACCAATGTCTAACAAATTGTATATTTTCGCTTTGAAATTTCCTTTTGAAGGTGCCCTTTTTTCCCAGAAAGAGCCCTTTTTTCTTGATGCCCCCCCCCCCACTAAGGAAGTAGCTCGGCCGCCCCTGATCACAATTTACTACCAACTTATGACTTGAAATAATGAGACCTAAATATATTTTGGAAAAAATAGCCGCTCAATTTTGGGATTCTTTTTTTTTCTCGAAAAATACAATTCTTTAATGCAGTTTCAGTCCTATTAATATTATATACCAAGCCAATTAAAGTGTGTTTTCAGCTCCAATGTTCAATTCTAATTTGTCATGGTAACACAAATATTTATGGGGTTATAGAACAAAATAGTATTTTGCGCAAGTGAACAATTTCCGTGGAATTGCCCATACATTGGGAACTGACTTCAATTCTCCTGATTAGCAGTCTGTCTCTTGTGTACTATGACATACTACATTTTACTATCGTCTTTCACACTATCCATTACGGGCACACACAACAAACTCTGAGCCCCGACCCCCCCCCCCCCCCCCCCCCCCCTCCCCCCCCTCCTCTATCACTCTCTCTCTCTCTCTCTCTCTCTCTCTCTCTCCCTCTTTCTTCGGGACACCAATAAACAAAGGAGGACAGTGGTAATTCATCCCCACAGATCTACGACTACCACGGTGTGCGTTTCCAAGACTATACTCCCTTTCACGAGAGGAGGTAGGGAGTGTTTGTCTGGTTTTCGAATGACATGATGGAGTGGAATTGTTTTAGCAGATCGATTTAGTGGGTGTGTACCTGAGGTATGGTCGCCACGAGGTCCGGTTCCTTCAGTTGGAGTCAAACCACTATGATGAAGAAACTCCAGATCATCTCTTGTATCTTGGGTGAAACCGCACAACGCAGGTTCATCGAAATCGCATTGGAAATTCCCTGTGATAGAACATACGAGACAACCATTTAAAGGGGATATCTATAAATATATTTCCCTTATATGGAATCGGGAGTGTCGTGGGAGAGTGGTTCATTCACTTGACTCTTAGTCCAAGGATTAAGGGATCGAATATCAGGCCGTAGGCTTCCCTTGATAAAAACGAAATCATTATTATTATTATTTGTATTATTAATAATAATAATAATAACAATAACATTAATAATAATAAAAACGTTACTTATAAAGCGCTTACCACCGAAGCCTCTAAACGCTAATAACATTATTATCACTTATATCATTATTATTATTTTCATAATTATTATTATTACATCTGGGAGGGGGCAACCATCATTCCATATTAGAATACGACACATATGATTGATATAGATTATTTTAGTTATTATGCTTGATGGATGAACTTGAATTATGTTATGTTATTTTACCGTTACTTCTTAAATCTATTTATATGTAACACCAGTGGATGTGGAGAACCTCATGACAGGATGGAAATTCTTTTAGGTAATCCTCAGGCGTCCACTGGTGGCTTTTTCACTGTCTTGCAACTCTTAATGTTATATGCTCTGTGTTGTCATTTCTATTTTGTTTATACATGTACCTGGAAATCAAATAAATTTCAAATTTCAAATTTCAAATAGATCTATATTCAAATAAAGCAAACGAACACAGTTTCGTCAGTGGGCTCAGTTCAGTTCAGTTCATTTTATTCAAAACCACACAAAGCATGATATAATCTGTTACATAAGAAAGATGCTATAGTAATAGTATATCATTCAACATTATTATTCTAACTTGATTACATCATAAACTGAATGGTTTTTAGGACCCTTTAGAAGCTAGGCTTATGAGCGGGGCGGGCCCTATAGTCAACAAAATACATACATTTACGGTAAAAAGAATGTTACGTATGATTTAATGATTATACAATGGATGGAAATACTAAGCTGATTTATTATGGTTCTAGGAAAATTACCCCCGGGAAACTACCACCCAAGGACAATTACCCCCCGCCCCCCCCCCCCCCCCCCCCCCCCCACCCTGAAAAAAAAATATTTGTGTTACCACGACAAAATCTTGAGCGCTAGGGGGGGGGGGTGCGATTTTTTCAAATTTTCGAGGGCCCCACTAAAAAAAATAGTGCTCAATCACTATCTCCACCCCCCCCCCCCCCCGCATACAGTACTTTAAATCGTGTCTAGTGTGTTGATTACAAAGTAATTTTTTACCAGTTTAAAAATGTCTTCTCCTTTTTTATTCTTAAATGTTCCCATACGTGGGGACATAGTACTTGGCGAGTGCCAGAGTCATGAAAAAAATATAGTCTGTGAAGACTGTGGGATTTGGGAGAAACTTTTCATTTCTTAGGAAGGTACCGTGACTAACAAAAAGTTGAAATAACGCTGCTCCAGAGACATGTATTTCTATGCATTTTGAGAAGCGATATAGACAATTACCTAAAACTTACATCCTTCGTGGAAATCAGCAAACGCACTGGCGTTGCAAAAAAAATGTAATTAAAGGGAAATGTGAAGTGATGAGGAAGACAACGTGCTATTAGTATTTGAATGAATATGGGTTCATGCAGGGGATCTTATGGGCTCGTAGCCATCTCTCAATTTGTCAGATCGTCTTTTGCTATTGAATCATGATTGTCCAGGGGGTAATCGTCCTCGGAGGTAATTGTTCTCGGGGGGTAATTGTCCTCGGGGGTGATTGTCCTAGGGGGTTAATTATCCACGGGGAATTTCCCTCGGGGTAGTTGTCCTCGGGGGTTATTGTGCTCGGGGGTTATTGTCCTCGGGGGGTAATTCTCCGGGGGTAATTTTCCGGGGGGTATTGTCCTTTGGGGGTAGTTTTCCGGGGTCGATTTTACGGGGGGGGGGGTGATTGCCCAGGGGTAATTGTCCTGATACGCGGCTATACATTGTATTACATTCCGTGGCAAGCTCTAATATTTACTTCGATCGATGTAACGAAAGCGATGTCAAGATATCACTGATATAAAAACATATTTAGCAGCTTTCTGCTTCATCAGGGGGAGCGGCGTATTTAAGGAGACAGGGGGAATGTGCTCCGGGTCGGCACTTGAAGGGACGACAAAAAAAAAACCCTGCAAAAGATTATCGTTGCATGCTCCTCATTGAGAGTGATACTGCAGTATAATATAATGACATCTGGGATGGTACAGTATATGTGAAAGAAAACTGTTTCTGTTTCTTTGCTAAATTATTTCACTACATTTCTCATAAGAGTTGAGCCCCACTTGAAGAATACTAAAAAGAAGAAATAAATAGAAAGCCGCTGCAGTCACAGGCGTATACAGAGTTGGAGGGGATTGGGGGCAGCCTCCCCCAAAGATTGGTAAAGTTCCAATTTTCAAGCAACCATGAACCATCAGCTCATATTCCAGCAGTGTACAGTGAAGTAGACCAGTTCAGGCGGGGGCTTGGGGCGCTCGCAGTTTCAATGCTTGCCGCCCCCACCCCAGCCCCCCCCCCCCCCCCCCCCCCATCCGGGCGCCGAAATACCTCGATATGCCACCATCAGAGGCATGTCAATAGCCAAATAAAGACGAACAAATGCGTAGAAACATAAAGGACGGGGTTTTTACCTTTGATTTCTTAGGGTGGATATCATAAAATAGAGTGTTATTATTTGTTGCTTTACTTAAAATAAAATAATATTTTAAAAGAATTGTATAATTTTCTTTTACAACAATGATTGGCTGATTTGTACAGTTCATTTTGCACGTCAACATAATAAAATTGTAATGACTTGAAGAAGCATACGGAAATCATCATTACTTACATAAACTTTTGGAATACTTTATGTTCCTTCTTGTACTTCAATGATATTTTCATGAATAATGGTACCATCTTTTAAATTAAATATTGATCAACAATGTCACACTGTCTGGTAATTATTCAACACGCAATTAGGAGATAAAGTCGATGCAGTGCAAATGTTGATCGTGTAATTAATACAGAAGCGGTTAGTTTACACATATTTATTTCAAATGATTTAAAATGATTTATTTCTCATGCAAAACACAATACAAGAATAATTATATCACAACAAATATGCAATGAAACGACAAATATAATGGAAAAAGCACGAGAAAAGAGGAACTAACTTGAAGCAGAGCTTGTTGGCGTGTTAGTTCCTCAGATGCTGTTTTACGATAAAACATGAACAAAGTATGCTTAGAAATCAATAAATAGACAAATATGTAGCTAAGAAATTGTAAATTTGGGGGGGGTGAATAAAAAAAATTAAGAGGGGAAAAATAAAGAAAAATAGTTAAAGACAAAAGAAAGAAAGAAAGATACAAAAAAGGGAAAATGAATGATTGCAAAAGCTCTAGAAAAGGGAAATTAGATCCGTAGAATGAGGGAGAAAGAGATTGAGTCGAGAGTCAAACAAACCGAGATTCGATCATGTATATGTGTTTATAAGTTTAATCATATGTTATTTATTCTGCTATCGTTGTAATATTCTGAAAATGCAAGGTTTAGAATCTCCTCTGTTCTATATATATATCGTTGCAAAATTCACTTTCTTTGTGTCTTTTACTATTTTTGGCTGTAAATTTCTACATCAGTTTCCTTCCAACAAAATGTGAAGTCTATCGACAAGAGACCTCGCTTATACTACCAGTGAGCCTATAACAATTAACCCTTATCATCGGAAATTTAAAATTCTGAGGACTTTGGGGAGGGGGCGTGTTGGAATTACCCTCCCTCCTCCAAATTAAAAATGGTGTAACTGACCACAACATCCCCCCCCCCAAAAAAAAGGTAATAATAATAATAATAACAATAATTAAAAGAAAAATGGCAGGTCTGATTATAAGAATCACATTCGAGGAAAGAAAATAATTTTCCCAAAATCAAACGGAACTCGCACTAGAAGTAAAAACGTGATGAAATGTAAATAATGGAGTCACGATATAATAACATCCTCAACATATTTAGAAGAGAGTCTAGGAGTTGTTTTGCTTTTGGACACTATTATGAAGTAACCTTGTGGCGGGGTTGATCTAACTCTAAGCAAATGTGAGCTATATACTGCGTAACATCGATGTTAAACGTTTACCTCTGATCGAGATCTTTACCATGTTTACGCAGAACATAGTCTCATTTTTTTTCTTCAGAATAAATGACAAAATAATATCATCTAGCAGTGAGATGATAATTTTGACGAATGCTTTTACTAACTATAGGTCCATGCATGAACCCTAGGTATTCTTTAGTACATTGCGCATACGTACGTGCCCTCTAACCCGGCCTAACCACTTACCTCGAGCTAAACCAGAACCCAATAGTACCCTAATCAAAAACATATACATGCGACCACAAAAAGTGATCACCGCGTTCATCGTTTGGTTTCGGCACGGGTTGCTGTCACTAATAATTGTGATCATATACTTCCATAACAATACCATGCATGTAGTCATCGGGTCATCATTCAAATCAAATGATTTTAATTCTCATGCAAATCATAATACAAGAATAATTTTTTCACAACAAAAAAAAATGCAATGAAACGACAAATATAATGGCAAAAGCACGAGAAAAGAGGAACTAACTTGAAGCAGAGCTTAGAGGCCGCCTAATACTACCGCTCACGATGGTGCGGTATCCTGCGTTCTAAATTACCTCTCTAATTTATTGAAAAATATTTACTATATATTTCTCATCTTCTCTGTATGCTTCCTGGAGTTAGTTTATCGTATGATATAATTGTACACGATTTTCTATTCAATTACTTTTGTAAACATTTTATTCATTGTATTTGTTATTGTTCGAATTTGAATTATTATCTTTTTGAACGCAGAAATAAAATCAATCAAACAAAACAAACAAGTTGACCAGAGGCGTTTAAAGGTTACACATATGGTCCATGGTTACTTCAATACAATGTACATCTATACTAGGTATCATTCTTATAACCAGAACTCTCAATCATAATTCAACTATATGGTAATGATTAATTTAACTTGGTAAAAATTAGTCAAACGATAAAGTACTGAAATAATAAGCTCACCTGAGCAGATAGGGCTCCAGTTAATAGAGAGAAAAATGATAAGAAAAACATGACTTCCATCTCTGAATATCCCTCGGAATGTAAGGATGGCCATATTTCACTGTATGTAGGTCTTCCACCTGTGGAATTATTGTGCACACTGAACTGAGCTGAGGAGATGAAGTGGTGAAAGAGAACGGTCCACGTCGTTGATCCCCTGAGTGCATACCATGCTCTACCCGGCTCCACCCCCTTCCTCGTAGCCTACTCTAGCAGACCCAGCAGGAAACTTGAACCCCATTACATTACTCTCAGATCGAAGGGTCTTCACATTTATGAACTTCCTTAATTCCTTAAAATGTCCCCAAAAGGGATTCCCTGGTCGATTACCAGCCTCCTGGACAGAACCTGGGGTTTGAGTTTATATCAAAAAAGTTAAAAGTTAAATATTTGAGGAATATTGAATAATAACCCGCTTGTTTTGGGGAAAAAGCATGAGCTAGATTTAAAATATCGTAGTACAAAATAATATTATTAGTGCTGTAAACATATTCCCAACAGTCGATTGTTTTCTGAAAATTCCTCATGAACGCAATTATTCTGATCGATGGTAAAGAATAATTTGTAATCGTCAAAATTTCAATAAAAATTCACATGATGCTGAGTGTAAATCAGAAAAAAATTGAAAATCACTGATTTTCTTATATTGGATTTAAGGAGATATGAGGCCATTGCGCCCTTTTCGGTGGGACTATTTCAGACTGAAAAATGTCATTAAAAAAAAATTGGTCTAGAGTGTACTAATTGAAGATGATCTAGAAAAAGGATATCATGTTAAGTCATATTATGTACTGCGGCTACATCGCCCTGCTACTACTTTACCGCCTTCCGGGACCACCCTCACCACCACATCTATATTATTCTACCAGGGATATGTGAGTTTAATATCCCTGATTCTACCACGTTTACTATAATTACTAACACTACTCAGGGAGGTGAGACATACCCTGCACTACTGCTAATAACAACAACAACAATAATAACAGTAATGTAACCCTCTTATTTTTAATTAGGGCTAGGCACTACTATTTTGGGGGGAAAGTGGACTCGATCTATATCCTATGTTCTTTGTCAAGACATTGATCTACATTTGCCACACTCCACCCAGGTGAAGTAAATGGGTACCGGTAGGAATGTTTTCCTTTTATTACGCAGCGCGCGTAACAGTTGCACTGCGCTGAAAGCCAGGGTAATTATGCTGCATTGATATTGAAGAGCGCTTAGAGACTTCTGTTCTGATAAATATAGTGTAAGGCGCTATATAGGCAAATATAATTATTAAAGCTGGTAACTCATTCTAAACTTGACATGGCATGATTGGGCCAGAGCTGAGAAAGAGATCGGTCTCCAGAAGATGACATTGTTCTCTGAGCATCAAATAGGGTCTTCTTTAGATAAACTTAGACTACGATTTCAAGGACAAAAAAATTAGTTATTACTTTCCAAGTAATGAGCTAGAATTGTATACTTGGGACGCTCACTGACATGTAGCCCAGTGGTGGGAGGACTCCCTGATCTAACCATGGAGATAAGTCTCCATCATCTAACCAAATAGATACCAGCTAACCAGGCGGGCCGCGTATTGTTTTATTTACAGGCGAAGAAAATGAATTTCACGATTAATTCTAATGAAACTGCTCGCGAAGGGCTTAGACTGTACTTCAAAACTTTATGTATCTTCTCAGGAATCTTGGGTTGTGTTCAAATGTTAAAATATCGTTACATAGGGCCTTTCAGTCTTCGGACTCGATGAGCGAGAAATAGGTCGGTTTTATGAGCTGAATCAAATTAAGCTAAATCAAATTAAAGGTACATCGAAGTACTACATTCCGTTTGATAGATCATGCTGCCGTCTCTGTTCATGTAAGACAATCCTTTGTGTTTGTCTTCCAAACGCGTCCATTGTATCTGGTAGACTGGCCGAAGGGAAACATCAAAACGAAAATAACATTGGAATATACCCGTATGTTGTCATGTTAGTGATTACATTCTTAGGGATTATTTCAATATGTGTTTTTTTTTTTAATGCTAATAGTAGCTGTAACTTGAGGTCAATACCATGTTACCCTGAGGTCACCTCCTGCTGAGAAATGTTGCATTCATACACACACGGGGGGGGGGGAGGGAGAGAGAGAGAGAGTCAGAAAGAGAGTGAGTGAGATCGAGGGAGAGAGGGTGTGGAGAGAGAAAGAGAGTGAGTGAGAGGGAGAGAGAGAGAGAGAGAGAGAGAATCGAAAGGGGTGGGGTTCTTGTACGTATTCAAATATTCCCGTTCTAAAGCTTGTGAGCAATAAGCAAAATGTACTTCACTCTATACCCTAAAAGAATATAAGCAACATATAAGATACATATCAGGGACATATTGTGCGAGAATGGGAAAGCGTGTCTTTTTTGTTGTTGTAGGGGTGAGAAGACATGAGCCCCTGAACGCTGGCGTACTGATGGGGGGTGTATTTCTTATTCGATACCAGTGATTTACAAATGTTGCTGTTATGACATGATTTCCCGGTATTTTTTCTCCATTTTTTTGTAAGTCATACCTTTTCATGCGTTTGTTGGATAATAAGAAATTCCCAAATTACAGTCGGGCGAAAAAGACGCTTATTAAGAAGCCTTTATGTCATGGTCCACAAAGTGGCTGGGCTCGAGCCCCCCCCCCCCCCCCCCCCCCTCTTACTTTTTGAAAAAGTATGTTAAAGAGAAAACGAAAGAAAGACGGAGAGGAAAATAAGTGACCTGCCAATGTCACAAAAAAGGCATTAAAAAATGCTCATCTGACCGTAATTAAATGCCTAAACCCCACAGCCCTAAGGCGGTCCCCTGGATGCTCATCTGACCGTAATTAAATACCTAAAACCCCTGAAATTCAGGGGGCTCTGCCCCTGGATGCTCATCTGACCGTAATCAAATACCTAAAAAAAACGAGCTTCCGAGGGTTATGCCCCCTGGACCCCACCAAGGGCCTTAAAGAGGGCCCTGGATGCTCATCTAACCGTACGTCACTGCCCCTGGAAGGTGAGCCGACTGAGCCCCCTGGAATGTTTGCCCCCCCCCCCCCCCCCAATCCCAAACTGCTTCCGGCGCGCCTGTATGTGATGATACAAATTTTGCCGGAAAACAGCCTACTAGTTGATTTATTTGGTAAATTATTATATCTATTCCAGTCCGGATAGATATAATAATTTATCGCGTAGTCCCATATACATCTTTCTGTGTACAGTGCTTGTTACTTTACCAAGACTGGGCCAAATTTCTTATCATTTTGATGATTCTAGAACCTTGCAGTACACACCAATACTTATGTGCTAGATGATCTACCTTTTCTGATCGATTTTACAATGCAATCGCATGACCAAAACTGGTCTTTACCTATAACCATTTTGTTCGTAGTTGTTTTCGTTTAGATACTTTTCTGAAATAATCATTTACCTTGACCGAAACTGTCGTTTAGCAGGCGAAATCTATATAGCACTCTTACAAAATAGTGTTTACACACAGGCATTATATTACATTCAAAGATAAACAGATGAAATTTAAACCAACATGAAGAGGTGTGGCATAATTGTATTTCGAATTCGAGCTATGTTTTACTTATTTCAAGTTTAATTGACTTTTCCAGTAGTCTGCGTAACCAGTCTAGTTCAGTATACCGATATGTAGGAATTATAAATTTAAATTTGATTTTTGTTTCCCTTCTCCATCTCCTCTCTCTTCATTTCTCCCTGCCCTGGCCCTCCTCTTTCTCTCTCTCTCTCTCTCTCTCTGTCGCTCTCTTTCCCTATGTCGCTCTTTCTCTCTCCCTATATGTGTGTCTCCCCTCCCCTACTAATTCATCTCTTTCTATTTATTTGGGCCTATTGTGCACACATTCACAAAATACCCCACTTTTCAAATATCGTTAAAATAATGACCCTGTTATCATTGGATTTCCTGCTCTATGTATATCAAAAAAAGAAACTTCAAAGAAGGATAAATCCATCAATAAAGACATCATACCCCATTTTTCAAATCCAAACTTACAACTTTGTTTTCTAATCCGGGAACTTTATATAGGTTAATGTAAGGAATATTTTTTCTCGCCCAATTCGTGAGAAAATATTTAGCGCCGAATCAGCCAGCCGGTAAATAATTACTTGAGGATGGGGGGAGGGGGGGGTCATAAATAAAACACAGATAAAATGTGTCTTCAAAATTCTAAAAACACCCCCACTTTTGCAAAGGGGGTGTTTGAACAGCTAAACATCCCCTGTTTGCCAAGGGCACCCAAAAACCCCCTCCCCCAAATACGTCATTGCACTGGACGTTACATATGGAAACAATAAATTGCCACAAGATATTCGTTATATTTCAAGTGCAAATTGCTTTCAAAATGCCATCAAAACTCATTTGTTCAAAGCGGCTTTCCAGTAGCCTGGATTTACTTTCACGCTGTTTTTGTTCCATTTGTGTGTATCTTCGTGTAATTGTATTTTTTCTTCTCCATTGCGCCTCGAACACATTAGTCATGTGTAGTTGGCGCATTACAAATAATCTATATTATTATTATTAATTTGCCCCTCTATACCTAAATAATAGAGAAATAGGATCCGGGGGTGTTTCATAAAGCAAAGTTACGCATGACTTTACGAACGGCTTGTATATGAAGTACCAGATAGGATGCCAAAAGTTTTTTTTCTGATTTTTCCAATAACCTCAATTAAATTATGGCAAAAAACACTTTGCATTAAAAATGGTTTTTTATAATAAGAATGTTAATCTACATCTGCACAGTTCAAATTTAGTTGATGCAGTTAATAATGATTGAGCATCCCATTTGGCTTTTCATATACAAATCGTTCGTAAAGTCATGCGTAACTTTACGAACAGCTTTATGAAACACCCCCCGGTAGGATCGATGACAAAAGCCTTTGTGATAGGGCATTATGCCCTCACAGAGTGCACGGTCGCCGAGGATGGTAGGGATATTCCACAGGGAGTGGAGATGATGCACACTGTGAGTGAATGAATCCGATGACCGGGTTTACAAAATGATATCTGTGAAGCCGCTTATGGCATTAATATATTTGTCGGTAATTGGTGGCTCGTTTTGTCGATAATCGGTGGCCTTGACACCCCTCCCCCTCCCCCAGTGAAAAAGGTCTAGTGACGCCCCTGATAACAACACAGTTTATACACTCGAGATAATTTTTTGCAATATACAGTAGAAGTACCGGACCACCGTCTTTGTGCATTGTGCAGCAACGAAGCATATACAACGTCTGACAACGTGACAGATCACTTTTCTCTAACTTCTAACCAATCAGAAGGCCTCGATCGTTTTTTTCCAGGAAGTGCCGCTGGACATTAATGCGCCAAATGTGCTTCTCAAATAGGCCTGTTTACTAATGTATTCACGGACCTTTAAATTTGCACACGGTTGTAAGCTCTGGCAAACAAACCGAGCGCAGTGTCTGCTACGGCCCTGCTACACACACTTTGTATACGGCGATGTGGGGAATGCGAGGAAAAAAAGGCTGATCATCGTCCTAATAAACTTCGTTTAAAACTGTTTGTTTTCCAACCTTAGGGTATATAATTAAAATAAATATAGTTTTTCTCAGTTGTACATGACAAATCTTCGATTTATTTTCCGAAATCCGACGAAATATCGCAAAAATGGGAGGTAAGCATTGCTGTTACGGCACGTGTAACAGCGATTCACGGTACGCAGACAGACCCCATATGAATGGTGTGTTTTTCATCCCGTTCCCCAAACCAAAGACGAACCTGGAGAAGTGTAAAATATGGATTAAGAATTGTGGAAGAAAGGACTTTGGAATCGACATATTATATGCTTTGAGTTTCTTTCTGTCGTAGTCAGTTCTATTTACTATCAGGTAGTTGAAAATGTCGTATAATCCGAAATCTGGTATACTTTCAAAGTTCTCGGTGTAGCCGGTGATTTTCATTGGGTCGTCGAACGAGCACCCCGCACGCTCCAACTTCTCCCGCAGCGACCGTGCGGAGTCGAAGCTCGCAAGGTCCGGGTCTTGGGGCAAAGCGATATCGGCCACAGCAGTCGCAAGTTGAACTAGTTTCTGTTTGTTGTACCCTGATGTCGTAACTCCTCTCTTTCTTAAATAATCGGTGAGCTCCTTCACTGTCCACTGCGAAAACGGCTTGCTGGAACTACAACTCGATGTCGAAGGCGATGCCATTGTAGAAATTAGGGTGAAAAAACGTCGCGGTCGCTAGCAATGGCTTTGTATGTGTATAGCGTAGCGGGCATGGAAAAACATGTGGCGACCGTGCCGCACCACGCAAAGCTTGCCCTACGTAGTAACAATCGCTAGGGTGCGAGGGATTATGACGTCACTCGCATATCATTAGTAAACAGGCCTATTGCAAAAGATCCCTTGGAGGGGGTAGGAGAAAGCTATTTTACGTCATAATTATTACTCCAGGAAGTGCCTAAAATGCGTCTAACGTGGTTCTTAAATTGCAAATGCTTCCTGGTGAGACACAGCCTCCGCTCCCTCGCCGCTAAAGCCTCGCTCTGTCGCTTCATCGTTTTACATACATTTCATCCCATGCCATTTTGTGCCTGGATCGCCACTGATGCTTATACCCCTTGAGCTTCGGGGGCTCCGCTCCCCCCCCCCCCCCCCCCCCCCCCCCCAAAAAAAAAAAAAGTTTTGCTCATTACGCCACTGCTAGCAAGTGCAAAGTGTAAAATATCTGGGAGTTTGTCTATAGACCAGTACATGACGTGGCAGGATCATGTGAAATACACTTCAAATAAAATTGCCTCTATAGGTTGGCCCTACTTCGTATAGAGTTAAGAAATATCTCACAATATTGATAGTGCCAAAGTACTTGCCAATTCCTTTATCCTTCCTTACTATGACTGGTGTAGTGTCTCATAAAGTACTTGCAAAAACAGAACAAAAGATATCTTGATTAAGCAACACAAGCAGATGGCTACATTGTCCTTAAAATAAACACATCGATTTCCACCTCCGAAATGTTTAGTACCCTAAAATGGATTGATATGGAAAAAAGATGGGAGTTCAATAAAAAAATAAATTGATTTAATAAATTATGAATAATAGAGCCCCATCATATTTATATATTATGTTCACCCTGTCCGTCAATACTCATAGATACTCAACAAGGAATTCTGAAAATCAGTGTGGGCGTTATTATTCCAAGAATTAAAACAGAATGTGGAAAACGTGCCTTCTCAGTTAAATGGTGCTCTTCAGTGGAATAACCTACCCCACTCAATGCGAAATGCTCAGACCAAGAATACTTTTTGTTCTCTCTATCTTAAGCAGCGATGTTAAAGATAGATTTGCCTTTCTTTCTTTATTTCTTTCATGAATATTTACATAAATTCTCAATATAATCTGAACAGATCATTGATAATTCATTATTTCACTCTTATTCTTTACTTATTTTCTGTTATATATTACTATGATTGGTATATTGTTTATATTGTTTAAATTGTTCAAAGAGTTTGTATCTTCATGTTGCATTTGTTTAAAGAGCCCCTGGAAAACAGTATTGTGATTACCGACGGGGCTACCCTGTTTTTATAAAACGAAATAAATAAATACACTTTTAAAAAGAAGACGGCTCCTCCCCCGGTGCTCAAATGGAGAGGGGGGGGGCGTTGAGTAAAACAAAAATAGAGCGCCATATACCCCCCCCCCCTTCAGATGCCAACTTGAAGCAGAATTCTTTTTACCAGAGGACGAAGTTTCTGCCACTATTCAAATCTGTTGTTGAGAGGCAATGCATGAACACCCATCCTCTATAAAGTTTTCAAAAACTACCTATAACGTGTGACGCCAGGGCAAATAAGAAACTTTGCGTCTCAAGTTAAATCCAAGTAAGTAAATAAAACGCCCACCAAAAGAGGGCAGGCTATTAATAATCGCTGTAGAATCTATTGACAAACAACTGACTGTACTGGAGCTGAATTCGATTACGTTACGGTAAGCCTCCCGATTTTCTCGTGATGTCATTTATTTTAAGTAATCATAGCTTTAAACTTGTATGAAATCTCTTTATATGATAAATAACGATTCTAATGAGGCTTAGAACATGGTATTTATAGATCTAGATATGTACTGTGCGAGAAAAAGAAAGTCTGCGGGACCTTTTGGTCACTCCATCACGGCATCAGACTCTAGCCCCCTAGAGCTGCCCGGTAGGTAACTCCAGGAAGCTCCGGCGTCGGCGTTACCCGGGCCGGTAGCGAGTTTAAGGCACGCGCAGTGCAGTGAGTGTGGATGAAGCTGAACTGAAGCAACACTATATCTTGGCCAGTGAGCTATAAAGTTGTCTCTGACTCTGAGCGTGTGATTGCCATTGCGTGGAATACTGCACTGCAAAATTTGCCTACATTTTATGAAATTATGACATGTCACTGATACTTGTGGTTCAAGTTGGTTGGTTGGTCCTCCACAATATATATAGATCTACTCGTCTGAGTTTTAACTGGAGGTACGTATAGTATTGGGTGGTAGTCGACTGTATTTGAATCACTGTGGCTGACTTAAAAATACATTAGACTAGGACTTCTATTTCTGCTTAAAACTGTCTTAAATAACAAAACAAAAACAGCTTTGGGAATGGAAGGACATTTTTAATTCATTATAAAAATTGCTTGTGTTTTGTGAGTTGTATAGAAAGGCTTTTTTGCTAATAATTTGATCTCTTTGTCTGTGTCTTTTGTTCAGTAAATCCAGAAGATACAGAATGAAGCACTCGGTTGCAGGCGGAGCTGCCGCTATTCTTGAGAAGTCCAGAAGTCGTATGAGAGGTCAGCACTTTACATTAGATGGTAGAGGGACCTCCAAGAAAACTGAACAACCAAAACAGCCAAGCAAGAACACCGAAGATGATGACATTGCTGTGAGTTTCATGTGCTGCAGGCATTCATATTCATTGATGGTTGGTCATCTCAACAAAACCCCCAATTGTTTTGATGGCTCTCCTAATTCTCATATTACTGTTCTTTTTTGTAATGTATTAGGACAAGTAACAAAATTAATTGTTTTTAAAAGATCAGTGAGGGAAGCCCTTAAGTTACTTTGGGGATTTGTTGTTATTTGTTTAAAGATGGCAGCCATTTATATAAGGGCTGCTGAGAGAAAGCTTTACTTTATCACAGAAGTTTGTCTTCAGTTTGTCAAGTCAGGAACAAAAATCAGAAATTAAATAATTTTCTCTCTCTTTCACTGACCACGTACAGGCACCATACAGTGCAAAAAGATAGTGCTTGTCTGTGGTAAATAACTATGTACTACAAACAAAATACAGTGGCACAGCAGTATGGTATTGTTCTTTTAATCAATGTGCTACGTTCAAACTACAGAGTGTACATGTACATAGAGATGTTAACAATATTGAAGCGGCATGCCACCACCAAAATATGTTTCAGGCAGGGTCATGAAGGCTGTATATTTCATGTATTTTTAATGTATTTGGTTGAATTGAAATTAATGAATTTACTTTACGGTACTTGAATTGAATATTTAGATAGAGGACCAATTTCCTCAAAATAAAGAAAAAATAATTACCGGTAGTACAAAACTTGATGACACATCCTATGGGTTAACAGTTAGGAGTATGAACAGTTCAGGGACCCGTTTCACAAAGCCTTTTTTCAATGACAAATGACAAAAATCAGTGACAAATCTGCTAATATCCCATCAGAAGCAAGAATTTCAGTAGCTTATATAACATAAACTGTCATTTGTCACTGATGACAAGTTTTGTGAAACGCCCCCCCCCCCCAGGAGTATAAAGAAAACACAGTATTACAAGACCCAGCACATGAAACCAAAGATGGTTTGGGTTGTGTACTTGCATTTTTTAAAAGTTTGGGTCTAGTTCTGAAAGAGGAGAATATCAGCTTCAAATTGGTAAATTGCGACTCATCAAAGTTGCATGTTCCTAACCCAATCAAAAATGAGATGAATTCCAGTCTTATAGAATACTAGGGGACAGAAAAATGCATTTTGATTTTAGAATGTGTAATTTTTTCAAGTGATCTGACTCACAAGAGGTTTGCAAGTGCTGCAAGGTGACAAAAGAAGGATTAGAACTGTAAAAGTAGAGGTTTCTGTGAAGGAATTATCACAATGTCCTAGAACACTAATGAGCACATCCTGTTCCTTATGTCTCCAAGGAAATATTGTAATAGCTTACTCTGTTTTTAGGACTATAGGAGATCAAAAAGAGACCAGTTGCCAGGGTCATAACAAACTCAAGATCATACAAACGTAGGTCAACAAAAGGTGCCCAACTTTTAGAGTATTTGATGCTTTCAATTTTTTAAAAACTACTTACATGTAGAAGAAAATATACTCTTGCGAGAAAAACCCGGTACTAAAAAGTAAGATTTGACCTTCCTGTCCAAATGCACATTTAATGTGCTCCAGGGGCGGCCGAGCAACTTCCAAAGTGGGGTGGGGGGGGGGGGGGCACCAAGAAAAAAGGGCACCTACAAAGGGAAATCTCAAAGCGAAAAAATACAATTTTTTTTTAGACATTGGTATGTAATACATTGTGATAACATTATCAGGGATGATTTCAATATTTGTTTCACTTTATACACCATACAAGATATTGCTTAAGCATCATACTCTGCAGCTGGGTGTGGTGATTCCAGTTGGCAATGGGCTATAAACTGTTGATGTTTTATATTTACAACACCCCTTGTGGACCCCGTCACCACCCAGGTATCTGTCTATAGTAGTTTAGGGCTGAGTTTACTTCCAGTGTTAATGAACTTTACAAAAGGTACAGAGTAATTTCTTTATGTTTCATGTTGCTCCCTTTTTATGATCTGCCTTTATACAATAGGCCTATTTATCCCAGCTTTCAAAGAAGACATCTGGGAAAAAGAAGAACATGGATGACATCGGTTCTGGAATGAGTGACTTGAGTCTTTCTGATGAAGCAAAGAACTCCACTTCAATGAAGTTTATGAAAAAATCAAGGTAAGTATTTTAATCAAGACATTAATCATAAGGGTGTTGAGTGGTTAGTTAAATCATGGACCCTACTACAATTATTAGGTCCATGGCTAAATGCATTGTTACATGCATCGCTACATGCAAGCAAGTTATTTTGATATCTTCTGCCACAGTGGTTATTTGTTCGTCCATCTGTCTTGCTCTCTGTTACCATGATAAAATGAGGACTACCAAAGCAGTGAGCACTAACAAAAGAAAAATATAAATGGCGCCGACTAATATTTCGCTCAGTGGGTTGGGGGGGTGGGGTGTAGTGAGCATTAAAAAAAAGGGTAATTATAACATTGAGTTTTTGTTTTACAAACGCCTTTTTTGATACAGGGCTTCATTAGGACCTGCTGAATGCTGGTAGGGTAGGAGCCCCCGGCATAAATATTCATATACTGGGTATGTGTTATTGAGGGTCCCATGGCGTTTGTACAACAAAAACTCAATGTTATATTACCTTATAAATTATATGCGAGCTATGAGGCGACTTTCCGCCCCACACCCTTATATGAT
Organism: Strongylocentrotus purpuratus; assembly: GCF_000002235.5. Taxonomy (NCBI): domain Eukaryota; kingdom Metazoa; phylum Echinodermata; class Echinoidea; order Camarodonta; family Strongylocentrotidae; genus Strongylocentrotus; species Strongylocentrotus purpuratus. Next base: position 467,808 of record NW_022145525.1, read on the forward strand.
ATTCTTGATGGGGGCTCCTACCCTAAAATCGTTCAGTAGGTCCTAAGGAAGCCCTGTACCAAAAATGGTGCTTTCATCCAGCAAGTAACGGTAATTAATAAATTTGACGCTAAGCTATCTGACTAATTTGTATACTGACTTAAAGTGAATTGAAATTAGTCCAACTAAATTGATTTCATTTTCTGTTTTTCTTAAATGCAGCACTGCAAGTGCGGTACTACCTGGCCCTTCCCAAAGTGCACAGAGTATTCAACAGTCGGCGAGACCGATGTCGGGGAAGAAGTCTACGAGCTTCACATCCAGTGCCCTTCAGCGAGCCTCAAATATAATGCAAAGATAGCTTCCAGGAAGATAATAGTAGACAGTGATTCATCTGAAGATAGGTCCCGCGACCAGTACCAAGAACTTGATGTCACTGTGGATACTTCCAGCCCTCCTGCGCCTGCTGAGAATAGAGACAAGTACCGATTCATGAAAAAGCCATCGGGTAAAGTTGAGCCAGTAGTCGATGGGGAATCTATTAAGCAAGAGAATCCATCTTCCTTCGCAACCCCACTAGAAAGTTACCCTCGCACGGCTTCTAATGCAACAGAGTCCAAGATGAAGGCAAAGCTATCAACCAAAGCAAAATCAGAAAGTGCCACAGTGCCTTTGACATCTACTCCTATTAGAAACACACAACAGAGCAGCAGTAGACGGAATGTGTACAACAAAATAATGGCAGAGCTTGATACAGATGAAGAGAGTATTGACTATTTGATAGGAGACACCGCGGAATACTCCTCTTTTGTGAAGGTAGGGTAATTTGTTTTCATAGTGATATGTCACAAATAAATTCATTCATTTCCTATACTGAATTTAGTGCGGAGGCATATAGGACACGCAGTCGCAGTTGTCTTGTTTATTAATAGAATATTGCTTGCCAATATTTCTATTTTCTCTTTTCAGCTCAGAACTGGACTTTAATGTTTGATATTCTTAGCGTGTATTGACTCTTCGTGGCCAGTGCATTCATAGTTCTAACTTAGAGAATGACCAACTCATTATTTCTGCCCTGCCCCCTTTCCCTTCCTTTTTCTATCTCTTTTTTTACTTTCTTTCTTTTCTTACTTTCTTTCGCTCTTACTCTTGTGAACACTCACATTTTTTTGGAGCTATTTGAGGCATTGTTGGCTTGTTGTCACTCAAAGAGGGTAGTTGTAATTATAACCCATTCTATTATCAAACTTTGATCATGTTCATGTATATAAACAATATGACAAATTTGTTGTAATGTTTTGTCATTTCTTTGTACCTTGACAGGATGTGCAGCAAGTCGATACAGTTTCAGATCAAGTATCAGAGAATCGGGCATCCCCTCGAAGGCTCTCAGATACGGGTATGTTACTGCTGCTACTCTTATATCCAGGCCATTTTTGTTCTGTATTCAAAGGTTCTGTGCTAGTACCCTGAATTTAAAATCAGCTCATAAATGTTATTACTTCTTAATAACACTTTATGTGTAATTGGTAGATTTAAATACTGAAATCTGACTAAGAGAAATAAAAGACTTGTTCATAGACTAGTCGTTGCATATTCACATAAAATTCAGTGCTCCTGACTTAATTTCCAACCATGTATGACATCGTTTACTGTGTCAAAATGGGATTAGCATGAATAAGTACAAAAGAAAAGTTGAATTACATGTAAATGTATTTGCACAGAATTGGTTGGCCACAAAAAAAAAGGTCTTGAATTTACAACAAAATAAATGATATAGTAGCACAAAATTAGGACAAAATGTACACTTTTGAGGTAATTAAAACAAAAATCTTTAACACACATGTCTGTCAAATTACCGGTAGTTTAAACTACACACATATACAGTCAAACCTGTCTATAGCGACCGCCCAAGGGAAACACGAAAAGTGGTCTTTATAGACAGGTTCCTAGTACATGTTTCAATGAGAAACCTTTTTCAAGGGAAACAAAAAATGTGGTCTTTGTAAACAGGTGGTCACTAAAGCAGGTTTAACTATATATGCATGTATAAAACACAATAAATGATGAAGAAAAGGCGATTCAGGCTTTAAATCCATCATTTGTATTAGGTCACAAATTTTCGACCTACATGTACACATGGACTTGTGGAAAAACGTGGAAAAACAAATATTTGGCTGAAATTTGCCAATTGAAGACATAACTATTAAAGATCCCAGACTTTTATCATAAAATCATTTGTGATTTTAATATTAACAAGAAATTGAGGAAACAGAACATTGATCATCAAATCATAACACATTTTCATGTTTTTTCCTGTATTCTTAATGATTTGACTTTATCTTACTTTCCACAGGTTATCTCGCAGAAAATATGGAACATATATCCGTGGTTGAATCTAGTGTTCAGTCATCCATAGGAGAGGATGTAGGGCTGACATTTTTTGGTCTACAGACCATCGATGACTTGCTACCACCAAGTACCGTACAGACTCCGGACGCTTCTTCTTCTCATCATCATGATGACATATCTCATCACAAAGACATTTTTGGTCTACAGACCATCGACGACTTGCTACCTCCAAGCACCTCGCATATAACTCCAGACTCTTCTTCATCTCATCATGATGACATATCTCATCACAAAGACATTGAGAGTGTAAGAACAATGAGTCCATCAACGGTTGCGGACTCTGTCGCTTCAATACATACTACTCCAGAGAGTAGCAGGACTATGTGCTGACTCTTACTCTTCGGTCGCATCGTACAGCGAGTCAAGAAGCTACCTCTCAAAGTCAGATTCCAATTCTTCTCTTTCTACAAGCAACAACACGAGATCCAAGCTCTCAGACACCAGCATCGATACCATCACGCCTTCTAGATCTGTTTCCTACTCGCATGACTTTGACACCTTATCGCAGTCTGATGATACGACTGTATCGGATGACCAGACTATTGCGAGCGATTTCTCTACCTCCCATAGTGAAAGCAATTCTAGAAGTAGTCAACCAAGTATCGTTTCGAAACGTACAGGACATGATGCAGCTGTTCAAACTTCTGGTTCCTTGCATTCCATCAACCATCATTGGCTTAAAGGTATACATAAATGTAGCTCTCATCACCATAGGCAGAATTACAATAGAAAATCATTTATCATATAACTTGTAGAATTAGGAATAATACAATAGTGAATGAAATGTATTTTATCAGCTAGGCGGGATTCACAATGAGCTATGTATTACATAACTTGGTAGAATTATGAAAGAGTGAGATATTTTGTCATGTACACTTGTAGCTGCCAGTAAACCAGGAGGATTAAGAAAAGCAACACATTTTGCATTGCCACATCTGGAACTGCCTACATTTTGTCTCTCAATACTTTAATACAATGATCTATCAATATTCTTGTTGTAAATATATACCATGTCTCCACCTTAAATGGTTTGATATTAAGCCCAGGTTTACTTGGCCAGGAGTCTTGATAATGTTTGCTATTTTGATATAAAATTTTGTACATTCGGGCAATCGGTTAAGTTTTCTTTGCCTTTACAACTGATATGTTGTGGGTTTTGTTTTCTCCTATCTCTCTTCTCTTCTCTTCCTCATTCATTCAACTTCTTTGTTGCTCTTCCTTTTTCTATCCTCTTCATTTCTTCTCCCTCGTTCCTTCTCCCATGTTACTCCCACATCCTTGTCCCTTTTCCCCTCATGATTGTCTGGGTTATTTTATTCTCGTACATTTCCCTATTTTATTTTAACCATGTCATTCTTCATCTCTTGAATATAGATTATGATTTCCAGACACCAGGATACTTCAAGCTTCTAAGTGCAAACGTTAATGACGCAGTGTCTCATGTTGTGGACCCAATGGTTTTGCAGAGTAAGTTATTTCATCTGTATCTTACTAGATATAATTCTTTCAAAACTCTTTCAAAAATTAAAAGAACCATGTAGCAAATTGCACTTTTTTCTAGTATTAAAGATAAACTTGAGTTCTGGTAAAAAAAAAAAAAGAATTCTTACAGAATCAAACGAAACTTTCACTGAATGTTCAAGATTACAAATAAATGTCATTTGCCGAACAATTTTGGTAGAAAATGTATACTGGCTGAGTAATGAGCAAAGAAAGATAAAGAAATCAAGGTTAGTAGCCCCGACACCATTTGTGTAGTCCCATATACATCTTTCTGTGTATAGTGCTGGTTACTTTTCCAAGACTGGGCCAAATTTATTATGATTTTGGTGACTCCAGAACCTTGCAGTACACACCAATACCTACATGCTACATGATCAACGTTTTCTGATCCATTCCACAACTTTTCTTTCACATTGCAATCGCATTACCAGAACTCACCTTTATCTTTAACATGTATTTGGCATTATGTGAGACCCTCGTGTACAAATAAACTATATCAATACAATAGCCTTTCACTCCTTTAACTATTGAATTAATTTTTTTATCAAAGATGGTGTGGTCATACTTAGTGAAAGTATAAACATGTTTTGGGGAAAGCTATTACAAGAATCCTTAGTTTAACCAGGCTGAAGTAGACATGTTTTAGTGTCCTTTCTGTATTTTGGTTTGTGGGTCAAGAAATTGATAGAGACCCCATTGAAATATTGGTTATCAGTCAGGTAACCTGTCAATCCTACATGTAGATGGTATCACAAATAACTTCTAAATTACTAGTACTTAAGAATGACAGGAAGATGAGATGTTTCATTGTTCGGTTTGAAGTGTCCGCATACTTCAGGGACCAGGATATTTTACAATACTAACAAATGTAAGAGTGTATCCAAGATGGTCCTAGTACTGGTATTCAAACCCATGTCAGGTAACTCGGTGTCGGGTATCCGTTACGATCCAGAAAAATTCCAGTTTGGGACTCGCTTAAGTTTGAGCCCGGTTTGATTTAGAAGTTGGAAAAATTCTGTCAAATTTTGCCAAAGTACTGGATTATTCTGCAATAAATCAAACCAAAATCAAACTTTATTTTTCCCAAAATATGTTTTTTTAAATTTTTATTTAAACCTTATTATGTACATATTTCTATGTTCTTTCTTAACCTGTTTTGTTTAGTCGTTAGCAATCATTACAACAACAAAAATCTTGGCCATGGAAATACTTTAACCCTAATAGGGATTCCACCCCCCTCATTTTTTTTAGCGCTGTGTTTTCATTTCTATGAAGCACATCTTTTTACATCAAGTTCTTAAAATTCAGATAATTGGTTACTGCACAGCTCCCCAAAACGTTCATGCTACGCGCAGGGGTAGGCGGAGCATCTTTCAAAAGGGGGGGGGGGGCACCAATAACAAAAGGGCACTTTCTGGGGGTAAGGGATAGCTCCAAAGGGAGACCTCAAAAGCGAAAAAAATACAAATGTTAGACATAGGTATATACCTCTACATTGTGATTACATTATCAGGGATAATTTCAATGTTTTTAGTTTTTTGTACATGGTCCTAGTAGTCAGGTGGCTCAGTGAAATGATTGTTACTTGCCGGATAAAAGCATCATTTCTGGTACAGGGCTTCCATAGGACCTACTAAACGATATTAGGCTAGATATATTGTGTTCAAGAAATTTGAAAATGTGGTATTTAACTTGTCATCAATTAAGATTAAGATTGTTTCATGTCATCATGTTTTTTAGCGCTGAGTTCTTTTGACTCTACTTCGCTGGCGTTGCATGCAAACCTAGTAGAGCAAGTCCGACAGACACAGCTAGCAGTCACCAACACAATGAGACAACACCAAGCCTTTCTGGATTCATTACAGGAAGATTACTGCTACACTACTCTGGAAAACACGAAATCAGTAAGTTTTGGTTTGATGCATATTTCGTCTTTCCTTTCCTCCTTCCATGTTCATGATACAGTCAAAACCTGTCTATAGCAGCCGCCCAAGGGCAACACAAAAAGTACCCTTTGTAGACAGATTGTCTTTGAAGACAGGTTCCTTTAGTACATATTTCAATGAGAAACCATTTTCAAGGGAAACAACAAATGTGGCCTTTGAAGACAGGTGGTCTTTGTAGACAGGTGGTCACTAAAGCAGGTTTGACTGTACAACTCAATGTATTGAAAGACTCAAAGATAAAGTAATTGTGTTTTGTATTTCACAGATTTCAGTACCATTCAATACCCTTTAGCTCTGTCTATTTGACACAGTTGTTTCAAGATTGCCGTTGTAGTGAATATATGGTCTTACTTAATACCTAGAGTTCTTCAACAGTATTGATACTGTCCCCAGTTTGCTATTGGTGCTGTGAGTTAGCATTTTATTTTCCTACCAACACATTTAAACAAACCATTTTTCTTATATGAGATGTTACACTACTTATGAATGGTGCAGAGTATTGTTGTATATGCCGCTCTGGTGGCCACCCGTTTAGCCCCATCTAAATATTTCAAAGACCATTGGAGAAATGAACTTCAAACCTGGTACTGCTTAGGCATTGTTTTCTATATAGAGGGAGCAAGTAGCTACACGTAGTACAGTGGGGCTTTAACACTGTACATGTAAACTTTATGAGGTTGACCATTTGCAAACAAATAATGACACAATACATCGCCTGTAACTCATTCTATATATCTCTCTCTCTAATTCACTCTCTCTATGCTCTCTCTCTCTCTCTCTCTCTCTCTCTCCCTCCCCCTCTCTAATTCACTCTCTCTCTCTCTCTCTCTCTCTCTCTCTCCCCCCCCCCCCCCCCCCCCCCTCCCTGTCATTCACTCTCTCTATTCCCTCTCCACCATCTCTGTGTTTTTCATTATTTTCCATGCAGTTTATCAAAAGGCAAAAGAAGAGAAGAAGAAGAAGGGACAAGGACCAAAGAGAAACAACTTTAGAAGAAGATAGGAATTTTACTTTATAGCATTTCTTTACATTAGTATTGATAAGCCCCACTGATAAGCCCCATAGAGTGGTGAAGTGTGACGTCATCATCTATCAATTTTTAGAATTTCTCAATTTTTTCTTCATTTTCCGAAAGAGCATCAAAAATAATGTCCAAATGTCGAAAAACTAATTGAATATGTTAAGTATTGGCTGAGATATGACCATCTGAATGAATATATTTCCTATAGGAACTCAGTGTTATATGCTCTGGCTCCTAACCATTAGGAGCCAGAGCATATAACACTGAGATCCCATATGCAATCTTTTTATTCAGATGGTCATATCTCAGCCAATACTTAACATATTCAATTGGTTTTCGACATTTGGACATTGTTTTTGATGCTCTTCCGAAAAATAAAGAAAAAATTGAGAAATTCTAAAAATACATTTTTATGACGTCACAGCTTCGGTACTCTATAGTATGAAACATCTGTTGCATTGCTGATATTACTGTGGATCATTCCTTTACTGAGGATACCCTTGTAGCATTTCCAAATCTCAGCCAATGTTTCATCTGCTGAAGTTAGAAGTGAGATAACTCCATGTTACAGGGTAAGAATTAAAGATAAAATTGAGTTCTGATAAGAAAAGAAAATGAATTCTCACAAAATCAAACAAAACTTACACTGAATGCTCAAGATTATAAATAAATGTCATTTGCAAAACAATGTTGGTAGAAAATGTATACTGGCTGAGTAATGAGCATAGAAAGATAAGGAAATCAAGGTTAGTAGCCCCAACACCATTTGTGTAGTCCCATATGCATCTTTCTGTGTACAGTGCTAGTTACTTTACCAAGACTGGGCCAAATTTATTATGATAATAATAATAATAATAGTGGCTACTTGTATAGCTCACAGGTCCACCTTTCGGTGCTCATGGATTTTGATGACTCCAGAACCTTGCAGTACAGACCAATACTTGCATGCTACATGATCAACCTTTTCTGATCAATTCCACACCTTTTCTTTCACAATGCAATCGCATGACCAGAACTGATCTTTATCTTTAACCCCTTGCTGGCTCTGAACAGACACTATGATACGATTAGACTGCTGCTTTTACAATTTCTAATGATTCTAAAGTTCATTAAAAAAATTCTTGACGGTACTGTAAGATTACGACTTATATTACGTTATAATATCATTTCTTGAAAGCCTAATACCAAGGTTGTTAAATACTTTGTTTTATGCCCATCTTTGGAACATTTTTCACTTTTTGTGGCGAATTGTAAAATGGCGCAATAAGGATGAATTGGATTTGTGAGGTTTCCTTGATGGGAGATGGAGGGGGAGGGGGGGGGGGTCTGATATATATATATATATATATATATAGGTAACTCTTAGATATTTTGGAGCTTTCATTTAGAAAACAAATGGATTTACAACAAACAACTTGCGTTGAAGTATGTTTGAAGCGGGCTAAACAAACATAACAGAATGCACTCTCTAAAAACATTCTTCCATACAAGAAAATAATCAAATTCCCTGCTATTTCAAAACCATGAAATATTTAGTATGAAGAGCATTATTATACATTTATTTATAATTCTTATTTGCCAATCCGAATTAAACACAGGACATGTTACTGTATTATGACGAGTTGAAATGAAACAGATTTAGTGCACAAAAACAAAACAATTGCAATGACAGTATTTTGACTGCCTGCATTTAGTTGGTTGGTTTATTTCATAGAACCATCATGCGTGATACATCAGGTCTGTTGACAAAAATTTGAGGGACAAGATTTACTAAAGCGCAATTTCTTACGAGTCATATCTATCAAAAGCTTTAATTAAAGGGTGGGTGCTGCGGAATCTGTGAATAGCACCCACTTTAGAGGGCAAGTTGAACCCTGATATTAAGTTGGTTTTGAAGCAGAAAAATGAGGGAAACAGGTCAGTGAAAGTTTTAGCAAAAACCGATTAAAAGTAAGAAAGTTTTGAACTTTTGAAGGTGGGGTCAATCAAAAACATATTGGTAACTCTGTGACATATCTTTTGAGCTCCTCTCTCGTTTGCCCAGTATTAAAAAACTTCATGAATTCATATTTTCCCTTAAAGATAAAGGTAAGTTCTGGTTTTAAAAAAAAGGAAAATTAATTCTCACAGAATCAAACAAAACTTACACTGAATGTTCAAAATTACAAATAAATGTCATTTGCCAAATAATTTTGGTAGAAAATGTATACTGGCTGAGTAATGAGCATAAAAAGATAAGGAAATCAAGGTTAGTAGCCTAGACACCATTTGTGTAGTCCCATATGCATCTTTCTGTGTATAGTGCTAGTACTTTACCAAGACTGGGCCAAATTTTTTGATGAATCCAGAATTTTGCAGTACAGACCAATCCTTACATGCTACATGATCAACTTTTTCTGATCCATTCCACACCTTTTCTTTCATGATACAATCTCATGACCAGAACTCACCTTTATCTTTAAGAAAATTTTCAATCCTACATTCACGCTAAATATAATTATTGCAATTATGTTTTCTAATGCGATGCCTGTATGAAACAAATCTATTCGGTAATCAATAAGAAAAGGAAAGTTTATGATATCTTTTGTACAGAGCAAATTGGAGAGGAGTTAGCAAGACATGTTACATTGCTGCCAATTTGCATTTCACAGATGACTACTTTTAAATTTCATAACTATTCTATACAGTTTTGATTGGACTTTTGGTTTTCATTAGTTTTCACTAATTCATTTCTCTAATTTTTTCTGCTTTAATTAAAACCAACTTAATATCAGGTTGGATTTCACCTTTGAATATGCTAAATTATGCCCAAAAAAAAACACGAATTTGGTATGATAGATAAAACAGCAATTACAGTGTTGATTACTCTAACATATTCTTTTTTCTTGATTTTTATGTTATTTTATGCTTATTTATTCATAGAACACACTTTCACTAGTATAACAAGAAATAAATATACCTCAAACTCAAATATTATTGGTGAGATCATCAAATAAAATGAAGTTATGATAATTGCAATAAAATATATTTATTGATTTGAATGCTATGTTATATACTACATGCAAAAAACATGCTTTATTTGTCAAATTCAGTTTATCTAAATATCCTGTGTGTGTGAATACGATATACCGGTAGTGCAATTTCAATTGATTAAAAAATATTGATATTGTATAGGTTGTGCTGTAACTGTCTCTTTCTTGGGATTTGTATGTACATTTAAAAGAAAAATGAATAACTGGAATTGGAGATGACGGAGGGAAAAATAAGTGGAATTAGTATCGAGTTGAGATAAAAATAAATGAAGTTTGAATGTGGTGCTATTGAGTTGAGAGTAGAAATAGTATAGTGATTTACGAGATCAAAACATAAGTTACAGTGATGAGTTCAAGGGCGGTGGAGAATCTTTCAAAGAGGGGGAAGGAGCTCAGGAGGGTATCAAAAAGGGTTCTATTTGAAAGAAGAGGACACATACATAGGGTAATCACCTAGTTTTTTAGACATTGGCACACTCTCCACCCCCCCCCCCCCCCCCTCCCCTCCCATTCCGGGAACGGAGGGATCGCATTCATGTTCCCAAAATCTCCGGTAAAGGGGTACTTTTCACGCACCATAGTCCGGCTCGTAGTACACAACAAAAATCGACCCGTATTGACTTAACACACACGGACTTTAATAAGGGGTGCTTTCAAAGGAAAGGAACATGCATACGCGTGACCTAAATAATACTGAGTGTGGGGGGGGGGGGGGGGGCTCGATCTCCACGTACCCTTTGGAGAGGCAACCACACGTAGCAAAGTACAGAGAAGATACAAAAATACCTTGCTTACATGTAAGTCAAGTCATTTCACTCGACACTCTTGATGTCTTGATAAGACCATTCATCGTTATTTGTTTCATAAACCTTTTTCAATTCAATCGAGCTTTATTGAAACAAGATGGCAGGCACAGGATTATCTATTTGTATAATTTTTAAGTGCAACTAAAATACTAAAACATATGAAAAGTTGCAATAATAAGCAAACATGTAAAATAGAATATTAAAGTTACACGAAGTATGTTACATGAATAACATTGAATACAAATAAAAGACTGATGTAAAACTGATGTACAGCTAGGTACCTCGATCACGGTTCTAATATAGGAAAACTACCCCCTAGACAACCACCCCCGACCAATTACCCCCTTGGACAATCACCCCCCCCCCCCCAATCACCCCCTTGGACAATCACCCCCCCCCTTGGACAATTACCCCCCCCCCCCGAAAAAAGTAATTTCCGGGGAGTTATTGTCCTCGGGGGGGGGGGTAGTTTTCCGGGGGTAATTGTTCCAAGGGGGGGGGGGGTTGTCCTGATACGCTCGACCACTGCTATCAATTATATATTTTTGTTAATGCATAATAGTATGTAATGAAAAGGTACTATGAGGGCAAGGAAAAGGAAATAGTATGTTGGGGCTATTTGATGAGCGGAATACAGAATGAGGGAGAAGTATAGAATATGGAGAAAAGAAAATACAGATAGTGATTAATTGTACTTGAGTTGGCTTTACTTCAACAGAAGTCACTCAGTCCAGACTACAGGGACCCGTTTCACAAAGCCTTTTTTCAATGACAAATGACAAAAACCAGTGACAAATCTGCTGATAACCAATCAGAAGCAAGGATTTCAGTAGCTTATAACAAAAACTGTCATTTGTCGCTGATGACAAATTTTGTGAAACGTCCCCAGAAGTGATGTCATCCATCATATTCTTTTTCCCAGATGTCTTCTCTAAGAGCTGGTATATAAAGCATGCCTATTTAAAAGCATGCGGACATCAAAACAGAAAAACAAACTATACTCGATCTGCATCATTTCCTTTAGAATAAACTGATGACAGAGTAAAGGCAAATTCATCTTGCATGCATATGTGTATGTGTGTGTTGTTTTGACTTGTCTGTTTGGGTGGATCGACTTTGTCCTTATTGGTTGTAGCCCACACCCCCTTTGAAACATGGCCTCGATGATAATAAATCATTTATTGATGAATGCTTGATAAATAGTAGCTGCTTAATCCATGAATATGCTGATTTTAATACACGTGGGGATTACATCTTGGGCACATTACACAATAGGACTAGATGATGGAGGCGTATCTAATAAGTATGGCTTTGGGTGCACGTTTATTCCAACTCGATCTGTAGGCTACCCCCCCCCCTCCCCCTAGATACGCCACTTCGTAGAATTTAGCCCCCCCCCCCCCCCCCCAAAAAAAAAAAAAAAAAAAAAAAAAAAAAAAAATTGTTGTATTGCCTTTTATAGTTGCTAAAACATGGGTCGGTCGGTCGGAATTTTTTTTTTTTATCTCTCTCTTTGGGCTGATATTTCTATGTTTTGAATTCATTAATACATTTTTTTTCTTAAGGGCAATACAACATATTGTAGGCCTTATTATAGGGTGATTTAAACCACCGATAATCATTTCAGTTTTACTCACTAAATATGTATACAATTAGCATTAGTCTTGTATTTGGATTTCAGTTTGAGGTTAGGGTAAGCGTTATATTTAGTATTTTGGCCATCATAGGCTTAGGGTTAGGGTACTGGTTAAAAATAAAGTATCGTGTATTATATGCATTTGGCCAGATCGTCGGTTAAAAAATAGGCCTTCTTTCATGGGTGTCGATACTTACGTAATACCTATTCATCAGGGGGGATGAATGAATAGATCATCCCCCCTGATGAATAGGTATCAGTTACGGATCGACACCCATGCCTTCTTTTATCGAACTATGCGGTATCCCCATGGAAATTTACTTGCTTCAGATTCTTAGAGTATGGCCTGAAAGTTTTATACAAATTGTGCAGTTGTATATAGAGACCAAGGGGGCGTATACGGTGTACCCTTTGCCCTCGTCATAAAAAAAACTCTCTTCGAGTGGGTTTATCTCCTGTCTATCGATCCAAACACACTACATGTAGCTGGGTATAGTCTTGGACCTTGGGCTGACGGTGATTTGCAAATAAAACACTCCTACGTGCAAACAAAACCTCGCAAACTTAGATCCCGTGATATATAATGGGCTTTTACTATCAGTGATTCAGCAATTCAGTACAGATCTTGCGTTCATTGTGTGATGTTTACCGTTTTTTCGTTTTCAATATCTACGTTCTGTGCATGGGATTTGTCTTAAATAGTTTGCTTCGCCATGGCTAACATGAAGGTGTGGACCATACTATTGGTTTGGATCTCCTTCCACGGGAACTCCGAAAGTCAAACTGATATGACGGGTAAGTATATTAATAGTAATAATAACTCCGCTTTTATATAGCGCTTAAAGGTAATAGTGATACAAAGTTTTGGGAAATTTTGAAAATTGGGTGGGTAGTGATTCCTTACCATTTTTATATATTTGGATGCCCCTGTGGATGTATTATTAGCACTAGAAAATTTAGCCTCTCAAACAATTGTGCTTTCGAGAAAAATTGAATATACAAATTTACCGGTGCTCCCGGTAAATTTTGACCAATTTCAAATAGCGCCTACGGCTGTACACTGGTAGCTGCGACCATGAAAATCTCAGAATATGAAGTTGTGATATATAGTTTCCGAACGGGAACAACTAATCGGTAGATTTTAGTCAAGCAACATTGTTTTATAGCTTAATTTATATCTTGACCTTGAGAGGGAGCTATACAACATAAAGAGTTTATTATTTACAATTTCATAACTTTAGACTCGATTTCAACCGCAACAACGATCACTGAATATTGTAGGACCGCATATGCGTCCAATATGTTCATTTGAACCAAATTCATGACCCCATACCAAAACTTTGTATTACCTTTAATACATCAATGACGTCTCTAAGCGCTTTACAGGTATATTATTACCCCGGTCATTGGATTCAATACTTGCCCGCACACAATGTGTGCACAATCTCCACTCCCTGGGGAGCATTCCAGCCAGGCGTAAATTAACGCTCAAAACTGTTTGACCAACAATGACGGTCGCATGATAACCATGTTTTTTTTGTCCAAATTACCATCCACCATGGTAACCATGGTTATCATGGTACCAAAACAATGAAATACATTGTTTAATGACCCAATGTATTTCATTGTTTTGGTACATTGATAACCATGGTTACCATGGTGGATGGTAATTTGGACAACAACAAAATGGTTATCATGGTACTTTTTTGTAAGGGTTTATTAATTGGTAAGTGAAATACCTGTACCCTATCTTTTTTTAATCATAATATCTCATTCTCTATGATGCATGTAGCTTCCTCTACGGAGAGAATACCAATTACATCAACAAAGTTTAATGAAATACAAGACGTTTTGCCAAATGTCTGCAGAAGTGAAATAGATGATCAAAATCAAAATCAAAATCCCATGATTATATGTTTATAGTCTCAGGCATTTTAACTCAATGCACTGAAATAAAGTATGTAGAGACATACAAGATGAATTATTGACGTGCATGCGTGTATTAACCATTTATTGCTTGATGATATTCGTATGTTTTTTAACCATGCGGAAGGGCGTTACCTAGGATTTCTTAGGGGAGGGGGCCCAACTTTTTTTTTTTTTTGCTCCCGAAAATTTGAAAATCGCGCCGGCCGAAAAGTCACTCAGTGGGGGGGGGGGGGGGGGGGGGGGGGGGGGGGTACAGGGCACAATTTTTTTTTTGCTCCCGAAAATTTGAAAAACGCGCCGGCCAAAAATTCGCTCAGTGGGGGGGGGGGGGGGGGGGGGGGAGTGAGCACATTTTTTTTTTTTTTGATCCTCAAAAAAATTTCAATACAGGCCCGAATTCACAAAGAAGGTTTGTCGACAAACCTTGGTTTTCGTACGTCATAATTTATGACGCGTTTTTACGCGTTTTTTTACAAACCTGGTTTGTAAAGAACAAAAGGAGGTTTGGCGAAACAAAAGGAGGTTTGGCGACAAACCTCCTTTGTGAATTCGGACCTCAATGTTGTACAATATAATTCATGGCATATATATTATTATAGACGTTTTCCCTTTATTTTATTGTGTTTGCTATTTTTCTTCTGGCAAAAAAAAAAGAACGATATTTTAATATGTTGTCTATAAATATGACGTAATGTATATATATATATATATGTATTCCGTAGTTATATATGTATCGTGACACCATCACAAGCTCTATGCTTTCAGGTATAGTCTCAACTTTTTCGTCCGTGTATGCAAATTTACTTTATTATAATACATACAGTAGCGGTACTATATGTCCCGTTTCGGACCAAAACAATGAAAAGGTTATATTCCACCATCATTTATTTAGTGAAAGATGATACAAACTTAGAATTTCCCCAAAACGAAAGGGCTTGAAAATGTCTTTTTGTGGGATAATAAAGACCGTTAGTTGTTGAATCGACTTTAGGGGTTGAAACCCTTTTAGAAAACAGGCTTATTTTCACACCCTTATTTTGGCCATTAGGCATTACAAGAAGTGTGCTATTGATGTAGACAAATTCTCATGTGCCCTATACAGCTCATTTTATGTATGTTATTACCAAGGAAAAAATGAAGTCAGTCAGTCACTAAATAGTGTCTGGCAGTGAAGTCTAGAAAGTAAATGGTTTTCCTTACATAATTTGAATACTAGGACGTTTAAATTTCCGATATAGGACATACGTGACATATATTCCTGCAACGTTCTACATAATTTGATGTTAGCTGCAAAAGGGACCTTTAATTTTATAACTAAATGGATTCAGAATCTGATTCTGTACCAGTGTACCTGATAATCATATAATGAAGCAGAATTGGCGCGATTTTAATAACCCCAATTTGGAAGAAGACGACAAAAAAATTAGTCACAAAAATCGCTGATTTTAATCACTTCCGTTTGTGAATATAAATGAAGCTTAATTTAGTGTGAAGACTCGATCTGCTCATACCATATTCGAGATGATGCAAGACGTGGTCCACATAGAAGAATCCATGAATTAAATTTAACCTTTTAAATTGATTGTTAAATTATAATTTCATCAACACTGTAGCTTTTCTTTTGTGTTGCTTAATCCCCTATAATTGATCATCTCGGGATAGGCGAAAATAGTGATTTTTGTTCATGTGACCTTATTCGACCTCTATGCAGCCAACCGTGGACAATCCAGTGACTATTGTATCACAAGAATTGGGCCATGCACAATACTCTACACATCAAGTCCATGCAAGTCCATGCCCTGATAATAACACGTTCATAATGATATACATCAACAAAATCAATCTTATAACAATTAATAGGCAATTAATACATTATAGAAGTGTCTTTTTTTCTTTCTTGTTCACACTGTATATTCGAGCTGTAAAAAAACCCTATAAAGACAAACAAATGACAACTTTATTTAATTTTCTATGGGCCGACGGATGAGTATGAGAAAATAATAGAGAATAACAAAACATTGCACACGGAACCCAAGTCCGAATTGGGTTCCGTGTGGACATATGGGAACGCGTTGGGTGCGTCACCCACGAGTTGCTTTTATGTTTAAAGGACCCATGACATCGAAATACAAGTGAATTCCTGTTGGTGTGCAGTCCTGCATACATCTCATATTTGATATGTAAACTTCTGAATTTGTTTCATAGATTTTTTAATATTTTTTTAAATATTTGTTTTTCAAACTTGCTAAGCTCCACCCAAAACCTCCAGATCTCATTCCCCTTGTGACATCATCTGTCAGTCACCTTGAGAAAGTGGCATGTAACTTTGCCAAATTTGACCTCCTGTTACAATACCACAAACAATAGCAACATATAAGATGCTATGTCAGACATGTCAGACTAAACTAATATTCTAGAATAGATAATGGTATGTAATTTCCCCCCAGCTTAGCACACGTTCATAATAGAATTGCATGCTTCCATACATTATGTACAATACATCATCATTGCCTTTGTCTTCCTGGTGATGATACAGCTAAAAAAAAATATTTAAAAATCTATGAAACAAATTCAGAAGTTTACATATCAAAATATGGGATGTTTGCAGGACTGCACACCACATGAATACACTTGTATTTCGATGTCATGGACCCTTTAAATGAGAGATTATTTATGTTAATACAGTGGCTATAACAAGTACTTTGGAAATAATTATGTTTAAAATGCTTATTTCATGACATCTGCATGATTTGTTCGTTATCAGATTATGGGCCAAAGAAAGTCTATGCAATTGGATGGTACTAGATAGAAGTACTGCCATTTTATTTGCACAAAAACGTTTCAGTCTCAGATAGGAACAAAGGTCAATCCAGGCAGTTATAGTGCATGTGCGAAGACTTTTAACTATCAATGATTGATTTGAACAGTCATTTGATCTTTAACCCTATACCGAGCTTTGCATACTCACAGTGGCGTATCAAGAAGTTTGATAAAAGAGTCGAGGGGTGGAATCCCGCCCCCCCCCCCCCACTCCGGGAACGGAGGTACCGCATGCGTGTTCCCAAAATCTACGGCTCGTAACAAAGCAAAAGATTTACCCGTATTGACTTTACACACCGGACTTATGCTGAAAGGGGGGGGGGTGCTGTAAACACGCAATATGAGTACCTAAATAACACTGAGTGGCCGGGGGGGGGGGTGGAATGCAGCACCCCAAGACAAGGGTCTTATAACTGGGCAACTTCTTTGTTCTTCTACGTATATACCGTGTGAGTCAAACAAAAGTTTACACCTAGAAAATTGCTGATTATTTTAAAATCATCATTATGAACAGTAAATTATTATACATCTAATGCAAGAGCGTTTTATCCCAAATCATTTAGTATAATTTTTGTGTGGTATGACTGCATGTGTTCACGCTTGGATGAACGGGAGGCATTGTTTGCGAGAGTGGAAAAATCGACTTGCGCCAAAGTTGCTTAGTATGTGATGTTTAATCCGTTCAAATTTCAATAAAACACGCTAAGCCTTGTTGATCGGGTGGTAATGTCTTTTTTTCATGACCGTGTTAAAGGGGGGGAGGGTGGGATGAAGGAGGGGGCGGGCGGGTGATGTACCATTTAACAACCAAAAAAGAAGCACAGAAAAGAAAATTGCGCCTTGTTGTGAGTGACAAACTGAAACCATGCCACTCTGTGTAAAGATGGCCCTGAGTTCCCATTTTTAAGTTTCGTTCAGACACCCCCCCCCCCCCCCCCTAAAAAAAAAACCGCCGTGGTATATTTTGTTTTTAGGTTCGAAAAGAATGACAGCTGACGGTGCAACCCAAATGAGGCGCGTGTTCACTGAACTCTACGTTATTATTGAAGACCAGAAGGTAAAGCGTAGGCCTATGCAAAAATTGACTTGCACAAAAGTACTAAAGCGAGAGAATAAATTGAATGTCTCAAATGAGATACAAATCATATGCCATTTTGCAGAAGCAAAGTCACACACAAACACACGCACAAAATAATGTTCTTTGTTATTTTAAATTTAATGTGTGATATGTGTGGCATAATTTGGATCTGCAAGGACCAAATTAATACCAAAATCCCAACCGTTTTTTTCAAGCATCACATTATCAACAACTCGATTTTTTGCACGTTGAAAATAATTCCTCCTGTTCATTCGAGCGTAAACACATTCCACACAAAAATGATACTTAATGATTTGGGATAAAACATTCTTTCATGAGATGTATCATAATTTACTGTACATAGATGATTTTTGAAATGATTGGCATTTTTCTAGGTGTAAACTTTTTTGACTCACACTGTACACCCCAAATATAGTTAGTTTCAAGTTTCAAGTTAAGTGAGTTTTCCTGGGCCAATGGTCGAAAGCTAGCTATACACAATATCTACACAGTAATGCTGGGTACGTCACCGCCCTCATCATCACCACTATCACCACCATCGCCAACTCCACCATTCACAGTGATGTCTTTACAGCACAACTCGTCTGCAACAAAACCTATTATTTGTCTGGATAATGTTGGAATGATTTATGTTCTTTCAATTTTATTATTGTATAGTCATTTCCTATGTCTTTTATTGTATGTCTATTATTTTTCGATCTTTCCATCTCTCATCATCTTTTCATATCCTTTTATTAACTTCTCTCGTCTTCTCTTTCTTTCCATATGTTTTCCTTTATTTCAATATTAATTTTCACATTTTGTTGTATCATTCCCTAGTCTTGCTCTTTCTCTCTCCCTCTTTCTCTCTCTCTCTCTCTCTCTCTCTTTCTCACTCTCTTTTCTTCTCTGTTTTTTAATAATGTTTAATATTTAAGCTTTCATTCCATTATATGCTACTTCTATCAAATCATTTGTATTATTTTATCCGTTGTTCTATTAATCTATTTCATCTTTCTTCATTTTTCATTGTTTTTTTATCCTTCTATCAACTTTTCTAAGAGACTTTCTGATGTGGTATTCATATTTATTTTGAGATTTAGAAACGCGTAAGTTGATATTCGAGCAAGCTAGAGACATTATTCAGGACACTTGCTAGTTTTGCGTGAATTTCAAGACAATTCTCTACTTTCCACAGTTACCATGACGACGGAGATGATGGGCACAGCACCCATGACCTTCAGGACCCTACCTCCTCCTCCCCCGCCATCAATCCCACCACCTCCACCTACCACAGTTGAACCTACACCCGAGCCACCAGTTACAACGAGAATCCCTCCGCCACCACCCTCCTCCGTCCCCACCACCACCTCCTCCACCATCAGCCACCGTACCAACAACACCAACGCCTACCCCTAACCTTCCTACCACAACCAGCAGGACATCAACCAGGATGTTAACCACCACTGTGGCCATCGAACCTACTCAGATGCCGATCGAAACCACTCGCCAGAGAACGGAACCCATCAATGTAGAACGAATCCTGTCGCTGAATCGCTTGGAAAGATTGGTGTCTTGCTCACCAGTCCTCTAGAAGAGGTATTTTTTTATCATTTGTATTTTTTTTATCATTGATGATTAATCTTCCACTGGTAATTCTGTTTCTCTAAAAGAAAGCCCTATACCTCAATATAGTCCGAACGTTGTTTGAAGTAGGCACCGGTTAGTATTATGGCAATCAGTCAAGTATGACTGTTATCACCAATAAACTTTCATTGTTATGGAATGTGAATACCACTGATATCCCTATTTACACCTATTTTCTTATCAAGGGTAGGCCTCTTATTCGAAAACGATCAAGGTGTCGTCCCCCGGGGTCGTCCCTCGATATTGGAGTAGGCCTACCCCCCAAATTGCCTAAATGATATTTTAACGATGCCTTTCCCCATATGAGAAGAGAGAAATAGGGGTGAAGGTCGCGTGACACAACTGTAGATGATTATTTATTTAATCAGTCCACTCATTTATTGTGTAATTTATAATCTCTTCCTTTAGATTGTCACACTTTATTATTTCTGTTCTCTCCTTTCTGTCTCGTCCATCATTCTCTCTCTCTCTCTCTCTCTCTCTCTCTCTCTCTCTCTCTCTCTCCATTTCTCTCCTTTGTATTGCTGTATTACTATGACATTATGTATACATTTAGATGCTGCGTGTAAGCATCGGCTTGCATCGTGATGTAGATATAAAGTAGACTTCTAGCCTCCATTCCCGTAATTATGCTCTTACATTTTTACTGCATTTAGTGTAAAAAGAAATCTTTAACTATTTATTTCTTTTATTTTCATTTTTACTTATCTATATACAGTTTGATCGAGAGGAATTCAAGAAGGTGATATCCCGGGAGGTCAACAACTACTGCTCCGAATTCACAGGGCAATGTGCAGGAGAAGGAAACACTGTAAGGTATGTACAGCGTCTTTATTTTCCGTAACCTAGCCATCCTAGAATGCATATTAATATTTGAATATATAAATATTTGCGTTGGTACGGTGAGGTGGAGATCAAATTCAAAATTAAATCGGCTAGACTCTGGACTAAATTAACCAGTATGTTGCGATGATTATGGACAAGTTACGACCTGGGTAGTCATTCGTTTATACGGTAAGCCTCCCGATTTTGTCGCAATGTCATTTAAAGTAAACTTAGCATCAGATTCTGTACACATGCGTGCGTATCATGAATATTGATGACTAGCGCATAACGTATAGGTCCTATTGAGCCAATCAAATGCAGCGACAGGATGGCTAGGTTACGAAAAAAAAAAGAAGCACCCTGTTTGGATAAGTCTCAATCACATCCGGGGTGCCTTTATTCACAAAGATCCTAAGTCGAACTTAACTCAAAGTTGGACTTAAACATTATGGAGAGTCACTTGTAGCCTTAAAATAAAAATATATCAAAAGCGAAAATTCAAGTACTTTTGACTTTTCACATCAAGAAAATGAAATCTCCTTGATTATGAACGATTTTAATCAACATTTTATGCCTTTTAAAATAATTTTTACAAAATATTTTCAAAGATGCTAATGGTTTTCCGTAATTGTTAAGTCCAATGTAGAGTAAAGTTCGACTTAGGATCTTTGTGAAACATCCCCCCCCCCCCCCCCGATCCGATAAATCTCCAATATCTAATTGCATTATGACACGAACGCGCTTATACAATTCGCTTTAATTTTCACATTTCACACAAATATTGGGTACACGGACGACCTTTGTTGCGCACAACTACTTTTATTTTTCGATTCCACTTTAATACGATTCATTTACACTATTGTTGATTTACACTAAACAACCCTTTTCAAGTATATTGAAACTTTTGGTCACATTTTTTCGTAAAGGCCGGTGAGGTTTTCTTTTAAGCGATCCTAATATTGTTAATGATTTTGAAATATGAAGTTCTTAGGAATAATGTATCTGATTAGATAGGCGCATCGCTACACCTTTTTACAGGATGAGGGATGTAAAGGATCAACTTTGCTGACTAGGCTTTTGAAAATTTACACACACAACAAAAGGAGGTTAATCACATTTTCAAATTTGCCGGCAAGGAAAGGACGTGTTGTCGGATTTCCCACATTACTTTCATTTTTTTGAGATTTGCCAACAATTTTTAATGTCACACCCCACACCCCCTTCTGATGACCATCCTAAGGGCGAATCGTCAGAAGTAAGAAATCAAAATGTTTTAAAAAATGCATTGTCGAAAGCGCACCCCTTTATTACGGTACCTTTGATTTCGAGTTATTTGGTCATTTTAGCTGCAAGTCGGTTATTGGGATTTACAATCGTTTTCGATCTTTTGACTTTTATTTTCTGTTTTAGTGCCAAAAACGTGGTGATTATAAGGGCGGAACTCTACGAGCAACCTGAGGCGAATGGGGCCGGACGTAGACTACTTCAGGAACAGCAAATCTTGGTAGAATACTACGTGCAGGATCCATTTTTGTCTACGAACGTGTTTCTTACAACGGAACAACAACGAATGTTCCTTGCTAATGAGGGAGTGAACGACGCCCTGCAGGTATGTGCAGCTTTATTTTGAGAAATATTTAATTAGGGTCACGGTAATTCAATGCCACCCGAATGGTTTAATGTAAGGACCTGATTTAAATAAATTATTATAACTGCTGAATAATACAATTACAGTGAGAGTTATAGTCTTCATGGACATGACAAAGGGTAAAAAAAAGTGTTTGGACTAGAGTATACTCTTTAATTATTTTCCTGAACATAATGGGTAGAAAATATTTCGGCCAATTTTCTGGAAAATTCCAATTTTGTCACCCGATGAGGATTGAATTTCAGAGAATTTAAATTGCCGTTCACCAAGTTTATTTCATGATCCGTGCTTTAAACTCACATTTGAATTCTTTTAAAATTCGTTTTCTCATTGCATGGATAAAAGGCATGCACTCAATCGCTCAGTCGTGTACAATTATTTTGTTAAATGACCACTTTAATGATTTTCCATATTTTTAATAATTCTATATGTTGTGTAAAAGAGTAACAGGTAAGCTATCTTACACTATTATTTGCAGATGATAAATTTTAGTTTTAATTAAGTAATGGCGTTTTATATAATGACGTTTGTGGCACTTTTATTTTATTTTAGAACATCTAAAAGTCCTGAATTTAATCCAAGCAGCTTTTGTAAAATCGACCACTTAACTTTTATGAGTATTATCAGCTTGAGCTTTACAGAGCGTTGCAGAGATTTTCAGAGCCGAAGTGATGTATCATAATTCAAAATTTTCCTAAAAGTATGATGGCAAATATTCATGATAAGCAAATTTACAGCATTTATTCTTTCAAATTCGAATTTTGTCAATGGGCAGTTTTATTTTCATCCCATTTGTTGTGTACAAAACTCGGGCTTTATTTTTCACTCCCTTCGCCAGTATTTTGATCTGGAATTGTACACATACATGTACTTTTATAAACTTAACTTGCTGCTAGATAGATTGTGATTGTGACATACGTTTTTGAGTAACTTGTTAAACCAAGATAAACCCCGTTCTGACTAATGTAAGGCCATGGTCATGCCAAAATATAGTTATTTTTATTGTAATGTTTAGATGCAAATGATAATTGAATAAAAACATTCTCTATTTTGCAAAATGAAACGAAATACTATTATTTATGGAGGTTTTTAAATTTGAAATTTGATGATTTCCATTTTTTGCATTAATTAGTGAACATAGGAAGTGAATGTGCAGTCGTATTACCGAGTGATTGTGATGTCATTCTTAAATTGCCCCTCCAAGTGAAAAATCATTCAAACAGCTTTTTTAAAATTTTATTTCCCCCCTGATTATGACTGTTGTTTTCTTTGTAGAACGACATCGATGGTTACAGTGGCATTGCACCTGTGTACGCTGAACCTTTGGGTAATGATGGACTGGAAGGTTGGGAGATAGCTCTCATCGTTATAGGCTCAGTGGCTGCTGCTGGACTGGTGATTGGAGCCGTAGCTTTCCGTATGTCTAAAAAGTAAGTTTAGTCGTAGCTTTCGGTACGTCTGACAAGTAAGTCAGGGCTGTCAACCCTCCCGCAGTTGGAGGGCAAGTCTCACGCCACCACGCTCATTCTCCCGCCGTCCCAATGCTCGTAGCGGGAGGCGTCATTTTCTTCTGCGGCACAGATTTGGGCTTTTTTTTTTTTTAAGAGGTCTTGATTTAACCATAACCCTAACCCTAAACTTTCCCATAGGCTCAACACGCACCTAACCCCAATCTGTGCCGCATAAAAAAAATAACGCTAGCGGGAGACTCCCCCAACCACGCCCTTCCTCCCGCTCTACCGCAATCTCCCGGTTTATGAATCGTAAGGTTTTTTTTTTGCTCAACGGGGGGGGGGGGGGGGGGGGGTAGTGAGCACTTCGATTTTTGTTTTTCTTACTCAACCCCCCCCCCCCCCCCCCCCCTTCCCTGTTGAGCCAAAACAAAATTGCACTGACGATCTCCCTCGAAGCAGTTTCTCAAAGTTGACAGCCCTGAGTAAGTTCAGTCCAGCTTTCCCTATTTTGTACCTTTTTGTACCTGTCGAATTTCCCCTTCCCTTTTTTGTTTTCTCTTTGTTTTCATTATTTGTAGTTTTGATGAGCTAGAGCAGTGCATTAATTAATACACTGATTGTCAACCCTCCGGTCCTGTTTAGTGATACAACTTATCATTTACCTTTCATAAACAGACTAATGTTTTTGTCATGTCTAAGTTTTGTAAAATTTTTGTTAGATGCTTTGTTAGCAAGCACGATTTGTTAAAAAGATAATAAGACAAAAACATGATAAATCGAATCGAATAAAATCAACTTGGTATATGCGATGAAATAGGTCATATTTGGACATGTCACCTTTTCTCATGCTTATAATTATTGTCATAACACGAACTTGTCACTAGATGGCTTTGGATTTATCAGATGAATGATACATTTTCGACGGGGATTTTCTTTTTTAGCAAAGAAAAGAGCAAGCATATGGATCTGGAACTGCAGGACAAGAAAACTATACCGCAAACGGAACATAATGGAAATGACTATTCTACAGTCGTAGCAACCGGTTTGGACACACCAAAGACGAAACCTTCCGTGGATGAAGCGGATGTTGCTACACAGGTAAATTGTATTAAAGCCCCATTGTCCTACTTGTAGCTACTTGCTCCCTCTATATAGAAAACTTCCCCAATCGGTGCCTGTTGGTCCCCCATGATCCTCTTTTTATTATGTTAGTTGAGAGCTGAGTTAATGAGATAGCCACCTGTCAGTGACCTCGCTGTGTGGTCTAATTCCTTCTGGCCCAGTAGTATTGACGGTCTTTAAGTGCTGGGTTTTTAATTCAAATATTATTATCAACAGGGACGGCGATTTCTTGTCGCTTGAGATGGATGGTACAGGAAATCCAACTGCATTCGATATAAAATGTATTTCATTTTAACTTTTAATTTTAGTAGACAATATACAAGGGTCACGCATGTGCTATGTCGTGTGGTACAGAATGACAGACAAAGTTGCAGTGCTCGGAACATGGAACTATTGTCTATAGTGATTAAATCTGTTTACCCAACCTCGAAACAGTCGAATAAGAAATGCATAGCATATATTAGGTCTATAGGAGCAGTTTGTATGGTTGTACAGGGCCTTGGCCTTCCGATTCCTTAAATTTGACAAAAACCTTCATCTGCAAAATAGATATATTTTAATAATACATAAAGTAACGTCTACATTTACTATCATTTACAAATTGATATTGAATTTACGTGGATTTGACTCCTTGGAGCTGACTCTGATCGGTAATTTGCATAGAATCATTGGTATAAAAAGAACACCAAAACCCATTTTACTTGCCTTTGATTATTCTAAAAAATAATATGTTCACAGAGTATCACAGATAACCAACTTACCTTCATTTCGGGAAGCTGTCCAAATAATAATAATAATAATAATACATTAATAGAGCGCAGAAACTATCCAAAAAACTACTGCGCTACAAGAGCTCCTGATATGCTTAGATTTACAGTTAATTAAACAGATGTGTTTTCAGTTTTGATTTAAAGATATTTACAGATGGTGATTTCTTGACTTCAAATGGCAAGTTATTCCAGAGTTTTGGGGCTGCACAAGCAAATGCTCGATCGTTATTTTTGTTTTGATAGATGGGATCTGCAGCAACAAAGTATCTCGGGAACTGCGCAAGTTGCGATTGTGTTGATTAAGTTTGTAATTCAACAGTTCTTTGATATAAGTGGGAGCTTGACCAAGAAGTGCTTTATACACAATCAGCAAGATCATACATAATTGAAATACTTATGGATATTTTAATGATTGTACAGTATTGATATCTTGCACAGTTTTTGTGTTCCAATTAATTAATATATCTCACCATTATTTGAAGTTATCTTGTTATTCTAAAATTTTCATGTTTGTCCAAACCAAACCAAACCTTATGAATGCAAATGTACTGCCAATGAATCTGAATTTGTTATTGTTCTGCGTTTAAAATTATTTCGATTACTTCACATAGATTTCTCCCTCTTCTTCTACTTCAGGCTTAATCTCGTCTGTCCTTTCAATTTCCCTGTCTTCTACCATATATTTTGGTTGTGCAGTTTATATTACTGTATTTTATTTAAAGGTAAAGACCAGTATTGGAAACGCCCCAATTTCAAAAAATGAAATGGAAGCTCTCATTACTAATCATATATTTGGTAAATTTGTTTCTCTCATCGTCTGTGAGAGATATAGGGTAGTCCCATATACATCTTTCTGTGTATAGTGCTTGTAACTTACGAAAAATGGGCCAAAATTCTTATCATTTTGATGATTCCAGAACCTTGCAGATGCTAGATGCAAGATGATCAACCTTTTCTGATCGATTCCACAACGTTTCTTTCACAATCCAATCGCATGACCATAACTGGTCTTTACCTTTACCAATTTTCAATGTATAATATTTCTAAATATTTTAAACTATTGTAAATTCAATTGGTTTCAGCCTTTGGATGCTATTTTGAATATTTATTTTTTGTAAACAATAAACCAGTTCAATCAACGAATCAAAATCATTCTTTTATCTGTAGTATGAGAAAATTACCTCAAATTGACCCAAGAAATTGAACGTGGATTTTCAGAACCTCAGAATTTTAAAGTAGGGGTATCATACATTATTATCTGACATCATCGTTCAAAAGGCTAATAGCGGCCATTTTGGTTTGGTTTGGTTTGGTTTTATTTTCCGTATACAAAAAATTCAATACATACAAGAATACAATTTACAAATAATACAAATCTAGAATAAAAAAACGGCTGGAAAGCTCTATTCAGAGCCATTATTAAAATGGCTCTGTTCTTCCTAGAGGTCCAGAAATAATCAAACATAGAAATAAAACACAAAATATTAAAAAATATATATTACAAACGCACTATCTACAACCCCCTCCCAAACCCTCTATAACACATTATGAATACGACTGTTACCATCCTCCCCCCTCCCTGTTTACACCAAAAGTTTATACATCAAAATCTAGTATCCATTCATTAAGGCCCTGTCGAAATAAATTGAGTGTGTTAAGTCTACGTAAGTTAATCGGTAATTCATTATATAATTTAGATCCGCGATAAAAAAAAATGTTCGTTTACAATAATTAGTTTTAGGTTTGGGCAAGACTAAGTTATTGATATTACTTAGGGCATAATTGGTTTCTTTGTAAAAGAGATTATTCTGCATATAGTCTGGAGTTAAATTATGGAAAATCTTATACAGCATTATGTACATGTGCTTTTTACGTCTGGTTTTTAGGGATTCCCATTTTAAGAGGTCGTGAATTTGATATGTTGAAGTATGATTATGAGGGTTTATCTTAAGGATTATCCTACCAGCCCTATTTTGAAGTTTTTGAAGTTGGTCCAGATAATTTTTTGGGGAGGATTGCCATATAATGTCAGCATAATCAAAATGAGGAATGACTATTGATTGATAAATTAGATTAAGAAAAGATTCATTTAAAATGTGTCTCAGCCTTCCCAAAAAGCTTACCATCTTTCCTACTTTCTTAATTACTTCACATAAATGTAAGTCCCATTTTAATTCAGAGTCTATATTCATTCCTAAGTATTTAATGTTCTTAACCTGATTAATAACATTACCACCTAGTTTTAAGTTAATGTTTGATGTTTATGAAGCATTGACTTCGTTCCCATTAACATAGATACTGTTTTTTCACAATTTATATAAAGTTTGTTATGGCACATCCAATCAGATAACGAAATTAATTCATTATTAAGAACAGACTGAACAGCAATAGGGTTTACATTTGAGAAATAAATAACTGTGTCATCTGCATATAAATGCAGATGACAATAATGAAAAGCATTAGCTAAATCATTGATGTAAATTAGAAATAAAATTGGACCAAGTATGGAGCCTTGAGGCACACCATACGTTAATATCAATTCATTTGAAGAAACATTATTTATCGAAGTAAACATTTTACGGTTAACCAAATA